>NW_027069528.1:988475-1023708 GCF_002906115.3 Quercus suber | reverse complement strand
AAAGAAAAAAAATAATAATTAAAGACTAATAGTAATAACTAACTAGATAAGACCTTGGAGAGAGATAGAGAGACACAAAAATGTTGTGGATTGTTAAATAAAATGCATTGTTTCACTACAAAATCAAAATGCATTATTTCACTATAAAAAACTTGAGACTGACAAAACATTTGAAAGAGAGAGAAAGAGAATCTGAGGAGCCACCACCTCCGTCATATTGGCCTCCCATCACCATCAAGACACTGAAACTCCGATGATTTTTTTTTCTTTTTAATTAGGGGATTAAATATGATTTAGGTTTGGGTAATTTGGTTGGATAGTTTTTGTTTTGGGTATATAAGTAAAGAGAATATTTGGTACGCAATGTAAAACCATATTCTACCATGGTTTTAAATCACCTATAAGACACGTCCATACACACTTGCCATGCCATGTTTTAATGTTGCACTATCAATGAGTGGAAGACAGTGAGATAGTTGGACATACTTTTATTTTATAATATTAAATATGTGAACGCAGCACAAATTATTTGATTTTCATAGTCCTGTTACTCTTTTGCATTTATTTTTGGTTTCATGATTTAAAAAATAAAATAAAATTTAATCTTACCTTGAGAATGCTATAAATATGCAGTGAAACAATAATTATAGATTGAACACATATAACCATTATAATTATTCAGTTCAAGGAATGAGTGATTTTTTTTTTTTTGGAGGAATATTGTAAAATAAAAGTTATTACAAAATGTCTCTCTCTCAGAGACCTCATGCGAGAGTGCATGAGGTCCTGTCAAGCGGCATTATAATTTTGCATTTAGCCTTTTTTTTACCGCTTTCATTAAGTTTTTTTTTTTTAATTTTTTTTTTATTATTGCCCAAAAGTTCACATTATCTTATTTTATTGTTATCTCATTAATTGCCTAAGCTTGCACTACACATTTCACTATTCTTCATGTCCTTTGGCATACCCACTGTTTTAGTATTTTAAAAAAAAAAAAAAGTTAAGGACTAACAGTAATAATTAACGAGATAAGACTCTAGAGAGAGATAGAAAGACACATAAATGTTGTAGATTGATAAATAAAAGACACTATTTTACTATATTACCAAAATAAAAGACCTGATACTAACAAAACACTTGAAAGAGAAAGAAAGAGGAATCTGAGGGGTCACCACCTCCATTATACTAGCCTCGCATCACCATCAAGACATTGAAACCTCTATAGGTAATCTTTTTTTCTTTTTAAATTAGGGGCTTAAATATGATTTAGGTTTAGGTAATTTGGTTAGTTTTTGTTTTAGGTATATAAGAAGAGAGAATATTTGGTTTGCAATGTAAAGTCATATTATACCATGGTTTAATTTTAAATCATCTATAAAACACATGCATACACACTTGCTCACACCGCGTCTTAATGATGCAATATCGATGAGTGGAAGACAGTTAGAGAGTTGGGTATACTTTTATTTTATAGTATGAAGTATGTGAACACACCACAAATTAGTTTATTTTCATGGTCCCGTTATTCTTTTGCATTTATTTTTAGTTTCATGATTTAAAAAAAAATAATCTTACTTTAAGAAGACTACAAATATACAGTGAAGCTACTAAACCAATTTTTAATATCTCTAAATGTATATGTTTCTTTACTCTAATTTAATTTACTTTGTCTTTATAATTTATGTACAATATTATTCAAAACTGTTTTACATAAAATATCACAAAATTATCCGTGCATCACATGGGCAACTTACTAGTTAGTAGAGAATTTATCAAGAATATATAGATATTACTAACACAACAATTTTTTTTTTTATTAATATTATAAAATTGAACATTATGATGACCACTCCATAAAGATTGCTCTTTACTATAAATTCTAAACACCAATTCTTTTTTAGTGAAATTTTACTTATAATTAAAATCCACATAAATATCACATGTACGTAGCAATACCCATATATTGTTTTTGAGAGATCTCAGTGATCAAAATCATCAGCTCTTTTCTGTCATCTTGAGAGAGAGAGAGAGAGAGTTGCAGCCCTCATTGGGATCAATCGGTATAGGAGCATCAAGTTTGCATAATGGGGGAAGTTGTTTAGCCCGGTCAGGATCAAACCTAAAATATATTGCAATAGATCTCAAACAGACACACAACTCCTTTAGTAGTTCAAGGGTGTTATCTTGTATATATATATAAAGAAAAGCATACTAAGATCATGTAACAAACTACGAGGGGCATTACAAAAGTCACAGTATAAAGGCTAGAATGCCAGAAAAGTTTTACGAACTGTGATAATGTTGATCTTCCAGAAGCTTCCATTTCTCTTATTTATTTTCTTTATGTGGAGAGAAGCATATGACCAAGTTGATCTTAGAATGCCTTTTACCTTTAGAATGTAAGAGATAAATATACTCAAAAGTCAGAAGTACAATGGATTACAAAGCATAACATATTATCTGAGGTAATGAGGTAATTACACTCCATAACATGGCATTATGGGAAGAAACACCCATGATGCAAGCACCATACTCATAGCTAAACCCTCAGGATGTTGTGCATGTTGGGCTTTGTGGAGCTTAGTTGTGTTTGATCTGATTGACGACCCAATTTGACCCAAATAATGTTGCATGCTTTTGGTGATTAGGGTTTGTTGTTGTTGTTTTTGATAGGGAGAAAAACTGTATTGCCACACTTTGTATTTTTCTTGATAATAGTGAAATCTCTGAAATTTCATGGACGTAGGCAAATTGCTGAATCATGTAAATATTGTCTTGTGCGTGTGATTATTTTTTTTGGCGTGTGTTTTCTCTATTTTTGTTTCTCACAGGTTGGAAATTTCAGGTTAATTCCCTACAGTACACACCCCATTGAGCCAGCAAATGAAACACCAACACTAGAGACCTCCCGAATGAATGAAGTGTCATTAACAAGAATAACTATAGCTTCATCTGCACCTTTTATGTCCAACGTACTTCAACATATTGTTCAAGACACTAAAACCCAAATGGTGAGTAAGACATGTGAGATTTTATACACCTTACCTTATGTAATATATGTATCAAGGAATAAATCACTATTTACATACATGATTAGCATGGGCATATGTATTTTAAAAAAAGCATTGGTTTGTTTTAATTGCTTAAAGAATTACTCAAAGAAATTAGGATTTTTTTTTTAATTATATATTTTTATATAGGTAAGCTACACATGCACTCAATCGGTTTTGAATCTATAACTTCACCTACAATCCTCACTTGTGAGAGAAGGAAGTTCAATTTGAGCCAGGACTCATTGGCATTAGGAAATAGGAAACTGAAAACCCAATTCATTACTTTTAGGCTGTGTTTGTTTTGGGTGAAAAATCCTTACGGAAAATATTTTACACCCAGCAAAGTGTTTGGGTGAATCGGAAAATATGGTCAAACTGAAATCAATTTTAGTTTGACCATAAAATTTTGACCCCTTCAATGTAAAATCATTTACATTTCTATTTTACCTTCAACTTAATTAAACTCTTATTTTTCGGGCTCTACCCAAACCAAGAGAGAGAGAGATCGTCCGGCATATTTTATGTGCAAACCAAACACTAGAAACCATTTTTCGACATATTTTCCAAAACGTAACCAAACAACTGAAAATATTTTGTTCTCGGAAAACATTTTACATCAAGCCAAACACAACCTTAAAAGAACCTACAAATACATGTTTACCTGTAAACAAATATATTACCAAAATAAATAGAAAAAAAGTAAATAAAAGAAAAAAGGGCATCATTTTTAGGCATATATTGGCAAGACTTAGGCATATCTCAGTTCAAGTTTGTTCACATGCCATATTTGACATCAACCGAGCTAATATTGTAGTTACCCAAATTGACTTATTCATAGATCTTGAATCCAAAACCTTACCCTTCAATCTTTTAAGGGGTAAAAAAAGTGTCATTTGAGCTAGAGTCCATTAACTACCTTACCAATATTAAAAAAAAAATGCAATAAAGCATGTTTACAAGTATTCATAATAAGAATGATGAAGCCAAGAGCCTTGTAGATCGATTGACACTTTCTGGTGTTGGAGTTTCCAATGGGTAAGTATCAATTGTCACTTCTTATACATTTAATTAGTAGTCATGTGAAATTCTCGTTAACATTATGTCAAGTTTGGTACATGCATGCATCTTAGACTCGTAGTTAGGTATTGTAGGAAGTTAAATTATAGTATTACAATTAGGGGATTATAGAGTCTGTTTATTTATATGTTAGAATTTTAATATATTCAAGGTCCGTTTGGAATCCGCTTATTTTGCTGAAACTAAAAACTTTTTGCTGAAAGTACTGTACATAAAGGTAAAAGTTAGCTGAAATAGTACAATGAGACCCATAAATAGTATCAAAAAGTATAGTGAGACTTATGAATAATAGCTAAAATAAGCTGAATAGTAAAATAAGTTGACAAAAATAATCTTTGCCAAACGGACACTCAATATTAAAAAGAAAGAATAATTTATCATCAACCATTTCCAAAAAGATCAAATCAACTTATGAGTCTAGTGTTGTATATATAGGTATATATAAGGATAGGTTGCAATAGTGATATAAGTATTCATTTGTAAAATAAATAAAATGGAATTTCGAGATCTGGAATTTTCTTTGTGAAAATTCAAGTTTCACGATGTCCGATCAAAGCAGTGAGAAAGGCTTCTCAATTGGTCGAAGCTTTTGCTCAATCAATCGAATTGATTAAGAAAATTGATCTGAAGCTTCTGCCTGACTCAATTGATGCTCAATTCCTGTTCAATCAATCAAAAAGAGCGTTCAATTGATGCTCGATTCCTCTCGATCGATTGAGACTCATGAAAAACTAAATTTCTACAAAATTTTCTGATAACTGTTTTGAACGTTTGAAAAAGTTTCAAGCCTTATAAACAGTTTTATGAGACATTGTAACTCTCCATACGTATCTTTTGAAGGGTTATAACCCTATGAGTATAAATAGAGGTTAATGTTCATTTGAAAATAGTAAGTTACAAAGAAACGCAAGAAATCCTATAAGTACTCTCCAAAATTGATATTTGTAAAAACCCTTTAGCAACTTGCGTATGGAAACAAATATTGTCTAAGGATAATATTCAATTATGCCTCCAAGTCAATCACTAATTTCTATTTACTTGATGTGTTCATTTTGTTCTCTCATTGTTACTTCTTGATTTGGTAAAATCCCCAACATCTAGAAATTAGTTTTTTGGAAAATTAAGGAGCATCTGATGTTGAAAGTAAAAAATTTAAGTTCCTGGAGTTTTGGCCGCATTATACTGCTCTAAAGAGATGGCTCCCAAATGCCAATATTCATACCTTCGTACTTTAATTTTGTTAATGTGGAATCAATACTACAATTTTGGGTGTTCTCCATGTCTTTTGAATTAGGAAAGTTTTAACTGGACTTACTGGTCTAATTGTTGGCTAAATAGGTGTTGGATGGTGCCCAAATAGGTTTGGACGACTCCGAAGTTATGAAGGATCTCATTTCTCATCTCAAAGTGAAGGTTAAAGGCTTTTTCATCAGTCGTCGTGACTAATAATTTTTGTGCATTTTGTCATGCTCCTTTTGGAAATTAATGGGTTTATGGGCCAACATAAAGCTCTAATCTTAAGTACTGTGGAAAGTTTGATGTTGGCCATGAAATCGACTCTGACACTGGTTGCAAGAATGAAAGGAAAGAGGTCGTTGCTTCCGATAATAACTATTTATTAAAAACCAATTAGTGTCTAGGCCTGATGATATAAAACAATCATAATGAAGTAGTTAAATTCTATTCTATCAAAATTATTTACTGAAACAGTTCCTAAACAACTTTTGGATAAGAACTCTAAAAGTAAAATGGTAAAATGGGAAGATGCTACCATGTCTCCCTCGTGATAGGAGATATAGGCTAATCACGAGTTTCAGAAAATTAATTCAAAAAAAAAAAAAAAAAAAAGAGAAAAAGAAAAAGAAAAAAAAAAAGAAAAAGAAAAAAGGCCCTTGACTAGTGCTTTAATTCATGAGAGACAACTAAAAAGGCTTATTCCTCACTAGTATACTTACACGTATGTAGAAGAAGAGCTTACCCAAACAAAACAAGAAAAAAGAGAAGGCTAATTATCAATTTCCCACACAAATTTATTAATTCTTGCAAGACGCAGGACATCCATTAACTCTCTGCATGAAGGCCATATATGGATCACAGAAGCAAAAACTTCCATATAATAAAAAATAAAAAATAAAAAGGCATAACTACATTAAGCTGTAGAGAACAATATTTAACATACATGATTTAATCACAACACACATCTTTTTTCTTTTTAATTCACAAGTCCAATTAAACTTAAAAATTGTAAACCTGTAATTTATAAACACAAGGTCCAAGTATTGCATCTTTAACCTCCAACAGTAACTTCATGAGGCATAATCTCAGGGGCAGGTGAATTCAAAACCAGTGCATTGTTCTGAGAGGTATCCACTGCAGACTCTAAGTCCATCTTATCTTTGCATTCTGAAACATGCAGAGCCTGGTTTTTGGTTTCTTCTCCTGGGGCCTCAGGTTTAGGGTTGGCAGGCTTTCCTTCAGTTTTAGTGACTACAAGTTCCTGAGGTTGAAGCCTGGATTGGGACTTTCTAATTGGTTTCTTTGAAGCAGCATCTTTATCAGATTTTGCCTGTAATCCCTTAGTTGAACTGTTCTGTCCTCTGTTAAGACAAGAGCCACCACCTTTTGAAGAGTTGTTTGCAGCAATGGAATTCTTGTTCTTCCCAAGCTTCGGAGATAGGCTGAGACGTGGGCTGAGACAAGGTCCATCACCTTCTAAGGAATTGTTTCTCGCATTCAAAGTGCTCTTCTGCCTTCCAAGCTTTGGAGATTTTGCACGTGTAGTTGGTATCTAGATGAATGAGTAGACACAATGCTGAGAAACAAAAAGCAAGGTGCATGAAGCAGAGGGGGGAAGCAGAAAGAGTAGGCTTCTCTAGCTCATTTGGAACACTAAACTCTATTAGATTATAGTTCACACGTATTTATTAGAGGTGTATAAGTTTATGAATACAGCAGGTATGTTTTGTGTTAAAAGAGTTGGTCTGTTGGATGTCTTTGATGGTCCGTTTGGATTGAGGGGGAAGCGGGGGCAGAATGGAAGGGAATAGAGTAGAGTTGGTTAGAAATTAGCCTATTTTTTGGGCCAACTCTACTCTACTCCCCTCCACTCCCCCTCTCTCCCCTCTCAATCCAAACAAGCCCTTAAGTTCTAGGCCCAACCTGCTTGAAGTTCAACTATTTCTAGGATAAAAAAAAAATGTAAGTTCAAGCTTGTAACATTGCACCAGATCTGATGTTGGCCATAAGAATAAACTTACTATTTTAAGTGGGGTTCTCCCCAATATTAAGTGAAAAGACTGCTTGAGTTTAAAGAGTGTCTTGGAACCCTATAGTATGCAAGTTAAATTAACCCACTTTGTTTTGCATAGAATGCCAACTCAATTGGGAAGGTTTTAATTGCAAGGTCATTGGTGTTAAAGAATTTTTTTTTTAAAAAAAAAAAAAAAAAAAACCCCCCTGAAAGCATCAAACAAATAGATGAGTTACCTTATTTATTTCAAATTTTGGAGGTGGCTCTTTATAGAAACTTGGCATGGGTGTAGCTTTAAATGTCAGGCTTTTTCTCAGTTGCTTGATCTCTGCCTCCTGGTTTTCCTGCAAGATACCCAGAATGAGCATGGATTAAATGACTGAAATGGAATAGATATCGAGCAGAAAAGTTAATGAAAGAATGATTATTGCAAAGCATCTTCCAAGTGCAAAGAAATGTTGTCCCCAACACCTTTGATTTTTCTTGCAAGCTATTTCTTTCTACTTCTCTTGCCTGAATCTTCTCTTCTAGCTTTGAAAAGAACTGGCCAATAAAAAAAAGAGATCAGTTTTTGTATTTGAAAGAAAACTTTTAACAGGGTTTTAAAAGTGCATCAGCAACCTCCTTTCGTTTCTCAGCTCGTTCATTCAACCTGAAGGAAAATCCTGAACCACTGCTCCTCCGCTCGCTAGGAGTCCCACGAGGAGTAGCACTTCCGATAAAAATAAAGAAGATAATGAGAATATTATAAGAAAGAGATGAGAAAAAATGAATGATTATTCTCGTAGCAAATGTAAAAAAACATGCTGATCAAGGATCATACGAAGCAGTGGAATTAACATCATCATCCTCTTTCACAGGAGTTGGATTTTGATCAACTGATCTGCAATCACATGAAATCATAGCCTGAGAATTTATTCAGCAGAAATATATAGATGCTCTCCCAAAATCTATAATGAAAAACTATATTGAAGAAGTTGTGACTCACGGGGGTGCCTCAGTTGGAGGACAGGTAGCAGCTGCACTCACAGTACGAGACTTCCCAGGCTGATACAACAAAGAACACACTTTGGCATGAGGTAGAGTAATAAAGGGAGCATAAAAGGAACATATGACCAAAAAAACGATACCACAGAGCATCTAATGCTAGGCATGGATGCTAAAGAAGTCTGCCGACCAGAAGTTCCACCAATTGTATTAGCTTCCTTTGAGTGGAGTCCAATGGATGCAGGCCTGTTTGGATGAGTCAGACGTGAAGTTGAAGTGGCTGGTCCACCGGAGGCCTGGGATCTAGTCCCATTTCTTTGAGCATGTTTCACTTCTTTTTTCACTGGGTAGACCTCAATGCTCTTGTTTAGAACATCAGAGCATACTCCTCTTGAGGGGAAGGAAAGACTCTGAGTAAGCAACCCCTGGTTACGAGAAAAAGGAATTGTGGCTTTCAAATTAGCTTTATGATCCTTGGCTAGTTTGTTGTTCTTTGGTGAACCACTATTCAGAGTTCTCATTTCCTGATCACAAAAGACAGATAAACCAAAAATAATAATAAGAAGGTTCCCTACATATGTGCTACGATAATCATAAGAGAATCAGTTCAAGTTGGAAAATTCTTTGTGTTGTACCTTTATGGATTTTAAGTTTTTAGTTGTAGATACAGCTGCAGAGGCTTTAACTACCACTCCAGAAGAATTTAAGCCTTCAGCTTTCTTTATTGGTTCAGATATTCCATTCATAGTGGGAACTGCACTGTCACTAACATTCTCACCCTCTTTGTTCAAATGCTCAACTGATTCTTCCACATGTTTTTTCTCAATAACACAACTCTCATCCTCCAAAGAAACCCCCTTTTCAGCCTCCATTGCGTAACAGATGCTTACAGAAAGGATAGAAAAGATTTCTGGAGAAACAATAAAAGATGTGAATACCCCACTTAGGCAAAAAAAAACACTGCTCAATCCCCTAACTCCCATGAACTAGTATTGGAAATAACATCATACAGATTACACTATTTCTCCCATATTTTCTTCTGTGATATGCTCCTTTCCTTATCTGTGATCAATTTTTTTATATTTCTTATTCAAATGCAAAAGGAGTTGCATTAAATGAGTAAAGATCCATTTCGTTGCAGACAAAAGCCAAATTCGGTTAGGACAATTAGGCCAAAATTTCATTTAGCAGCAGAGAAATGCAAAAGAAAGGATCCAGATACACACCAGGTAGACATACACATTAAAGATAAGGGTGGAAAAAATTAAACAAAAGAGAAAGCAATCAACATAAGGGAAATTGGCATAAGTGCAATCATTAGTAGTATAATCAAAGAACTTTTTCAAAAGAATTGGAATTCTAAGTGTAGTATTTTTCAACTAAAGTATGGCAAAGCCCGGAATCTCGAGAAAAAAAATCTGTTGTATTATGCTTTTCCCATATTCACTAAACAATCAATGAGGTGCTACCCTCGTTTCTTTATTTGCCAACATTAACCCTCCATCATGATAGGCAGGGTCAAATATGGATTTTGGCATCACCTAGCTTGTGACAACAAAAAAATAACACAAACACGGAAACACCCAAAGCTCCTAAACTTCTAAGAAATCACTAAACAAACCATCAACAGAAGTAACATCACTCTTATGCCTGCTGCTCCTATGAAGGATCTTGCATTCCTGCTTCTCACTGAAAGATTGCCCAAAGGACTAGCACACCTTCTTAGCTAGAAGAGCAAGATCACCATGACCTCACTATAAAGGTTAAACTGAAAAAATTTTCACAAGGCTTTTTCCACACTAACACATCCTTCCTACATATCACCATCATGAAAATGATCACAAACTCTAGATCATAAAGCCTTTTTTTTTCCTCAACCTATTATCCATAATTCTCAAGCCTTTGTCTAGTAGTTCTTACCCTCCTTTTTCACTATGTTTCACAAATGTACCTGATGTGCAAGGCTCCCATTTATGTGGGATTGAATGAGATGGTTGGTAGGCAGTCTTTTCTTCAATTTCTACATAGGCTGATTCCTGGACTCAAACTTGCAGCACATCGCTTGGGCAGAGAATGCTTTCCATCTCACCAAGGTCTAACCTCTCACTATGTTCACAAACCATTATGAAAATTACCTAAAAGCCTAATACACATGGGAAAATGCCACTCAATGAGTATGAGGGTCTAACATGTGGAAGTTTTAACTCTAAATGGAGATACAGTGGAGACAAGGTTTGAATTCAAGATCGAATGCTATGATAGCATATAGAAAAATGAATATAATTCAAAATATTTACTTGATTACAATCAACTCGTTAAAGGATTTATACAATAAAATAATTAAAAAAATCATAATATTATTGTATCCAATTTCATAATTCATTATATGCTCAACTCTTCCTTACTTGATGGGTGATTCTTTCCATGATATATATTTCCTCAATACTACCCCCTCAAACTTATGATGATTTTGACCAAAAAATAAAAACGCTTTGACACAAACCAAATTTGGATTTTGCCATCACGAATCAAGGTTCCATATTATCCACTGGACCACCACCAGAACAGAAAAAAAAGTGTCACTTGGGCAATCATGAACAAGACCTTATATGGAAAAAATAAGCACTTCATGGACCAATATTTTGGTTTCCATGAGACACAGTTTAGGACCTTCACACCAAGTTGCCTTTAAACTTGAAACCTTAAACCTTAACAATGTGGAAAAGAAAGCTTCATGGGTTGAATTTTGAATCACTGTGTGCAAAGGTCCAAGCCAAATGCTTCTTCAGTTTGTGATCTTGGATTATAAACTCATATAGATTAGTGTTAGTGATGGTATGAACACAGTGATCTTGGTGGTGACCATTATGCATGACTTTGACATGAATACAAGAGGGGAAAAACATAAACCCATGGGTGCTTGTACCAAATTATTGAATTTTTTTTTTTTTTTAATATAGATAGAATTAAATGGTGGTAGGAATCTAAGGGTCTGTTTAGATACCGCTTATTGCTGAAAACTAAAAACTAAAAACACTTTAGCAAAATAATTTTTAAATGTATAAATAGTGCAGACGGACCCAATTTTAACTTAACATTTGCATTTTTCTGTACTAGCAGGTCCTATAAACAGTGCACCGGACCCACAGAAAAAAGGCCAAACGCTTCAACTTTCATTTTTCAGTGCAATCCTAACTCAAACTAAATAGTATACAAGAGCGAAAGAACTTAAGTGAGAGAGAAATCTAAAAGAATGTGAAAAAGGCTAATGACAAAGAAAAGGCCTGCCGGCTGGAGAAATGACAAGGAAAAGGCCTGCTGGCTGGAAGTAGAAGTTGGAGAGAGGCTCAATACAGTAGATCCATGGTTCTGATAGCATGTAGAAAATTTCACCACTTGATAAGTATTCTAAGAAAAGGAACATCTAACTGCACCTTTCATTACCCTTTTTCTAGCTCTCTCATAACCCCCACCTTTCAAATCCTCTAGGTCTTTCATAACACTTTTGCAGATGATAATCTATCATAAAACAAAGAAAAAAAAAAAAAACAGGACAAAGTTTCTCTCCAAATTCCCTTTATAGCTTTTTGTTGGACATGAATACAAATCCACCAGTAGATTGCATTTTCTTATTATAGACTCCATGCTTGCAAAATTTCAAGAAAATCACCCATCAATAGTTATATCATCAATCAAACATTAAAATTTCAAGTTTTTGTAGTATTAAATTATGCATAAAAAATTTGTTTATGGATCAAATAGCAATTAAAATCTGATTTGAATGAAATTTGACATAAATGTTAAGAACATAAATAACATGCAATTCACCGGTTGAATTTTCAAAATATATAGTCATTTAGTGGGAGTTTGGAGAGAAACTTTGTCTAAGAAAAAAAAAAAGCACTACACAAACTAAATTAGTATTAATCAGTCTGACATGAGTTTAAAAGTAATGGTTTTTCACTTTTCCTCAAGCTATGAAGATTCTAAATCTTGATTTCTGTAATTCATTTAAATACTCAGCAACCAAGCAGAGGATTAACATAACTCAGTATAGACAGCCAAGGTTTTCCAAACTAGAGCACACCCAGAAGAGAAGAAGATACATAAAACCAAATGACAGGAAAAACACAAACACCATATATTATAACCCAAGTACTAAATCAACCATTTCACACATCAAAACATAGGAAATCAAGCACAAAGCAACCGGAGTTTCAAGAATTCAAAAAAAGTCAAAGCAATGCAATACTTACAAAGTGCTAGTATGTACCTTGGAAACTTGGGTGATGAGTATTGTATTGGGTTTGAATTGAATTATTAATAGGAACCCACCCCGTAGACAATGAAAGCAACCTGAAGAGAGATAAAGATGAAGACTTAGTCCAAAACAGAATTATGGGATGGAATGAATGGAGATTGATGGTTTGGTTTAGAAGAATGAAACAGAGTAGAGTTTGAGGAAAGATTGATAGTGGTTTGGATTAGAAGCACTAGTGAAGGGTGAAGTGGGTTGTGATAGCTGAGCCTGAAAGCTACAAACAGAGACAGAGTTGGTGACACACACTCCTCTCCACTCCTCTTGTTTGTTCTAGAAATAAGAGAGCAATGAAGTATGATGAGTTTTTCAATGCAATGGATTAGATTGATAGAAGTTTCCAAAATGACTTAACTGCCATTGGCTCTAATTGTAACTGTAACTACTAAAAAGGTCTAGCAGTTTGAAATCTGAACGTTAAGGGGAGGGACCGGAATGTACTGATGGAACAGAAAGCAAAAGGAATTAGACTTTTTTTTTTCTTGCTTGGAAATGTAGAAAATTGGCTAGGAATAATTAATTTTTTTTTTCCACTTATGATTTTATGAATCAGATCTAACTTAACAGTTATAAATTTTTAGAAATTTTAAAGACTATTACTTTTTTAATTTTTGGTTTATCCATTTATGGTTTGGGTCGAATTTAATTTGCATACTTGTCATTTTAAAAGTTACATTATATGTCTATATTATATCTACTTTTTTTTTTAAATATTTGTTTTTTTTTTATGAATTTCCTATATTCATATCCTAATATGGATGTAATTTTTTATTTTTGTGTTTACTTTTCAAAGAAAGTGAATCAAATAAAAAATATGTAAATCTTCTTCTTCTTCTTCTTCTTTTAACAATTTTGACTTTTGAGTTAACTTATTTTAGGAAGTTCCTCTTTTTTTTTTAATAGAAAAATTAATATCCTATCTATAAAAGAAAAAGTAAAAGGAATTGGGCTTTTTTATTTCTTTATAGGAAAAATGAAAATCAATCTTTTTTTTTTATTTTTTTCTTTTCCTCTTATGATTTTATGAATCAAATCTAACTTAACAATGCAAAGTTTTTAGAGGAATGTATAATTATAAAGAAATTCTTTAAAATTATTACTTTTTTAATATTTGGTTAATTATATTTTTATCCAGCTATGATTTGGATTGAATTTAATTTGTCAACTGTCATTCTTAAAATTGCCGTTTATCCACCTAAAGTGTAATGGTATTTGGTTTTAGTTTATATATTTAATATATTCTATCATAATAAGGTGTTTTTTTTTGGGTGTGATTATCATTATGTTTCAAAGAATGTTAATTCAATATGTGACTTTTTATAAGTATTTTTTTAGCTAACCATTTGTTTAAAAAAAGAAAAACATGTTTCAAATCCTATATATATATATATATATGTATATAGTAAAATGAATTGGAATTATTATTTTTCTTGCTTGTAAATGTTGAATTTTTTTAGGAAAAATGGGGAAAAATCTCTTATGATATTGTGAAATAGATCTAACTTAAGAATGTAAAGATTTTAGAGGAAAACATAGTTATAGAGAATTTTTAAAGATAACTATTTTTAAATCTTCCATCTGTTGATCATCTATTCGCCTTTCTTCTGGTTGTCCGTCCCATCAGAGGCCTTATCGGTACTCAAGTGGCTCGCTCTAACCAACGTTATCCTGTCAAAGGGTTACCTCCCCATTAATGCGGCCAGGGGGGTTAGTTGAGTGCATTCAATGCGATAGTGACAGCTTACTTTGGGGTTAAACTCTCCCCAAAACCACCCTTGTCAGGCCGAGGACAAGGTATCCTCGGCCTGGTCCTAGGAAAGTAGGCTTTCCCCCCTTCTCCTCAGAAATAGCTTGCACTCCTCGGCATGGGCCTTGGGCTTGCTATATGATGGGCCGAGGTTATCAGGCCCACGGGCCCCACAGTAGAAGAGTGTCATATTTTGTAAGCATTTTAAGTGGAGTTTGAAATATATTTTTACCGGGTTATCCTCAAGATTTTCCATTTTAAACGTAAGATTTAGGGATATTTTTGAATCACATAAAAGTCCAGTCCAAAGAGGGGAATTCTCTTATAAATAGTATAGACTAGTCTCATCACACATGATTTGTGTATGCGTTGAGATTTTTTTTTTTGGTTTAGTGAAATAATGTTTAAATTAAAATGAGATAGAGATAGTGTCCTAATTTTTAGGATTTTTCCCTACGTGAGAGTTAATAAAAGTTTGAAAGTCTAAAACTTAAAAACTTTTTTTTAAATTAAATAGTAAATTACTCTTTTAACTAGTTTGTATTTTTAAATTTAAAATTATTTAACTAAAAGATAGTGGTAATTTAAAGAGTCTAAGAATTTGTGTGAGGATATTTTATTACACAAATTGATGAAACTCAAACCGAAAACCCTTTTAATAATAATAATAATAATAATAATAATAATAATAATAAGATTATATACTTTTGTGTGTGTGCTTACTTTTTAAAGAACGTGATTTAAATATTTGATTAAAAAAAATTATTTTGAGCTAACTTTTTAAAGAAATTAAAACCCCTTGGATAAAGTGCAACTTTTGAAATCACTGGTTGACAAATCAAATATTAAACTACAGTTTTTGTTCCTAAAACTTCTATCTAACTTCAATTTTAATCCTTCAAATTTAAAAGTTCGAATTTGGTTCTTAGAATTTAAAATATAAAACAACATGGTCTCTCCATGTAATTTTCTGTTTACATGACTCACCACTTGAGTCGTTCAATTTTTTAGGGACCATAGCAACCCAATTATATATTTAAGGGACCAAAATCAAGCCAAATCTATCTTTTAAGATACTAAACTCAAACTAACCTCATTGACGGAGGGACAAAATTGTTACTCCCTCCGTCCTATTTTTTTTTTTTGTCCTGTTTGAAAAATCAAATTTTTTAAAGGAACATCATTTATTGTTTTGTCTATTTTTTTAAAATGTATAAGTTTTCAAAACTACCCTTAAAAAAATTTATCAAAAAATTGAATTAGTAAATTAATAGGGGTATAATAGGAATATTAGTAAATTAATGACTTTTATTTTTAGAAACAGAACAATATTTTGGGACATCTCAAAATGAAATAGAGGACAAAAAAAATGGGACGGAAGTAGTAATTTTTTTACGAACTTTTATAATTCAATCTCAAGTCTACAAAATTATAATTTTATATATGTATACAAATAAACATATACTAATACTATATATACTTAAATTGATTCTCATATTTAAATTGAATCTAGTACTCAAGAGTTCATTCATGAGTATAATCTAATGTTTGAGCTCCATTTTTTTGATAGTTGAGTTTAATTTTAGACTTGAACTTCTTGACTCATTTACTCAATAAATATACGTAAAAAAACTAATCCATGAATTGAGTCCAAACTATTTATAAACAAATTGGTTTATTTATAGTATCACTGTTCTATTTGTTCATAAATTTTTGTCGTTATCACTGCTTCTTCGTTATATATGATTAATGTTTCTGGGGTATGAGATTGTAGGCAGGATATTCCTTCCAAAGCTCTGTTAAAGTCATTTAACATTTTAACCTTACCTTTATTTTGATTAGGATTGTCATATTTGTCAAGGACGAAAAGATAAAGATATGGGTTTTCTATGAACTGTGTACATTTGGAGAAGATTCCAAATGGAAAAGGTTGAATATCTAGGCACAGTAAATATACTGTTTCAAGGCTTAATCATGTTGCAAAATAATGAAGAAAACAACAACTTTTAATTATAATTTATAAGCAAAATAGGGTTAGGAAGAGAATCTCTTTTTTGAGGAGAGGTTAAAAAAAAGAGAATCTTTTATGGAGTATGGACAGTACAATGTATGAATACATAAAGAGAGATGCTACGTCTACAATAATTTTATAACAAATCACAGGTGGTTAGTTATTATTGGTTCAAATTTGAAACTAATACTAAGATTATTTTTTTGTCCCAACAATAATAACCAGTAATGACCTGTCACTTATGATTTGTTATAAAAATGTTGTAGACATATTATTTCTCATAAAAAAAACCAAGCCACACTACTCACTTAACTAGGAGATTAATTATAATTTTCAAATTATCACAGATATTCATTTCAATTCATGACTCCATTTTTTTTATGCGAAGATAATTGATTATTCCACCATGTGCTTCTTCTAACCAGACCCGACTGGCTAAAACATTGGCTACATTGTTGCTTTTCCTACACGCATGACTAAAAGAAATACTACAAAATAACTCCATTTAGATTAGCAAGCTCAATAAAATTGGCCAATCTTAGAGGGAATGAAAATAGCCAAATTGAGTGCACTAGTCAAAGAGCATCATTCGACAATCACAATCACATATTCACATGACTCTATTTTTTAGTACCATAACAATTGTGGATGTATCAAAAAAGAGTGTGCTTTGGAGATTTTCACTAACCTTTATTGCATTACTATTGTTAGAGTATATGTTAAATAATTTAAATTAATCATTTCTTAATAACTTAATTTTTTGCCATGGAATGGTAATTTATCATAATATAAAAATAATTGGTCATGAACTTGAAAAGTGATAGAAGTGTTAGAATATTGGTCAAATATCATCATTTTGTAAACAGCTTAAATTTTTTTGGGTCAATTTATAATTTTTTTTTAAAAAGATCAAATGGTTATTTATTATGCTTACTTTATTTTATTTATTTATTTTTGAAATAGAATTGCTTGATTCACTAATCAAATCATAACCTTATAGACCCTCAAAAAGAAAAAAAAAAATCATAATCTTATATGTTCTAATTAGTTCAGCTGGTAAAATATATCGTCATCAAATAAGAAATTTAAGATTCGATATCGCTTATACCAAAAAACCAACTAGCGTTTTAATTTGATGATAAAAAACAATTATCAAGAGTGGACTCTATAAGATAAGATTTTATCGTATCTGTAAATATATTTTTTTAAATCACTAACACATAGTGTTTTGGGTTTTCAAAAAGCACTTTTAAGCTTCCAAATCCCCTAATCAAACTGACTCGATATTTAATCCCCACAGAGACAACGTGGATATATATAATATCACCATTTAGTAATTTTGTGTTCATCAACATATTCCAGGAATTAGATAACATTTTTAACATGTTAGGTAGGGCAGAGTTTTCACTTTTCATCATGATCGGTAAAAAATTAATGTGAGTAGGTTAAGAAAATGAAGTGATTAGCATTATAAGCAAGGGCATGAGAGTCAATTAAGGAATGAACCAATGATTGAAATACAATAGAAGAAACTGTTCGAGAACGTGGGGAACGTAGAGGTCACAGGTAGGTGAGCCCACTTGTCCTGTCGTTTCATGACGTGGCACGACCGAGCAACATGATTGGTCTCCACATATCAGCTTAGGACAACCTCGACGACATGTGTCCCACCGACTATTGCGTGAGCTGTCACAACGTGTGGAGTTGACCATAAAACTGGATAGAAAA
Organism: Quercus suber; assembly: GCF_002906115.3. Lineage (NCBI taxonomy): Eukaryota > Viridiplantae > Streptophyta > Magnoliopsida > Fagales > Fagaceae > Quercus > Quercus suber. The sequence continues at coordinate 1,005,537 of NW_027069528.1, read as the reverse complement.
TAAGACACAGGAACTAGCCAAACATCGAGGAAGAAGAAGGCGAAGGATTTTTGGGTAGCATGGCCTACCTACAAAGAAGTCTCGTTCCCTCTTTGGTACATGGTCGAGGAGAGCCTTATCCTTGGCCTCACTGCCAAGGATATGATCTGATCGAGGAATGAACTAACAATTACTAAGAGCATTCACATCATGAATGAAAATTTAGTTATTTAGCTCACAATAAAATCACTTTATCTATTTTATCTACACACATGTGTAGCAATTGATCTATTTTAGCTTTCAACACACAATAAAATAATATATCTTTACTATCAAAAAAACAACCACAGCACAACCACAACCACTCTACATCAGCCACAGCCACAGCCACAGCCACAACCACAACCACCAGTCCACAGCAGGAAAAAAAAAAAAAAAAAAAAAAAAAAAAAACCACAGACCACAAACACAGCACAACCACCCCCAACATAGTACCACAAAACAAATCCACTCTACATTAGCCACACCCACAACCACCAGCACCACCAACCCACAGNCATAAAACTGGATAGAAAATAAGACACCCGCAATCTACGGCTGTTTTTCGTTTGGACCGCTCAATCTCGACCGTCCGTTACTTTTTTGGTGGGGTCGTGATCAAGATCCACGTTTTTTTGTGACACGGAAATCTTTTGTATTTTTTCTGTTGCACGGGATTTTGGGTGATACATTGCATTCAAAGCATCAAGGGCCAGGTTGGCATCTAAATAATGGGGATTTTGCGGGGCCAGCTCGTGTATGTCACACCCCAAACCAATAAGAACACAATTTGAGTTTACGTTACATTTTACATTAATGAGTTTACAACTCAAGTATTAATGACATTATTTCTCTACGTACTTTACATATGTAGCAGTTACATATTCTTCTTTTTAAGTGTATTTATGCATTTTCTTTTTCTTTTTCTTTTTTAGAAACCAGCTGAAAAGTATTTATGTAAAAAAAAAAAAAAAAAAAAAAAAAAAAAAAAAAAAAACAAAAAAAACAAACAAACAAACAAACAAACTCACACCCAAAATCCACCTCTACCATTGTGGCATAACCAAACCACAACCACCATCTCAGTGGCCTCAAGCTCAACCAAAAAACTAGCAACCAATTGAGAGAGAGAGAGAGAAAAAAAAAAAACCCAGAAATCTCACCCTCAAGATACCTAAGCCAAGAGCACATACACACAATTAGAAATCTTAAAACCCAGATCAGCGGCGTGGGTATGAGGCAATCGGCAGCATAGGTTTGAGGCAGATGATGGCTGGTGGGTCGGTGAGAGACCAGAGTGATGAAAGACCAGAGTGATAAGCTTTGAGAGACCGGAGTGATGAGCTTCAAAAATGAGATGAGAGTGAATGAGAGAGAGAGAGGCACTGTCTAAGGGAGAGAGAGAGGCACGGTCTGAGGGAGAGAGAGCAAGTGATAATATTTTAATCGAATAAAATAATATATATATTTTTAGCTCTCATGAACAGTGCACATCTATCTATAGATGTGCACTGTAGCAATGGAGCTAAAATTTTTAGATTTAGCTCCATTGCTGCAACAAGATTTTTGTGTTTGTGGAGCTAAATTTTAGCAATATAGCAATGTCTCCATTGCTGTGAGTGCTCTAAAGAATCAATAGAGAAGTATAGCCAACAAACTAGGGGTGGTAGTGCCTAAATCCAACAACTTTCACTTCTGCGTTGAATGACTGTACCTAATAGTCAGGCCGCATTTATTTTTTATCACAACAGAATTTTTCTTCCATACATGATACACTCACTCACTCCCTCAAAAGAAATGAGACCTCTGATGGAACAGATATCAATATCCACACCCTTCCACCACAAAAATGGAGAGAGAGAGAGAGAGAGAGAGAGAGAACTAGTATAATAGGACCCCTCTCCCATAAAAAAATAGAAGAAAAAAGAGAGTGTGAATTGTAAATTCTAACTTGTAAGAATCTTCATCAGGCTGACCAAAGAGAATACAAGAAACTTTGTTGTTCACTCCAATATTATTAGTTTATGATTTGATCTCTTGCTTAGTTCTTCATTTGTGAATTTAGTTCCCATAACTTATAAATTAATAGTAACGTTCATTTTTACTTTTCTTTAGTATTTTTTATTCACACATAATTTATTTTTGATACATGTGATAATATATGAACCATTATGGTCTAAATGCATCTTGTTAGTATGTTATAAACTTTAAAACATTTAGATCAAATGAGAAATGTGGTTTGTTAAATTATTGATTGTCCTAAAAGTTTAAACTATTGAAAATATGTTAAATTTAATCATTTAGCCGTCCTAACATAACCACATACTTCTAACACTCTGTTTTACATGTGGGTTGAAACCACCCTTTTAATAGGCAAGGTCCAAAACGTGCGATTTTAAATGAGAGGTAAAGTGGAGGAGACAATAATTGAACTTATAACTTCTTACTCTGATACTATGTTAAATTACTAATTGTCTCAAAAGTTTAAACTATTGTAATATAGTAAATTTAATTGTTTAATTACATACTTCTAACATAGTTAGGCATAAAAATAATATCTATAGCCAATTGTATCGTATAAATAATTTAGTTATATTTTTATAAACAATTATATACCATTACAACTTTCATTTTTTTATATTGCATCTATGCTTCATGGTATGGAAGAGAATACGAGAGAATGTGTGCACATAAATGGTGTAAATGCATCTTGTTGTTCACATTAAAAACTCCAGGCATTTATTTTGTAGGTGGAATGAAAAATGTGGTTGCACAGAAGTTATATGTATAGCCCATGGCGTTTCAGGCATTATTTTGGGATCAACTCCAAAGGATTCCTTTCCGGTAATTACACATTTTTTTAACTATGCATTTTTATGTTAAATGCATGGAATTCTTTTGTATTTAACATTTTCTTTTCTATCAAAATTTCACATGAACATAAGTTAGATTTTTTTTTTCCAGTTAACAAATGAGAGAGAGAGAGAGAGAGAGAGAGAGAGATTTATTTGATAGTGTGAATGTGTGATACGCTACACATATTTAAAAAGTAAAAAAAAAAAAAAATAGTATTGAAGATTTGGAATTGTTTTTTTTTAAAAAAAAATTATTTTTAAAATTTGATACTTCTTAAAATTTGATACTATTTTCACCAACTTCTTTCATAATTCATATACAATGTCCAGTTGTTTCTTTGCATTTATGCGGGTGGATTGCATAATTACCCCTTGAAGTTTAAGGTCCAGTTGCACATCTAATCAACATCATGCGTCCCTCTCAATATTTGAGTCTTCACGTTTAGAATAAAAGGATAACATTAATAAATTAATATTATTGAATTTTTAGTTAATATGTCAAGCCAGTTATGAAAAATGAAGATGTCATTTTATAATTGTTTCCTTTCCATTCCATCTTTCTAATCACCAAATGGGGAATCACTGTGATGGCTTTCGCTGTTGCTAGCCAGCTTTGATTTGGAATAATGATGATTATTATAAATTTTAGTCCATATAATACTCAACAACCATAATACATAATCTTTTCCAGTACTTATTATATTTGATCATGAAGTTGGGTTGGGCCAGCTAGTGGTTAATAAATGACAGGAATTGAAATCTTGCTACTTCTTTGGGATAAATACAAACTGGGCCTAGCATGTATATGTCAACGGATTAAGGTGTCTTTATGAATAATTTGAACGCCCCACGTGGGTAGTTTTTTTTTTTTTTTTTTTTTTCTTTTCATCACTTATTAGATACCTAAACCCCGCCTGTGGGTAGTTTTTTTTTTTTTTTTTTTTTTTCTTTTCATCACTTATTAGATACCTAAACCCCGCCGACTTATTGATTGAAATTTCATTCTCTTACTAGAAAAATTATTGAATACTCTAGGATTATCATAAATGTGTACTCACTCATCTCACATGAATTGTGAGTTCCACCATAAATTTAATTAGTGGAATTTAGAGTTATGTGAGAAGGGATAGTACGCATTTATAGTACTCTATAAATACTTAATAATTACCCCTCTTACTATAATGTAAATCATGCTTAACTTCTTGTAACTTCGTATAAACAACTAGTTGGTCCGTCTTAGTCTAATAATAAAGAGTTATTATCAAGAGTGGATGTCATAGATTGAAATTCTCTCAAAAAAAAAAAAAAACATTTGGTCCAGTTCACAAACTACTACCTCCTTCTCTCACAAATTTTAAGCAAACCATTATGTTTTCATGTTTCTAATGGTTGAATAAGAGATCTAGAGTTCAATCCTCACCTACACCAAAAACTGATTAGTGTCTTTGTCTGATGATAAAAAGTTATAATCAAGAGTGAACGCCATAGGTTGAAACTCTCTCAAAAAAAAAAAAAAAAACTAGTTGGTCCAGTTCACAAACTACTACCTCCTTCTCTCATGAATTTTAAGCAAACCTTTATGTTTTCATGTTTCTGATGGTTAAATAAGAGATTTAGGGTTCAATCCCTGCCTACACTAAAAGCTGATTGGTGTTTTGGTCTGATAATAAAGAGCTATCATCAGGAGTGGACGCCATAGGTTGAAACTCTCAAGAGTGGACGCCATAGGTTGAAACTCTCTCTAAAAAAAAAAAAAAAAAAAAATTATGTTTTCATGTTTGAAATTCTCGTCCACTTCAAACTGCCAGTAAAGTAGTTGAAACTTGAAACTTGAAAGTAGATCGCATCAACACCTTATACCTTGCTTTACTTTGACCTAACCCATCTCCATTTGAATAAGGTCTAAAGTAAGGGTGACTATTCATGTTCATGTGTACGGTTCATATCGTGTCGACTCATAAGTATTCAAAATTTCAAATATATAGGTCAACATGAACGTAAAACGTTTATTAATTGTATCAATATTCATTGACCCTAACACGAACAGTTTACTAAACAAGTAAAATGTCATGTTACATTTCACATAACATATTTAATAAATAAGTCATGTTAAGGTCATGGCTTGACATTAAAGAACAAAAAAGTTTATATAGTGAGGGTTTTAAAGAGTAAATTGGTAAAATAAGCACCAGTAAAACTAGTCAAAATGGATTTCATGTGTCTAAGCTTAAGTTTCTTACCCACTACTACTTGACAAATTGGGTTCATTCAATTTTGGAAAAAAAATGTTTATTTTATTTATTTATTTATTTTTAAACCTTTACATATGATTATGAATGAACTGCGAAGTGAATTAGGATTTCCAAAAGTTACTTTTTGGATTAGTATTTCATTTTGGTACTTACTTTTTAAGTACTTTCAATTTCAACCTTGAGTATTTAACAAATTTTCATTTTTTGTTCTTGCACCATCTCAATGAAGGAAACTGCTTATATGGTTAACTTAATTCTCAACTAACACGGGATTAATAAAATTTTTTAAAAATTAATCGGTATTAAAAAAAGCCAAGCCAAAATTTCAATAAATTCCAAAAACCCATGACAAAAAAAGTTTAAAATAATGAATTAAAGAAATAAAAAGAAGTTAAAAAAAAAAAAAAATCAAACATCCCCTTTCTTTTATTTCACTTTCATGAAATCCAAACACAACAATAATACACAAAAAATTTATAACTATGAATACAAACAATTTTGGGGTATATTTGTTGATGGAACTAGAGTTGGCCTTGCTCATAGATAGGGGTGTCAAATGGATGAGTTTGGAGTGGGTATAATTGGGTTAGGTACATAAAACTCATTTACCCATTTATTGCCAATTTAACTAATTACTTCTAACCCAAACCTAACCCAACCCAGTTATTATGGATAAACCCCAACCCACCTAATTACCCAATAGGTTTTGGGGGGCTATTCAGTCATTTTTTAGGTTTATGGGGTATTTTGGTAATTTTTTGTTTAGGGGTATTTTGGTCTTTTTTTAGGTTTTAGGGGTATTTTGATCATTTTTAGGTTTATGGGTGTTGAAGAAAATTTTTTCACACCACATGCCTTCATTCATTGGCGACCCGTACCACATCAACATTATCATGGATTTTGAAAAAACCTCTTTTAAAGCCCAAAAAAAGCCCATATTTACACAAAAATGAGTCAAAGCCCATGGTTCAAGCTCATAGCACATCATCTCATTTTTGGCTCATGATCCAAGCTCATGAGTCTCATCGGAGGAATTTTGGGAGTCATGGTTTGGAGGGCCAAGAAGAATGTTAAATAAAATTCCAGTGGTTCAAAGTTGATAAAGGAAAGCATGTTGCTTGACATGTCTTCCCCAATTCCCTAAACTCTAACGGATTAGTGTGCAATAAGTAAAATTTGGTAAGCCTCTCATATCATATAACACTTAAAATGATAACTCCCCATACTCTTTACATAAAAATTAATGTTCATCATATAATATAAATTTAAAAATGTAATTATATCATTTCATATTAATTATATTATTATTTTCATTTAAATCAATCTCAAGCACATGGCTAAATATATATTAATATCTCTTTCTAAAAATATATATATACATATATATATATATATATATTAATATCTCATATGTAGCATTAAATGCTCTCCTTACTCTCCATGATTTGGTTAAAATACAAAGAGACCATAATTACATCTCTAAAACTTCATCAAATATCAATCAACTAGTCTATTACTTACCAAAATTATATATGGACCAAACGGAAACTTAGTCAAAAATACTAACAACAGCTCCAGCAAAAGCTGCAACAGCTCCAGCAAAAGCTGCAACGGCTCCAACTGCAACAGCTTCTGCAGAAACTACAAGAGCTCTAGCAGAAGCTGTAGTAGCTCTAGCAAGTTGACATATGTCCTAAAATGACATGACTTGCCCATTAATGCCCAATCCTAGCAGCTTGCTATCATACCCAAAGAAGTAAGGATCCCATAAAAGAAATCTTACCATTTTAAGCTAAGATCCTTAGCTTCCAGCTGTAGTACCAGAAATAAAAGAATCCCATAAAAATTGTCTTACCATTTTTAGCCAAACCATGAATTTAATGCCAAATATTTTTTTTGTAGCAAAAGATGCCATTTAGATGACATCATCCTGCTGTAACTGACAGCTTTAACAGCTATGACTGACAGCTGTAACAGCAACATTAGAGTCTCAAACTTTTTTCTTTTGACTAAAAAAAAAAACCTACTAATGAAACCACTTACTTCGTCAAAGACTTTTCCTTATTTGCTAAATTTTCCTTCAACTAATTCTGATCTAGGCTGTGTTTGTTTCGTGTAAAACGTTTTCCGGAAAATACATATTTTCCGGAAATGCTATTTTCCGGAAAAGGAAAATATTTTTAAGTGTTTGGTTGAATTATGAAAATTGTTGTGGAAAATATTTTTATGCGTTTGGTTCTATTAGGAAAATGCTATTTTCCGGCAGCAAATTCCGGTAACAACACAACCAAACTCCGGCAGCAACAACAACAACAACAACAACAACAACAACAATAACAACAACAACAATAATCAGTTCATTAAAAAAAAAAAAACAACAACAACAATCAAATTAAAAAAACAACAACAACAACAATCAAATTAAAAAAAAAAAAAAAAAAAAAATTTTTTAATTAAAGAATAGAATGAAATTCAAAGAGAAAATTCAAATCTAATTTTTTTAATTAAACAACATAATGGATTTTGAAAATAATTTTTAGTTCTGACTTTTAAATTAGAAAACATAATAGATTTTAAAAAGAATTTCCAAATCCGATTTTTTAATTAAAAAATAAAAGGAGTTTGAAAAGAATTTTTAGATCTGATTTTTAAACTAAAAAAGAAAAGAAAAAAAGAATGAACTTTTGTTGAGGACAAATTTCTCACACCACATAGCTTCATTTCATTGGAGACCCACACCATGTTAACACTATCATAGATTTTGGGAAAATCTCTTCTAAAGCCCAAAAGAGCCCATATTTACACAAAAAGGCGTCAAAGCCCGTGGTTCAAGCTTATAGCAAATCATCTCATTTTTTGGCTCATGATCCAAACTCATGAGTCTCATCGGGGGAATTTTGAGAGTTGTGGTTTGGAAGGCCAAGAAGTATATTCAGTAAAGCTCCAGTAGTTCAAATTTGATAAAGGAAAGCATGTTGCTTGGCCTGTCTTCCTCGATTCCCTGAACTCTAATGGGTCAGTGTACAATAGGCAACATTTGGTAAGCTTCTCATATCACATAACACTTAAAATGATAAAACTCATCATGCTCTTTACATAAAAATTAATGGTCATTATATAATATAAGTTTAAAAATGTAATTATAGTATTTCATATAAATTATATTATTATCATCTAAATCAATTCCAAGCACATGGCTAAATATATATTACTATCTCATATCTAGCTTTAAACGCTCTCTTTACTCTCCATAATTACATCTCATAAATTTCATCAAATATCAACCAACTAGTTTATTACTTACCAAAAGAGAAAAGTTAGCCAAAAATACCAACATCAGCTCTAGCAGAAGCTGCAAACAACTCAAGCAGAAGCTGTTTTGCAAAAACAGCTCCAGCAAAAGCCCCAAACAGCTCCAGCAGAAGCAGAAACAGCTTCTACAGAAGTTGCCACAGCTCCAACACATTCTGCAGTGGTTGCAGCTGTGGTACCAAAAATAGAAAGATCTCATATAAAGATTATCTTACCATTTTTAGCCAAACCATGAATTTAATGTCAAATATTTTCCCTTCAAGCAAAAGATCTCATTCAGATAGCATCATTTGACAACTCACAATTGTGACTAATAGCTGTAACAGCTGTGACAGCACCATTAAGCCTCTAGCTTTGCTTCTTTTGGCTAAAAAACAAAATCCTACTAATGAAACCACTTACTTTGTCAAATATTTTTCCTTATTTGCTAAATTTCCCTTCAACTAGTTCTGATCTAGTTACATACTTGGCTCTATATAAAGAGGACCAAGCTACACACTAAAGGGGATCCATCCTTCTCTCTTCTTCAATATTCTGAAACTCCATTCATTTGGCTACCATATCTCTAAAAGATATCCATATCTTTCTTCATCTCTCTTACAAAATCTCTCTTCATATATAACAACACAACACACATATTACAACACACCATTAACCTACTATCCATCTCTCCCACACTGAAGATATTCTGAAACTTCATTATTTTGCCGCCCAAAAACACATCTTCATCTCATTCTTTATTTCTCATACAAAATCTCCCTTCTTAGAAAGCAACATAACCCATGACATAACACAAAAATCACTCCAGTAGCAGCTATAATCCCATGTATTTACTATATTTAACCTTCATATTATCTATCTCATACTTTCATTTATTTTACAAACACATTCCTCACAAATTACCAATACATACTTCTCATATATCTTCAAACACCATATACCACAAAATACACACACACACACACACACACACACACACACACACACATATATATATATATATATACTTCTTACCATCTCCACACATTTTAAAACATATCAAACACTCTTCCATTACAAAAGCCCTTTCTCATGGAAGGCATATGAACTTCAATACTAAAGTCTTTCTCTTAAAAGGCACAAAGACTTCATATTAAAGTCATTCTCATTGAAGACACACATTTCTAATACTTAAAGCTATTCTTATGAAAGGCACACTTTACGAAATTAAAAGCCCTTCTTATAAAAGACAATATCACTCATACTTGACTAAGAACTGGAAGAGCATTACATGGGGAAAATCATTTAAGTGCATGATTAAGGGGACAAACTTAACCAACCAATGCACACGGCTGGACATGTTCTCACTCCCTCCAGTTGCACCCATTTTTCCCTTTCAAACATGAAGTCACCATGAAAGGATTCACTTCATCATGCTACTGAAATGTTAAGCCCACTGATGTGATACGACTGGAGCTGCAAAACATGAAGGTTGTTGAAATGTTAAAGCTCACTAATGTTACATGGCTGGAGCTGCAAAACATGAAGGGCTGGAGCTGCAAAACATGAAGAATATGAAGATTATTAGCCCGTTAATGCTAAATGGCCAAGCCACAAATCATATAAAGAATGAAGTGCTGCTACACAACTGGAGTCAGAAACATAAAAGATAAGTCAATGTTTTCTCCATCTTTGAAATTACATTATTAAGCATCTGGTAATTCATTATCAATCGCTAGATGTAAATTACTTTAATATTATCTCACCATCTAATAATCATGGATTCACTAATACTTCATTAATGAACATACATATTAATAAATCGATCTACCACCATTATACATATATTATTTGGATAGAACCACCCTTGGACACATATTTTTGGAATGAACTACCATTGGACATATATTATTTGGACATGGACCATTGCTAGACATAACTTATTATGTTGAACATTGACCATGAACTGCAACTAGATATGTACTATTGGACTCATCCCATTGTTGGACATTTGACACCTAATTAATTATTTTCTAACATTAGACATCACTTAATATACATAATAATAATAACGTATCAACTCACCATCTAATCAAAGCTATCATGCTAAGCATATCATTTATTTATTTCAACCATTATCATGATTCTAAGACTTTGGGCTTTATCTATTTTGTAGGCTTAAAAATACACTGGAAGTTATTGGTCTATGCGGCCTGATGTCGAGTTTCGGGTTGAACTCCCTAAAACAAATTCGGGCTTAGCAAAGTCATACTTCCAGCAGGAGACACGTGGCTACACGTAAAAACCGCCCCCAACAACTTTTAAAATAAAATTTCAGATCTAATTTTTTCATTAGAAAATAGAATAGATTTATAAATAAATAAATTTCAGATTTGATTTTTATTAACAAAGAACAGCATATCTAAGATTATATCATGTATATCCTACATCTATATGATCAAACATATGAATACACATAAGCAAGCATACATGCTTTCATGAAATAAAAGATCTAACAACAAAAAAATCATACCAGAGATGCACGGAAAATTTAATTGGATACATATATTAATGATAGAATAAACATGTAAATGAAAGGATAGAAGCAATACTTGCATCAATGCATCAACAAATTCTATAGGGGAATGGGGGAATTACTTTAGAGATAGAGAGAGAGAGTGAGTCTCTCTAAGTCCTAAAGAATTTTCGCTTAAAAAAAAAAAGAAAATCTTAAAGTCAAACTTCCAAAGTTTCTTTAACGTTAAGGGCAAAGAGAGGGCTGAATTCTGGCTACTCTCTTATATTTATAGAGGTGTGTCTACTTGAAAAATAAGCTAGAGTTGCTTAGAAAATCAACAAATATGAATTAGGTCCGGTTTTATCCCTAAAAAATTGAATCTGATAAGTCTAGACCTGATCTAAAAGTTTCTAGGCCAGACTTAAAACTTGTGCCATATTATCAGATTATCCTTTTTATTCCTATGCAACCAAACTCATTTTAATCAAATTCAACAACCAGTCACATAAATTATTTGATTAATTTCAATTATTATCCAATCAAAATTAATTTCAATTAATCACCTGTGATCAGTTTCACCCAAATGAAATGTATGCAAATCGTGAAAACTTGATCTTGTGATATCTTTCAATTCAATGGTCTGATTTGAAAACCGGACATACCGTCGCAATCGTTAGAATCTCAAAATCATTTTTATGATATGTGATGAATGATTTAATGCATAAAATGAAATTATGATTTTTAGGGTACTTAGAATGATCATTTCAGTTATCTTCCAAAATTAAATTATGAGTGCAAAATTGAGTATCTACAAAATGCCTATTTACAAAATCACTCCTCTTCCTCTCATGAAACTTGCCCCTTATTTCATTTGGGCCTTAGTCCATTCACAATAATACCCTCATCTTACTCTTGTGGGCTTTCATTAGAATGTACTTAGAGATTTTCAACCCTTTGTCTCAAATATGGGCTTACAATGTATTCATCACCTTTGGGCTCTTCTCTTTTTCATTTCATTATCATCATTCATTTTTTTTTTTGAAATAGCCCTCTAGCTAGAATATATTGTAGCCTTCCTTTCAAATTCCATGAACTTCTCATCATTTTGAGCCTAAGCATGCAACAAAGAGGCCCAAGATTAGGGAATTTTGTGTTGACTTGTACGGTGTTAAATGCTAAGTCCATAGCATACTTGTTACCTTAAGCCCAAAATTCTCTTTTTCAAAAGGCCTTTTGATTTGGGCTTATGATATTAATTGGGCTATGATCTTATGAACCTTTCAAATTAAGATATACCTTTGAATTTTGAGATAAGCCTCTTATGTGAGAACCTCTTTTCTTTCATTCCAAACATCTTAGGGTGTGCCAGAACCTTTGGGTCATCCTTTAATTTTACATATTTTATCTTTATTTGTCCTTTAGAATTAGGTGAACACAAGATATATGGTTGAACAAACAAGAGATACAAAGGTTACCCTCTTTTTTATAGGATCTAGGACCTCTTTAAGTGTGGGTAGGCTCCTTAAAGCTAAAGGGGCAGATCAATAGGTCACTCACAACTAGGTGGGTTATGATTCCAAATGGGGCCTAAGTAGACCTTTGTGGATTGGTGGCATACCATTAATGTACTCAAAGCCTATCATAGGCAATGACACACATTGTGAGTTGGTAGGATGAACTTTGAAAGACTTTGGCCTAAATAAAGCATACTTATCTTCCCACTCATCACCAACCGAGGTAAAGAGATAAAGAAACAAGTGAAGTGTGTGCAAACAAGCATTGAACAAGCCTTTATTAAGATTAAGAAATAAGACTCATGGAATCAAACTCTCTATCCCTAGCGGAGTTGCCACTGTAGGCGTAACGCGTGGTTTGGACCGGGGCGGAAAAGAGAAGGAGTTGGCACCTAGTTTTATGGTCTAAGAACCAAGTATATAGCTCCCTTACGTGGAAGGATTGATCTTACTACCAGAGTACGAGTTCAAAGTTTAGGTACAGTTTTGGAAAGGTTTTAGGCATCCTAAACTGCTTGAACCTAGGAGTCGCCTTCCACTCATTGTGTCTTACATCTTAATCTCATCAAAGGCATATTCAATATTGCATCTTAAACCCACACACACACTAGCATACATCTAAGCATACAACATGGCATCGATCATCCCAAAACCCTAACCATACATCTATCATGGCATCACAGACCCTAGCATGCTTTTATCATACACATCATCCAAGGTAGCAAACAAATCATGGTAGAAACATAGACAAGGCAACAATGTATTAAACATCAAGTATATCCCAAACATCTAGGCATGAAGTCAAAGCGTCAAAGAAACATATTCATCATCAAAGTGCATGTCCATGTGAATGCATGACTTACCTTACTTACCTCACTGTATCACAACACCTATGCATCAATGTATGATCATATGAATGCATGTTCATGGCGTTAAATCAAGAAATAAAAAGAAACCCTAATCTAGTATGTTAAAGGCAAACAAGTAATTAAATAGAGGAATAGTAACTCAAGAACATAAAAACAAGACAAAACAGAGGCATATGATGTAAAAGAAACAAAGAAACAGAAGCAGAAAACTTAGATTAGGATTTCTAGGCACAAGTATGCGTGCGCATACATAGGCCTACATACGCAGGCTAGTTGTGTGCATACACATGCTAGGAGTTTGCGTGCACATACAAAATCATGCGTACGCAAACACACTAGATGAACCCTAACCCAGAAGCTTAAAAACACAAAAAAATTGAGCAAAACTCAAAACAATAAATCTAACAACCTAACATGCTTTTAAACATAAAAACTACTAAACCCTAGGCTAAACAAACATATCTAAGCATATATAAAAAAAATAAAAAATAAAAAAAATGAAAAAAAAAAAGAAAAGAAAAGATTAAAGCAGTTTTGACCATTCCTCTCAGTCAAATCTATTCACAATCAAATAAGGAAGTGATTAATAATCTTAAAACTCAAAGATCAAGGCTAGAAAAGGCCCCAATTAGAATATATAGATTTGAGGATATTTTGTGAAAAACTCCTTCTTTGATTTACTATTTCTAGTGAATCTTATGTTTTCCCTTAGGATTTTCTGTGTGTTTTTGAAATATACCATGTAAGGCTTTATATAATTGAAAATTTGGGGTTTGAAACGGCTCCTAGACGATGTGGGATTCATTCCAAACCTCGATCTTTAATGCAAAAAACCTTCCTTTCATAGCTTCTGGAACCCTAGCTACATACACAGGTTCATGCCTGTGTAACATGCATCAGACCTGCGTACGCATACATAGACCCTAAACCAACCTTGGGCCTTAAAATTTCAACATCATTGGGGAATAGGGGCTTGAGTTGTAAGGGGTATAAAATGCGGTGTCTGCAGGGGGTATCAGTTGTGGAGCATTGTTTTTTATATCTTTTGGGGTCTCTTGACTCTTGGGCCTTATGAGAAAGAGTAATTAACCTTTTTTTTGGGTGGAGGAAATGGTTGGGGAATAATTCATTGGATATTTGGAATTTGGCTATGTTATGTTTGATGCAAATAATTTGGTGAGAGCGTAACAATTGTATATTTGAGGATTTAGAAAGCTCGGGGGGACAAACTTCTGGTTTCATTCGTAGGGACTTTGTTTGATTGGTCTTGAACTTGGGGATTTACATCTAGAGAGCCCATTCCAATTTTTATAGAGTCTCTTTCTTTTTTTACATAATTCTTTTGGCTACTTTGTGCAGTTTTTGCATGAAGTAGTCAGTATATATATATATATAAATATGAAGTGTAGCTAGGTCAATTCTAAGGGTGTAATTGTTAATTAACCCCCCTTCCTTAATTACAAACTCAAAATTGGTAGCATTCAAATTCTCCCCCTCTTTTGCTTACTCTAGGAAGACAAAGGAATTTTAAGCCTCACAAATAATTTTTTTCTCCAATTTATAACTATTTCTTTTCTCTCACATTATTCAAATAGTGAGAATTGTTTTTCCACCCACCAATTTCCTTCCTTTGCTTTCCTCTCCCCCCTCTTTCCATTATTTCAAATTTCTAAACAGTGTCAAAGAGTTGTTTATTTTGCAACCTCTTTGCGCCAGCATTAATCAAAATGAGGATTTAATTCCTTTTTATCTATTTGTTTAAAATTGTGGAAGGAAATTTTACATGGTTTTAAAAAGTGGAGCGGACAATGAACCGAAAAAGAGACTAGATATCGATTCTTTGGTCTGACTGGGGTGGCTTGATGGTCGAACTGATGATGTCAAAATTAATATAATTAAAATATTTAAATAATTTTTATGAGGACTTTGAATTTTCATAACTTATATTAAGAAAATGTACAAAAATTGAATGATACTTTTTTGCATACTGCCTCTTTTTTTTTTTTCTTTTTTTATAGCTGGTAATTAGAATATGATTAAGTGTCTGTTTAACATCAGCTTATAAATTCAGCTTTTAACCTTTAATTTTTTTTAACTTTTATGTACAGTTTTTTAAACCTCATTTTTTTCCTTCATTTTCTTACTTTTTCAAATTTTTTTAAAATACAAGCATATTTTAAAGAGAAAACATTGGGTCCGGAACTAGCGTAAAACCAATGTTTTACGCCAGCCAATGAGACCACGCCACGTACACGCTTAGCTTAAAGAAACATTTCACGCCTTAAAAAAAAGAGAAATGATATATTTACAACATTTTTACAACAAATTCTAAGTGGCAGGTTGTTACTAGTTGTTATTGTTGGGACAAAAAAGTAATCTTAGTGTTAGGTTCAAATTTAAACCAATAACAACTAACCACTTGTGATTTGTTGTAAAAATGTTGTAGAAAACATTTCACGCTCACACGCTCACCCACCTCTGCAAGTTCAACAGCCCTAACACCACCAAAATAATAATAACAAAAACCCAGAACACAATATGGTTCTTGATTTGTGTATTTGTGTTGTCGAGATATTTGTAGGTTGTAATTGGTGTTTTGAGGGTTGTGATTGCGGGTTTGTGGGTGTTCTGTGTGTTGTTGAGGAAAAAAAAAATCTAAAGAATGAGTTAAATCAAAGAAAAGGAAGATGGGTTTATGGTCACTCTGGTCTACCATGGGACTTGTTGGTGGTATGGTAGGTTTGTCAAGGGAGGTGAGTTGTTGATTCAGGTTTGGTTGAGAGAGTAATAGCAGTACAGTGGGCTCCACAAATCTAAACCCCCATGAACCCAGACCACCTCCTCAACTTTGCAACCTAGACCACCATGAGTAAGTTTGTTGAAGCCATGGAAACTGGAACCAAAGATTCTGGGCAGGCCGAAGACAAAGAGAGCTCGAACAAAACCAAGTGTGTTATGAATATACAAGGGTACCCAGTAAAAGGGTTTGTCAATTGCAGGCCATGAAACCTGCACAATTTTCCCTTCTCTCAATATAGCCTTTAATATTGGTCGCTGTCCCCACCAAGCTATACAACAAGACTTTCTCTGTATCTCCCATACCACATGGACCACATTGTGAGTGTCCCTTCCGTGCTTTGCTTATTTTCTCTATTTTTTTTTTTTCTTGCTCTTTGTATTGCAAAATTTTGACTTTTTTTTTTTTTTTTTTTTTTTCTCTATGCCTTTGTGTTCTGGGTTTTTGTTATTATTTACTTTGGTAGTGTTGGGTAGACATGGCAAAACGGGTTAGAATTTTCTAACTCGACCTAAAAAATACTTGACCCGAATCTAATTTTTTGACCCGTGACCCGACCTGATTTTTTACGGGTCAACCCAACCTGACCCAAATAACCCATGACTTGATCCAAAAAACAAATTCGCAAAATTTTTTAAAAAAAAAAAAAAACTACGTTTTGATACTAAATGCATAAAACACAAAGCACTAGGGGAGCAGGCCGGCAAAGCCAAAGCAATAGGCAATAATCAATAGTCAATAAATTATTAAATTACAAGAAGACGAAATAATAGCTTTTTAGTTTTTACATGCAATTTGCCTATTAATTTTGAGGGCTTCACACGAATCACAATCACAAAACCAATAAAGCTAAAAGCTTCAGCTCTGCCTGAGAGACCACAGAGACATGACATCACTGACATGAGAAGACTTTAGACAACACAACCATTAAAAAAAAAAAAAAAAAAA
>NW_027069528.1:970910-987770 GCF_002906115.3 Quercus suber | reverse complement strand
GACTTTGTTTGATTGGTCTTGAACTTGGGGATTTACATCTAGAGAGCCCATTCCAATTTTTATAGAGTCTCTTTCTTTTTTTACATAATTCTTTTGGCTACTTTGTGCAGTTTTTGCATGAAGTAGTCAGTATATATATATATATAAATATGAAGTGTAGCTAGGTCAATTCTAAGGGTGTAATTGTTAATTAACCCCCCTTCCTTAATTACAAACTCAAAATTGGTAGCATTCAAATTCTCCCCCTCTTTTGCTTACTCTAGGAAGACAAAGGAATTTTAAGCCTCACAAATAATTTTTTTCTCCAATTTATAACTATTTCTTTTCTCTCACATTATTCAAATAGTGAGAATTGTTTTTCCACCCACCAATTTCCTTCCTTTGCTTTCCTCTCCCCCCTCTTTCCATTATTTCAAATTTCTAAACAGTGTCAAAGAGTTGTTTATTTTGCAACCTCTTTGCGCCAGCATTAATCAAAATGAGGATTTAATTCCTTTTTATCTATTTGTTTAAAATTGTGGAAGGAAATTTTACATGGTTTTAAAAAGTGGAGCGGACAATGAACCGAAAAAGAGACTAGATATCGATTCTTTGGTCTGACTGGGGTGGCTTGATGGTCGAACTGATGATGTCAAAATTAATATAATTAAAATATTTAAATAATTTTTATGAGGACTTTGAATTTTCATAACTTATATTAAGAAAATGTACAAAAATTGAATGATACTTTTTTGCATACTGCCTCTTTTTTTTTTTTCTTTTTTTATAGCTGGTAATTATTGATAAAGTATATTTTGTTATTTAAGTTTTGTATTTTATTTCTATATATAATTGTTTAAAATTTTAACTATTTATTTATTTGCGAAAACAAAATCCAAATGTCAGAATGACTAGACAAGTCACAGACTTACCAACCCACTTTCCCAGCCACACCATCTTGCTCTTTGTATTGCAAAATTTTGACTTTTTTTTTTTTTTTTTTCATTCTCTATGCCTTTGTGTTCTGGGTTTTTGTTATTATTTACTTTGGTAGTGTTGGGTAGACATGGCAAAACGGGTTAGAATTTTCTAACTCGACCTAAAAAATACTTGACCCGAATCTAATTTTTTGACCCGTGACCCGACCTGATTTTTTACGGGTCAACCCAACCTGACCCAAATAACCCATGACTTGATCCAAAAAACAAATTCGCAAAATTTTTTAAAAAAAAAAAAAAACTACGTTTTGATACTAAATGCATAAAACACAAAGCACTAGGGGAGCAGGCCGGCAAAGCCAAAGCAATAGGCAATAATCAATAGTCAATAAATTATTAAATTACAAGAAGACGAAATAATAGCTTTTTAGTTTTTACATGCAATTTGCCTATTAATTTTGAGGGCTTCACACGAATCACAATCACAAAACCAATAAAGCTAAAAGCTTCAGCTCTGCCTGAGAGACCACAGAGACATGACATCACTGACATGAGAAGACTTTAGACAACACAACCATTAAAAAAAAAAAAAAAAAAAAATCTAATTCAATTGACTAGCTTCCAAAGCCAAAATTGTGATTCACAAAAAACATGAGACTGAAAGAGTGAAGCAAAAACGTGACAACACAACACAACCACAATTTTGTTACTTTGTTGGCTTACTTATTTTGTTTGTTTTAAGATTTATTTCTTTTTGAAATTATAAACTTGTAATTATATGCATTTTGACAGTGAACTATTAACATTGAAGACTTTTTCCATCATGAATTTATGACGATAAATAATTTTTGTCATGTTGAAAAGTCAAAACTGTCAAAATTGAAAAGATATTAACGAGTGGCATTAAATGCAATTCATTTGCTTAACTGAGTTTATTCATTCTCTCTAAATAAGTTGTCATTGATTTATTTTTGTTTAAAAAAAAAAATTTGAAAAATACAGGTCAACCCAACCCGACCCGTAACCCGATTGACCCGACTCACCCGTTTTGCCATGTCTTACTATTGAGGCTGCTGAACTTGCAGAGGTGGGTGAGCGTGTGAGCGTGAAATGTTTTTTTTTTTTTAAAGCGTGAAATGTTTCTTTAAGCTGAGCGTGTACGTGGCATGGTCTCATTGGCTGGCGTAAAACCAATGTTTTATGCCAGTTCTTGACTCAATGTTTTCTCTATTTTAAAACACTTTTAGTAAAAAACTAGATAAACAGTTCCCCGGACACTGAGCTTCCCAAAATGGGTTCTAACCTGAGGAAGTACATAAATGCTAAACACAAGTGTAAGAGAGACACTGTGTTGCCGGGACACATAAATTCCTTCCCAGTAAAATATAAGATATAACTCCAATATCCATTTTATTGATGTATTTAAACTCCTCATGAAACGAATAAATATTTAGTAGTTTACAAAACAAAAAAAAAAACAAAAAAAATGATTTACTAACCTGGCTCCATACAATAGCTTACCAGTTAAATTCATGGTACAACCTGTCAAGTATGTGAGCGACACGAGATTGAGTAAAAAGCACTGAGGAGATGGAAATAATGATGACGTATAGGATTGGAATCAGTGGGAAAACATATTGTAAGGAGGGTATTTTCTGAACTTGGAATTAATGATGAATGGAACCTGAACTACCAAATTAAATTCTTGATGAATGGACTTCTCCACTGGTTCTTCCTTTTAGCAGCATTGTTAGAGATGAACTGGTTCTGATTGCATGATTAGGTTTATTCGGTATGCAAATCATATATTTGCAGAAAATCGAGACCAGTACAAGAGAGCAAGCAGTAAAGAGGTTAAGACTGGGTTTTTAAAGTACATAACATGAGCCCAAAATTTAAGAAAAAAAAAGAAAAAGAAATAAGTAGCAGAAAATATTTAATTTCTCACATCATCTTTCAGATAAATTTTCTAGAAGATTCAAAAATCTCCAATCCAAATACAAAATGAACTAGAAAATTTGTAAATCATGATGCCAGAGCAGCATTGATGATTTAGCACCTCCACTTATCCCACAGAGAGAGGGAGGAAAACTGGAGAACTCATTTTGCGTATTGGACGAAGAAACTTATCATGAAGGCAGGGGGGCACCTTAGTCCTCCTCAGTTTTAACTCTCTTCTTTGACTTACTTTGATGAGAACGATCTGACAGCCCTGAATAGGTAAGCTCACTGTTACCTCGTCCTGAATCTTGAGTACGATGCTCCATAGACCCAGCAGATTCACGAACATGTCTTTTTTTTGGAGTCTCTGATGGCTCCCCAAGTTCAGACAAGGAACTTCTCTGATGTCGACTTGTTGATTGAGACTTTCTCAGAATAGAACTTGGGGTAGAGAATTGACGTGAAGAATTTGTCAATGAAATTCCCCTAGAATTCTGATAACTTTGTCTCAAGCTGTTGGAATTCAGTTTTGAATTTCATTAGGCTCTGGATAATGGACAAGGGAAACAGCCGTGAAATCTTCCCAACTGCCAACACATTATTTTATCATTGGAATGCATGAAGCTTGTAACAAGTAACAATAACAAATTTCAATATAATAATGGCAATAATAACAAAGACAACCCATATAAAAGATTAGGTTAAATCAATATAACCGTTCTCATTTCATTATGGGTAAAGTACCAAATGAAAGACATAAAACTAGACCTTGGTGATGGAACTTCACAGGATCAAACACCAAAAACAATCTTTCAAAGTGAGAAGCATAGACAACTTGATTGTATTCATAAACAAACTTCAGATACAAAATCAGAATCTAAGTATGACTGGGCTTAGAGTTACAAATGACAATATGAGTTACTCGATTGGAAAAATAAAACAGGCACCTAACAAAATAGACTAGGATATCCCTCTCTGGAACTTGCTTTTCTCTTCTACGACCTATAATGCTTACATAAGCTGTCAAAAAGAAGGAAGCCAGACAAGACCAAATGAATCCTCATAGGCAACCTCATCTGAAAATTTACTTTGTATATCCAAATGAAGTGAATGAAACATTTGTATATTGGTACAAATATGATAGATATGTAAAAATTACTGATGCATCTTAATTCCTATGGGTTATCTTTGAATGAATCTGAAAATATATTATAAAGATGTGGAAAAAAGAAAAGCAAGAAGCCAATACACACATACCAATTTTTGACTCTGCTGCAGAGGAAAGAAAAACTGTTGCATTTGACTCTTGAGCCGCAAAGCTGACAACATCATAAGCTTTTCCTGTCAAAATGCACAAGATTGAATCAGAAAAGTGCTGACAATCATGCAGTGTAAACAGTAAACATCGTTACAAATCAGGCTACATTACATGCTAGAAGAGGATTAACACAAGAAAAAACGGATGCTGGGACTAGAGTTTCTCCCGTGAACCACTGCAGAATATTAATATTTACCAGAAGAATCCTCAAAACTGCCCAACTGTCCATCACGATGAAGTTTGAGAGACAATTCTTGGCCATCAAGTCCAGGAAGCTGCAATACCCATAGATTGTTTAATAAACACAATGCCCTGGCCTCAGTGACATCAAACCATGATAGCAGTTATTCCAATGACTTATAAAAAAAAATTGCTGTTAAATCCTTGATGCTATTGAAGTCAAATCCAGACAAGTAATTTATTTTTTGGTTGAGCTGCCTCATTCAAACCGGTTAATTTTTTAAGCTAAAATGACACAAAAATCCAGACTTCAATAGATGGTACAATTTTGAAAGCAAATTAGCAAAGCCCAGCCAACCAAATTTGGGTTTAAGTCTTATATCAAATACACATAACAACCACAACTATTCAAGTATAGAAAAATACAAAATTAACATGGCAATTACAGTTTGTTACAAACCTTTCATCAGATTCTTTTTTTTTTTTTTTTTTTTTCTTCTATCCTGAAACCGGGTTTGAAAGAAACAGACCGAGATGGCAGACACCAAAGAATAAAACTTACTTCTTTATCTTTACTTTTGGGCCACTGAATGAGCCAAAGTTCTGTGTTGTCTGTTGAACTAAGATCAATAAGTGGTTCCTTGGCCTCTGCCTGAAAATCTGGTCGAGGTTTGTAACCTTGTTCATTGTCGGAATCCATTACCTCAATCTTCAACTAACAAACAACCAACTGTATTTCCAAAAAAGTAGAGCAACAATTACATTTAAGGTTATGAAAAAGTAAACACATAACCAATCAACCCCAGTTCAAGCATTTCAAGAAACACCTTCTTAGCAACACCCGCCTTATCAATAAAAACTATTTTATATCCTTTACAGCTCCTACTCTCTCTCTATATATAATATAACTTTACTCACAACTCACCGCATAAATAATTATCAGTCTCTGAGACAGAGACTACTCACAAACACAATCACAGATTCACAGTCACAGACTCAATTCACATTCATCCTCAGCAAAAACAAACAAACACCACAATAACATATTCACACAAATTATAAACGTATAGTGCGGAGAAAGAGAATCAGAGGAAAATCATATCAGTATTAGGTTTTGTGGGAGAGAATATATACTTGTTCGGGTTGGAGAGGTCGGCGTCGGAGGTGGGGTGGGCAGCTGGAGGAGCTGCGGCGGCGAATGGCGGTGAGTAGATGGCCGGTGGTTGATGGTCTCCTTCCTCGGTCTCTCTCTCAACTCGCGTCCGTCTCTCTCTCTCTCTCTCTCTCTCTCTCTCTCTTCGGAATTAGGTTTGTTAAACGGCTGATACTTTCCTCGTTGGGCTGAGCTGATATTTTTTTGGAGGGAGGGGGCCCAAACATATTTTTAGTAGTCAATTTACCTTCTAATTGTTTATTTTCTTGGGGGCTTAGGGGAGGCCCAGCCCCTTGATTCTGTCATGCTCTCGTCATTTCCTCTGTTAAGTCTAACAAAATGTAGTGTTAAAAGACTAATTTACCCTTTGTCATTTAAAAATTGGTCTTCTAATGCTACATTCCTTTAGAGTTAACTGAAAACAAATAGTTAAGGAGTTAAGTTATTGAATTATAACTTTGGAGGTCAATCGTGCATTTCGATAATTTAAGAAATAAAGTATAAAATGTGAGTCTAAATCTTCTATCTCTCTTTTTTTGCTCCACTTCACTCTCCACTCCACTCTATTCTCCACCAATAAAAACTTACCACATGTTCACCTAATTAATTAAATACTACCATTAATTAATAATGACAGTATTAATAAGTCAATAATGGTAGTATTTAATTAATTAGGTGAATATGTAGCAAATTTTTATTTGTGAAATATAGAGTAGAGTAGGAAAAGTGAAATAAAAGATTTTGACTCATAAAATGGAGTATAGTTTAGGATGGAGACCTCTTTTAAAAAATCGTTGTAAAAACACCAAAATTCATTATAAAAAAAAAAAAAATCAATCTTTACGGATAACAGTTGTTGCCTAACCTTAGGACAACATGATGGTACTAGCTGTTGTGAAAAACCGCAACCCCGAGTAGACTCGTTCTTTTGGTTCAAGTCAAGACCCATGTGAATGGATGAGGTCATATTAAGTGCCTCTTAAAATGTGTGGCTCAACTAAAGTCATTTGTCCTCCTAGATCGAGGGTTTATATGAAGTCACCACTTATTTTATTAAATGAAAAAGAAAAAAAAAGAAAGCCATAATGGAAAATTCTATTTCATTGATTGAATTGAAAGTTTACATTTGATAGAAAGTAATTTTACAAACCCTTGGTCCTAGATACAATTTAAGAAATACATGACTTTGGTTCTAGTTACATTTAAATAAATAAAAAATAAAAAATAAAAAGCACACACCCTATTCGGCGAATCGGCCTTCTGGCATATGGCGGTCATATGCTTATGTCATGCAATTAAAGCATCCAAGACCCTTGAACGGTGAAATAGTGGATGTTCCTGTAACATAGGAACTTCAAATGATGCATGATTGCTTAGATGGAAAAAATTAAATAAATAACACTTTTTCAAGTACAAAATCTAGAAAGAGGAAAATTGTACAAGGGAAATTGGCCCTTATCCAACTAATGTTCCCAATTCCTATTTAACTAACCATGGAGAGGGGATTCTATTTGTTGTTTACATCTTGCTTCCCCATCTCAAAATTATGATTTGCCCTGTACTTGTACCTATGTGCTGAATACAGAAAAGCTAAGAAATTGATTAGACTCAAAACAGTAAGGAGCCAATACAAATAATCAAATCTACCAGTATTTATATTTTGGGACAACCATGATGGCTGTCCTTTGCCTGGGTTCCCTGTGACGGATTTGATAATGCTGTTCAATATAGAGGCTACAAAGCAACCTAAACCACCAGCTATAGCAGCATAAGCAGATCCTATACTTTTCATGGCATCTGGGGCTTCCTCATAGAGAAATTCTAGTAATCCCACTACGCAAAATACTTCAGCTATGCCAATCAGGCAATATTGAATCAACAACCAGTACGCACTTAGGTTGGGCATCGGAATTAAGAAATTAGCATCGTACTCGTGTTTTATTGCATAGTTTCTTCGGTACCTTTCAAAAATCCCGGCCCATGCCACAGAAAGGATAGAAACTAATAGACCAATGCCTATTCTTTGAAGTTGTGAAGCTCCATGAGGATGACCGGTTATGCGTCGGGATATTGGGACAAATGTGGAGTAATAGAGAGATAGTATAAGAAATATGCTGAGGCCAGGAAATACAGGCATGCATGTTACTGGGAGTTTTAGATGACCCATGTGGGTGTTTAGAGTATAGGCTTGCTGTACTGAGAGAGTCAAAAACTCTGTTAAGATTACATTGAGCATTATTGTGCAAGCTGGTATGGCGATAAGTTTCAAAAGGATCTTGACTTCCTCTACTTGAGTCACAGTGCAAAGCCTCCAAGGACTTGGATTGGGACCATCTTCTTTCAGCTGCAGTGCTGCCTTGTCCAAACATCTGTAGGGCCAAAAAGTCACAGATATCATATATTGAAATAAATTAGCAGTTTAGTAACAACTTATTATTTATGTGGACCAGAAAACAGTTAGTGTGGAGAGACATCCTTCAGAATCACTGGAAAAAGGAATTCTTAAGGTGCTTTGTTACTCCGCTGTTCCATTTGATGCCTTGGCTGCTGCTTAGGCCAGTAGAAAAAATCATAACGATCTAGCATTTTATGTGCCTAATTACTGATAAATTATTAGTTGCCTTAAAAGCTTAAACTATTAAGAAATGGTGATTTAATCATTATTCTAAAACTGTCTCATGTGTGAGCCCAGACTCCTCTTAATAGGTGGGGATTGTCCCAAAAGTTTAAGATGTTAAGAAATAATGAATTAATCATTATTATAGCAATCACTAATCAGGGAAAAGTAATGTAAAAGAAGGATCAGTCCTACCTGAAATCATCAGTATGAGCTATCTTTCCACTACCCCTAATTGCAGATTGTTTTCCAGGAACCTCATACAAGCCTATTAACTCACCGCTAGAGAATGAGTTATTTCTCTTCCGAAATGCAGCTACCAGGACTTGGGCAACCCGTGTTAGAGGGCTGCCTCCTGGCAACCTATGCCTATACAAAGGAGTTCCAATAAAGAATACCATGTTTGATATGCCCATAGCTGCGGCCAGTGAACCAAAAGCAGCTCCCCATCCATGTTTGATTTGAATGTATACTACTGCAGTGAAGGCCAGAATTGCTCCAATAGTAACAGAAAGATAGAAGAAGTTGAAAAACCTATCCAAGAGAGATTTGTAGTCTGGTCTGCTTTCATCAAATTGATCAGCTCCAAAAGACGAAACACATGGCCTTATACCAGCAGCTCCAAATGCTGTCACATAAAGTACGGCGTACAGGTATACCATCTGCCATTGTTTTGCAGGCTCACAATTGCCTAACAGGAGTGATAACTGATCACAATTATCTTGGTTTGGCACGAAGATGCTCATTGTTGCGCATAAGGTTATTCCTGTCAAACCCTCCAGGAAAGAAAATTAAAAAAGAATGTGATAATCATAATCAGTATACCACCAATTTTAGAATAAACTAGTAGAAACTAGTAAAACAAGGAACTGTAGTAGAGGAAAATGTAAGAACTCTATAACGCTAACCAAATGATCCGAAAAAAAGGATAAACTAATAATGTATCTAAAAACATTTCATATACAGGGGTTCATATATATATCCTACCGTCAGATAAATTGTTGTGAAGATTGCAATTGTCCAATATCGACCAAGATATGCATCAGCTAGAAAGCCACCAAGGACAGAGGATGCTTGTGATATCCCTAGGAAATTGTTTACCACGTTTGATGAACTGGAGAAGGGTCTATGCATAACATAGAACATAAAGGCCACCATATTAACTGAAAGCCCAAAATAAGCCATTCTCTCTGCCATTTCATTCCCTGGACAAATAAAGACGCCAGTTCACTACAATTCAATCATATCCCATAATTATTTGGCCAATGTTTGCATACACAAACACCTCAAGTGTGCTTTAGACATCTATTCCAACCAAATCAGAATGGATTCATTTGTTAACAACGACATCAACAACAACAAACATAGGAACAGTCATTTCAGTTCTTCACAGTTTTACCAGCAACCAAACAATAGAAATTTGAAAAATCAAACTGAAAGATATCATCTACCAAATATAAAGAAGGCAGCAATCCAGCCACCCGTCTTTGAAAGATCTGGAATGGGTTTTCCATGAATATTAACTGGTGTGGTACCACCTGTATAACCACGCCCAAATGCTGTCCGCATATCATCAGATTCAATGAAGTAGATTCCTAGCTTCTTTCTATGAATGGAGTCAGAATTTCCATCCAAAACAGTTGGTGTCTCAACCCCATTCTCAGGTGACTGAATTTCTCTGGTACCCATTCCTCAACTCCCTGAAAAAATCCAACTCCTATTACAGTTTTGAGAAATGATATAAATGATCATAAGAAATATATACATAATAACAACAACCAAGCCTTTGTCACAAATTTTTTGGGAGTATGCTTAAAAAATTAGTCATTCTATTTTATCGGAATTCAAAAGAAAGGGGTGCAACATAAGGACTTTTCAGGAGTTCACTCATCCTGGTACTACTCCTGGCTTAACAACCAAACAAAAATAATGGTCTAATAAAAGTATAAAACCCAGAAGATCCTGCTCCCGCAATTTGAAATGGATTTAAAAATATATAATAAGGACCAAAACAATAGCTCGAGCTTGCGTATAAATTATTTTGTTTAAAATTTCTGAAACTTTCCTAACAACATAGAAACTTAATGAACAGTCATCACGGTTCCAACTTCCAAGTCTTACGGTGCCAAGCTTTACCTTTCTTGAAACTTGAAAGAACAAAAGTGCACACGTTGTTCATATTGTTGGCAAAGTAATAAAATTGAAATTTAAAAGCAAAATACGGAATATCAATCATTCAAAAGAGCAAGAAAATACATACCCTTATTACAGTGGAACTTAGTACTATGTTCTAGTATGAGTGTTCAACCGCTATGCGTAAGAGTAAGAGCAGCTATGTCTATATCTAGCTATTAAAGCATAGAAGTGAATGAATTCAATCAATTCGGGACAGTTAGCAAGTTACAAAAAAAGACAATCCAAAAATATTAAGCCACTTGAAAGTTGAAACGTTGAAAGATATCCAACCAACACGTGAAGACTCGTCATAGTCATAGATACAAGAAGACCCAAATGCAATAAATGGATTATAAGGATAAATAAATGAATAAATAAATAAATAAAAGTATCAGAAAGTGAGAGTGGCAGAAGCAAACATTTAATGGCCCGCCTGAATAAGAGGTTGTCCGTGTAGCGCCATTGTTGAAAGCCACTCTCTTTCTCCAAACAAGTCCAGCTGCTGACGCCACAACAAACCCTTCAACAGTAAACCTCTCTCTCTATAAGCTCTATGATATAAACAAACATTAATGCTGATTAATTTGTGTGTGAATATAGTTAGACATCCATCTCTTTCTGAGGTCCCGATGTAAATGTCTTGCATCCTTGATCCTTGAATACATGGTCTTCGATTCGATGCTTTCCCTTTTCTCTTTCCCTCCACTTTAGTTTTTATGTGGACCAACAATTATTATTATTATTATTATTTATTTTTTTTTTTTTGAGTAGTAGTAGTGGTTAGTAGTTAGTAGTAGTACTATTTAATTATGTCCAGTTCATCTCATTAAACGGGTCCCATTTGGCAATTTATTACTTTGTTTTGACTTTTGGGGATCGGCCTTTGTGACAAATCACAAAAGCTTTTTTTTTTTTTTTAATTATTATTTTTTTATTTATAGAAAAACATCAATTTTATTAGAAAATATTTACAAACAAAGAGCAAAATCGTCTAAATTATTTAGGATAACCTTTTAAAATTATATCAATCTAAAATAATATAAATTGGTGTGATAATGAATGTAATTATTGTATATAAACACTCTATTTTGTTCTTAAAAAAAAAAAAACCATTTTGTAACTTTTCTTTAACCTCAGGTCCTCAATAAGAACAAAATCGTCATTTTATGACCTGAGGAAAAATTTGTAATTTTGGTCTTTGGATCTCCAAAGTCTTCATATAAAACACATCTAAAAGTTTTAAACAATTATTAAAAAAAAAAAAAAGTTTCATTTGGTTCGATTGAACTTCTAGATTATAAATTATAATCAAATCAAGTTTTAATGGTTAATACACATCATTATGATTAGGATTTAGTGCAAGACGTGCGATTATGGTTAATTAATTATAAGGGTAAATTGTATAATTGGTCGCTATCCTTTAAACCTTGTGTTAATTTGTATCGATCCAAAAATTTGAAAATTTAACTATTCAATTCGATTTTTCTGATTCCATTTCTTATCCAATCAATTTCTTGAGGGGAAACAAAAAACAAATTTATCATCTTGGAGCTCTCATACTCATCAAAAACTCATCTCAAGACCCTCTACTCCCTCTATAAATAGAAAGTGGGTGGGGGGGGGGGGTTAGAGGAAGCTTCAGAGCACAATTACAAAGTTTCTTGCGATCCTTCATTTGTTATGCAACCAAGTCTTTAGTTGCAACACACCTATATACCATAGTTTGAGAAGCTCTAAAGCTTAGTAAAATTTTGCCCAATTTTTCCCCAAAAAATAACCAAACCAAACTGATTGATGATGCCGAAAATCTCACCAGTGAGTTGCACGATGCTTGCACGCTCAAAACAACACCTGCACAACAAAAAGGAAAGGACCTCACAGAGAGCACCGGTGTGGTGCCGGCCAAATACCCTCTGAAGGTCAAGTTAGAACTTCTTTCAACTCTAGAGTGCTAGAGAGGGGTTAATTATGCGTACCTCGGCTTATGAGGGTATTGAGGCTTTTATAGTAGTAAAGGGTGGACTTTTCTTCCTTGGAGTAGAAGTCTTTTCCTTATAGGAATCCTTATGCGCGTAGATTGCGGAATCCTTTCCTTATAGGACTCTGATACTGGGCGTGGAATACAAGCAATTTCCCTAAAACCCATGCGTGATGATCAAGTTATGGTCTTCATAGAACCGTCAGCCTTTCAGCCGTCAGCCTGTACTTCCCTTCAGCTAAGTTACCGTCAGCCTTCATGCTTCGTTCAGTAACCTAGGGGCTTCAAATTGCCGTCAGTTGGACTTGGGGACTTCAGCCCGTCAATTTTGTCTTGATCCAGTCTGCATTTCGTTACGTTTATCTTACGTCACATCTTGACCCGTCAGCCAGAACATAAGCTGACGGGTTAGGTACCTGCTATAATTCTTCCATATCAGTTGCCCCCTACTCCATATCTCCGTCGGCTGTACCTGACGGGTTATGGAGTTTGTATTCGTCACTTCCTGCCACTTTGATTCAAGACAAGAATCATTACTGCTGACACTTTTAGCATTAAATGCTAGGACAGGTGGCGTGCTTGGATTGGCTCCGTGTCTGAACGCGGGCGTCGCTTCGTCTTCCGTGCGTTTAGCTTATATATATGTGGTCCCCTCTCCTCATTTTCACTATTTCATTCACTTGATTCCTGGAGAGCACATCCGTCGCCCATATTCCGTCAGCTCTACCAACGTTCCCGCCGTTGCTTTTTCAACCGTCACTCCAGAACTTGTAAGTTTCCCTTCCTTTCTCGCATGCTTTCAATTACTTCTTCTCTTTTAAAGTGAGGTCGTCATCCTAGGTGCTTAGTTTACACCCGTCACTTGTAGGTAGATGTCAAGTGATCAGTCGTCGGTCCGCGAAGGAGCGGGCTACGACGAGGTGTTTGGTTCAGGCTCAAGTAGTGAGTCTGAGAGTTCCTCCTGGTCGTCAGAGAGGGAGACGTCAGCACATGTTGCCGTCGAAGAAATGGAAGGTCAAGGAAACGGCGGCCAGGAGGAGGAAGTAGGCGAGGGGAGTGAAGTTGAATTAGGGGGGAATAGTGACGGGGATGAAGGCGTCGAGGAGTCTAGTGAAGGGGATTCTGTAGGTCCTGAAGGTAGTCGTCCCTTCATCCTTCCCAAGGACTGGGCTGTGAATAAATTCTCTCCAAAGATGACGCTTAAAATTTTTAATGAACTACGTACCCGTTTTCAAATCCCTGACCATATTCCCACCCGTCTGCCTATGGAGGGTGAGAAGTGTTATACGGAAGAACTGCAGACGTTGGCATGTATGACGCCATGTTTGCTGCCGGGTTGAGATTGCCCCTGACGGCTTTGCACCGTCAGCTAGCTGATTATCTTGGCATCTCAATCAGTCAGATTGCCCCAAACTCCTGGAGAATTTTTATTAGTGCCGAGGTGTTGTGGGGTCGTTTAAGCGGAGGTCATCGTCAGCTTACCTTGGATGAATTCTTCTATTGTTATAGACCTCGGCACCTTTCTTCATCAGGAGGGATGTATCACTTCGCCGTCAGGGAGAAGGAATTAAGGCTGGTGTCTGAAATGCCAGATTCCAATAGAGCCTGGAAGAGTAGGTTCTTTTTCGTAGAGGGGACGGACTGGGTGTGCCGTCAGGATGAATGGGAAACAATTCCTCATGGTTGTTTTGACAATACTTGGGGGTTTGTTAAGGAGTCAGGTTTTAGTCGTCACCTTTTATCCTCGTCAGTTTGCCATTTTTTTTTTTTTTTTTTGAAAGATACTAACGCAGCCAAGTTTTTTTTTTTTCAGCTTTCGCTCGTCCATCAATAACTGACGAGCAAGAAGACTTCATCCGTCGGCTTTTGGGGATACCCATAGGAGAGCGATCGTGCCGGGACTTAATTACCCTCGATACTCTTTACACATACTGTGGGGGTCCTGAACCAACGCCCGAGGCTCGCAGGTTGGAAGAGTTTGCCCGTCACCGTGAGTCCTTATCTATCCGTCAGCTTTCATGCTTATAGTCGTCGGCTTCCCTTATGTTTGTTTTTGTTTGTCTTTGTTGCAGAAATGGATGTTGCCAAGGAGCGGATTAAGGCCGCCGCTGCCCGTCAGCGGGAGGAGAAGAAAGCTAAGGGTGAGGCGACGTCTACGTCTGCCCCCAGGACCGTCGCCAAGGGCTCCCAGAAGAGGAAAACTGACGGAGTGGTCATTCGCCCGCCGAAGAGACCAGCCGTCACTCCCGTGAAGTCGCCCCCTACGTCGGGTCATGGAGCTGGGAAAGGCGTCATGACCTCTTCTGGTCCCGTCCTGCAGGGACCTCAGAGCCTGCTGATGCACAAGGACTTCGCCGTCGAGGCTATCCAAGCACTCATAAAGCCGACGGACATGGATCCTTGCGATCAGCTAGGGCGGAAGAGCTGGGGTCGTCGGCCTTGTTCGACCTCTCTCGGGTAAGCCGTCAGTTTTACTTCTTTCTCTTTGACTGTCGTGCTCATCTTTTTCTTTTATTAACTGACGGTTATATCATTTTTTCAGGCTTTGGTTCGTGTGAAGGCGCTGCAGGACCGGTGTGTGGCCAAGGAGGGGGTCGTCACTCGCGTTAATAAGCACAACGCCAATATGCGAAACCAACAGGCTCAGTATAAAGAGGCGGTGCGCACACTTAACGTTGAACTGAAAGACGTGAAGGCGGAGTTGGAAGAGGCGAAGCGTCAGCGGCTCGAAATAGAAGGAAAGCTGACGGCTCTTTACGACCAGTTGGAGACGGTAGGGGCTGACGCTGTTGAGAAATTCAAGGCGTCAGATGCCTTTATCGATTCCTGTGGCAGTTATTATGGCACGGGATTCGATGACTGTCTTAAACAGGTGGCGTCAGCTTTTCCTGATTTGGACCTATCTGGCATCAACATAGATGACGCTCGGCCCATGACGCCTGCGACAGATGCCGTCACCCCTGGTGTTGACGACCCTGTTGATTCCCCCCTCCCGAAGAGAGTGGGGTTGTGTTGGCCCAACCTGCTATGAACCTTCCGACGGCTGCAGCCACTCCCCCTATGGTACTGCTCGACGAAGAGGAGCCTGCCGCAAATAGAAAATTTCTTGAAGTGACGTTTTATCATTCTTATTTTGTTTTATTTTTTTTTATTATGTAGAAGACAATCTTTATTAAGTGCCTCTTTGGGCACCGTTGTGTAATATTTTGACAGCTTTGTAAATGCCCTTTTTTAGGCTTGGATTTGTTTATAATGCCGTCAGTTTTCTATTACCTGCGTGCTGCTTATTTTGCTTGGTTTTCTTGTATGCTTTGAAACCAAGACTACGGGCCTTCTTATTTAGTTTCACTAATCCGTCGGTTAATTTAATGAACCCGTCATCTTTTAATCATTTTGCTTTAAAGATTGTAGAAATTTTTGGCAAGATCCTGCTGCCTTGCCTTATAGACTTGTCTATTTGTGGACTGATAGATTTAGCCTTTTTAAGACCGTCAGCCTAATGGCTGACGTCATTGGCTTATGAACTCCGTCAGTCTTTACTTAGACTGTCAATTTGTTGCTTAGCCCATCTTGTGGACTTGGTTTCTTGTACCGTCGGTTTAATTTTTTGGTCTTTTAGACCGTCTCTCGCCCGTTTTTTGGCGGCCATTTTTGGATTTGGTTACTTAGACCGTCAGCCTTTTTTGGACTGACCATCTTTAGACCGTCGGCTGTTTTGTTCGTCCATTTGTGGATTTGGTCACTTAGCTTTATGTCCTTTGGACTTTGGCCATCTTTAGACCGTCAGTTTGAAATGATGGTGGTCTTGACCATATTTAGTTTTTTAGACTGTCAGCTTGAGGGCTGAAATGACTGACTTGGTCAGTCTCTTTTTAAACCGTCAGCTTGAGAGCTGATGGTTTGGGGGTTTGGCCAATCTTTGAAACCGTCAGCCTGAGAGCTGAGATGATTGACTTGGTCGTCAGCTTGAGAGCTGAGATGGACTTGGCCAGTCAGCTTGAGAGCTGGAATGACTGACTTGGTCATTCTTTTTAGACCGTCAGCTTGAGAGTTGAGATGGTTGGGGTTTGGCCCATCTTTTAAACCGTCAGCTTGAGAGCTGAGATGGTTGGGGACTTGGTCATTTTTGGACCGTCAGTTTTTTTTATCCCGTCCACTTTGTGGATGGACCGTCAGCTTTTGGACCTCGTCCACTTTGTGGATGGTCAATTTGTCAGTCTTTAATATCCTCTTATTTGTAAGTAGAAACATCAGTAGTTCTAAGTAAACTCCTCTTATTGCCATGCATCTATATAAAAAGTAATTCGAAAACAAAATCTACCCATTTTGGGCTTATTGTAGCAAATACTTAAGTAGGAAAAGAAAAACTGCCCTTTGGGCTTATTGTAGCAAACATTGAGTAGGAAAGAAAAACTGCCCTTTGGGCTTATTGTAGCAAATATTTGAGAAGGTAGTCCGTAGGTCTTGGCGTCATT
Organism: Quercus suber; assembly: GCF_002906115.3. Taxonomy (NCBI): domain Eukaryota; kingdom Viridiplantae; phylum Streptophyta; class Magnoliopsida; order Fagales; family Fagaceae; genus Quercus; species Quercus suber. The sequence continues at coordinate 971,016 of NW_027069528.1, read as the reverse complement.
CCAAAAAGCAATTTTTGCTTTATGTGAACGTCGCCCCTACTGGTAGTATTTCCGTAGGTGTTCAGCATTTGGTATGAGTTTCCGTTCAGTCCAGTGTCTCTAGATG
>NW_027069528.1:953921-963336 GCF_002906115.3 Quercus suber | reverse complement strand
AAAAAAAAAAAAAAAAGGAAGGGAGTTAACGTGTGAAAATTACATTTAAAAAAGAAAAAGAAAAAGAAAAAGAAAAAAAAAGGGAGTTAACATGATACATAAAAAATTAAAAAAGAAGAAGAAGAAGAAGAAGTAGTAGAACTCAAGGTTGCTACATACCTAAATAAAAAAAATTTAACGCCAAAAAACATATACAATGATGGTAAAAAAAAAAAATATATATATATATATATATAAATATATATATATTTCTTAAAAAGAAAAAAAATATGAAGAAGGGAAAAAAAAAAGTGAGGAAGGAAAAGGAAATATTAATTGATCATTTATATTTTGATCATTAATATTTTGATAATAAGAATCAATATACCTATAAGTAATATATCAATCAAATAGTAAAGTTGCAGTATGGAAACTAAAGAAAATGAAAATTGACCTTGTTTAGTTGCAGTAAGAAACCCAAAAACTGTGAGCCAAAAAAAGAAAGTAACACAGAACGTACCAGAATATATGGTTGCTTTTTATTTTCTTTTTCCTTGTTTTCAAGGTTGGGTACTTTTGAAGTTTGAATTTTGAAACTTGAAACCAACTGTTGGGATTATGGTAACTATTTTTATTTCAATTCAAAATTTTTAAATAAAATGTAAACAAAGGCTACTAAAGAAGGTTAGGGAAGCCATATTGTTTAACTGTTCACAAATGATTTTGAATGCTTCTTTTGTAGCATAAAGCAGCCCCGTCTTTAGATCACAATACCTACAATATGAAATTACAATTCATTAAGAAGTACAGTGGTAGAGTATATGAATAAACCATTCATTTCAAAATTACATATTAAAAAAAAAAAACTTAACGTGATACACATTTAAAAGAAAAAAAGAAGAAAAAAAAGTAGAACTCAAAGAAAGTTAATCATAAAATAAAGAAAAGAAAACAAAGAAGAACTTGTAAAAAATAGAACCTAAAAATTTGTTGGAGCATTTGACAGTAAATGTCTTTAATCTAAAGAAAAAAAAAAAAGGATGTAGAGCTAAACTAAATGTGTTCAATATGAAGAAGACTGAGAGATAGAAAGTGAGATATAAACTGCAAAACGTATGTGAGTTTGTGGGTCTTAAAGTGTAAGAGTTTTAATTTAAATATTTATCGCCAGTAATTGAAAACTTGTAAGTGGGTATGATGAGAGTATTTTAAACATAAAAAGTGAAAAATCTAAATAGAAGAAGCTTCTTAAATAGTAGTATAGATATATTGTTGTAGTTGTTACTTTAATAGATAAGTTTGACTTTGATAGCAGGTTTCAAAGTTGATTTGGATAAGAATAATCAGTTATTTTACTGAGATTTACCGTATCTGATGAGACAAGGATAAATACTAAACAAAAAAGTAATTTGAGTTCAAATAGAACACATGCTTCCATCAACCCAAAAAAAGAAGAAAAAAAAAAAAGAAGGGTAGAACACAAGCTTAGCAAAAGTAACCTTGAGGTGTTTTGTTCCCGTAAATTTTCTAAAAGAAAATTTTGAATTTTGAACAAAATCAAAACTAACGTGTGGGAATTTTTTTGGAAAGTAACGTGTAGGAATTTTTTTTTGATAGTAAATTTGTATCTATCTACTATTTAGTGGGAGTTTTTATACTGTAGGTTTATCATTTTTAATTTTTGTCAATTTAAAATTAAAACACTAAAAATTTGCTAAAAGGTTGTGTAACTGCTTGGTAGTGGGGCTGTACATGGGGATTTAATATATATATATATATATATTTTTTTTTTTGAATTTATATGCCCCATTTTTATTTTTTAAGCGTAATAATAATATGAGGTATTAGGGGTATCTATACTACTATTTAAGGGGATTTCCCTATTTGAATTTCTCATTTTTTATGCCCAAAATACCCTCATCATACCCACTTACAAGTTTTCAACTACCGGGGATAAATATGTAAATTATAACTCTTACACTTTAAGACCCACAAATTCACGTATGCTTTGCAATTTATATCTCACTTTCTATCTCTCATTCTTCTTCAGATTGAAGACATTTAGTTTAGCTCTACATCCTCCTTTCTTTTTCTTTAGATTAAAGACATTTACTATCAAATGCTCTAACAAATTTTCAGATTTTATTTTTTGCGAGTTCTTCTTTGTTTTCTTTTCTTTTGTTTATAATTGACTTTCTCTGAGTTCTACTTTTTTTTTTCTTTTTTTTATGTGTATCCTGTTAACTTTTTTTTTTTTTATATGTAATTTTGAAATGAATGGTTCCTTTCTATACTCTACCACTATACTTCTTAATAAATTGTAATTTCATATTGTAGGTATTGTGATCCAAAGACAGAGTTGCTTTATGCTACAAAAGAAGCATTCAAAATCATTTGTGAACAGTTAAACAATATGACTTCCCTGACTTCCTTTAGTAGCCTTTGTTTACATTTTATTTAAAAATTTTGAATTGAAATAAAAATAGTTACCATAATCCCAGCAGTTGGTTTCAAGTTTCAACGTTCAAACTTCAAAAGTACCCCACTTTGAAAACAAGGAAAAAGAAAATAAAAAGCAACCATATATTCTAGTACGTTCTGTGTTACTTTCTTTTTTTTGGCTCACGGTTTTTGGGTTTCTTGCTGCAACTGAACAAGGTCAATTTTTGTTTTCTTTAATTCTATCCTGTAGTTTTACTATTTGATTGATATATGCTTATATGTATATTGATTCTTATTATCAAAATATTAATGATCAAAATATAAATAATCAATTACTATTTCCTTTTCCTTCCTCACTTTTTTTTTTCTTTCCTTCTTCGTATTTTTTTTTCTTTTTAAGAAAGTTTTTTTTTACCATCATTGTATATGTTTTTGGCGTTAAATTTTATTTATTTATTTATTTATTTAGGTATGTAGCAACCTTGAGTTCTACTTCTTCTTTTTTATTTTATTTTATTTTTATGTATCACGTTAACTCCCATTATTTCTTCTTTTTTTTTAAAAAAAAAAATGTAATTTTCACATGGTAACTTCCTTTTTTTTTTTTAGATCTCCATTAGTTATTTATTTAAATAGTTGATGATGTGGTGATAAGATTTTAAAGAGTCCATGATAGAGTTAAATTCTAAAAAATCTTTATCTTTATTCTGAACAATTTTAAATGTTAACTCCCTTTTTTTTTTTAAATGTAACTTTGAAATGTTAACTCCCTTTTGCCACTTTACACTAAGGCATTTCAAACCGTTGATTCTTGGGACGTGATCTATATGATTGGTGTGGAATGGCACACGGTGTTGGACCAGAATCTTAGTTATATATATATATATATATATAAGTCTCATATAAATCATAATTTCACCCATGTATTTGTTTGTATCTAGCAAACTAAAAATTCCTTTTGTAACAGAAACTATATTTATCATTTGTATAATTTTATGTCAAATTCAATTTAAAATTTTTTCCATAAGTATTAATTTACTACTCCATAAAAAATGTTACATAATTTTTTCTCAGTTTTAAAGGTTGTTGATGTTGTTGGTATATTAAACTCTTTTTAACTTTTGTTATAGATGTGTAGTAAGTGGCTCACTTTTAGGACTAAAAAACTAAAATTTTGGATTAAACAAAAATTGATAAATGTTATTAATTTTTTTTTTAAAACAACTACACCAAAAATAACGTGTATCTCCTGCCATAAAATTTAAAATTTAAGCTTTTATTTACTCCTGTTACTGATATGTAGTAAATGGCTAAATTTTAGGATTAGACAAAAAATGATAACTGCCATATATAAAATTTGAAAAAAAGAACAACATCAACCGCACAAAAAGGAAAGGAAAAAAAAAAAAAAACTGGATGTGTAGTTACTAAATTTTAGGATCTTTCCAAGAGCATTTCCTTTGACAAAAATCTTATTAATTTACTACTCCATAGAAAATGTTACGTACCTTATAAAATATAAGTATTGATAATGATAGTCAGTCAATTTAAAACTCATTTGATACTAACTAATGTAAAATTAGTAGAAGCATCCAAATCTCAATCCAAAAATGCAAGCCATGTATCAGTGTATCCCACGTAATTAAGGCTATTTTTTTAATGGATAATTAAGGGCACTTTAGTAAAGAAGAGATTAAAAAAATTTTAATGTAAAACAACAATATTTTTCTTTTCAAACTTCGGCGCCTCTTTACATATTTGTTTGATATTATATTTATATCCGGTAAAGTGAGAAATTAAATGTACATTCAAATCCTTTAAATACCCTTAAAGACTTTCATCTTCCTCATCACCTCCACAACTCTCAACTTCTAAATTCACTAAGCCACTTCTTCTCTCTCTTACACTTACACACAAACACACAAAGTTACAAACAGACACATTAATTTCTCATCCAAATTAACCAAAATGGCATGGTTTTGTTTTAAAGTGTGTGAAATGAGTACGGAAAATTTAATCTAATTTTAACTATAAATGATTTTGTGAAATAAAGTAAACATTTTCTAAATTATATTTTCATCATATTGATCTAACAAATCATAACCTAAATTTAAATATTTTCTCTAAATTTCTACCTAAAATAATAATTTAATAATTTTAAGAAGTGTAACTTATTTCTCCTATTTTACTAAAAGTTTATTACAATTACACATATTATTACAATTCTTACATGTGATTAATTTGTTCAAAATTAGTTCACTTTATTGAGGTTTTAATACACCCTATTTGTGACAAGGAAAAATCTATTGATTATTGTGTATGCATGCTCAACGATCACTATAAATTTAATTTAATTTTATGTGGAAATGAATTCGCAAAATACAGTAATGGTGAATACCAATGACATAGAATGTTGTCGAGAACGATGGAGATATTATGCTCGCTTGAGAAGACAACGAGAAGACAATGAAAGCAGAAATATTCGATTGGCAAGACGTCGTGCTAATTACTCAAGACAAAGACAACAAACTTTGGGTGGTGATCACATTTTAGTGGGAGGCCCAGCAAATTTAAACGAAGAAGATGTTGTACATTCTAATTCAACATCAACAAACCCATCACTAATACCACCTAATCACGAGGCTGGACGAAGTTGTCGACTTACACATATCTGTAACTTGGCACGCAATATGCCAGTTGAGCATAGGGCTATGCAAGAAGTTAGTGGTGAGATTATAGTTTTGTATCTTTAAACATTCTTCATTGGTTGGAATCTTATTATTTTGAGAAAATCCATAGTTTCTGGCATGTTAGTTGTATGTCAATGTATACAAAGATACTAAGTCAATGTTTATAATATTAAATTTAGGTCTCTCTCCAACCTATCCAACTATAATAGCAAATGACTTTAAGGCTGGACCAAGTCATATAAATTCTAATGTTAATACTAGTAAGTTTTATACTAGCCTTTGAGCACACGCTTACGTGCATGCTCTGAGACTTTTCTATTTTTTGGGTAAGGGTTAATTTAGAGCATTTATTATAATTTGAGATTACTACATTTTTCAATTACAAAAAAAAAAAAAAAAACCTTAGGGTGTGGGGAATAATTATTTCTCCACACATAATACTCATCACACCCCTAGGTTTTTTTTTTTTTTTTGATTGAAAAATGTAGTAATTTAAAATTATAATAAATGCTCTAAATTAACTCTTATCCAAAAAATAGAAGAGCCTCTGAGCACGTGTGTGAGCGTGTGCTCAGAGGCTAGTGTATAGAAAGAATTACACCAATGTGACTCTCTACTCATTTTCTTCAGTACTATTCATTTAAAAAAAAAACAAAAAAAAGGCACGCAGCAAAAAAATGAAAGGTGCTACCACGCATAAAAAAGAAAAAATGGTGCTCCCACTGAAATGAAGATGATTTTCCCATGGTTGGCTCCTAAATCCTAATGAGTTTTGGTAAGTTTTTTTATTTTTTATTTTTTTATTTTTAAACCTTTTTCTTTTCACTTCATTAATTCTTTTATTAGTTTCATGCGGTATTAGTAATTTAGTATTCGCCAAATTTGAAAATTTTAGTTTTATAGTTAGCGAATGATTTTGTTGAAAAATGGCTCTCTTAGCTTGCACCATCAACAAGAATGAAAAAGAAAGTGGAGAGATACTCAACAATATCTGAAAATGAGGATCGAGAAATGTAGTAGCAGCATGTAAATGGGAAACAAGTTTTGGATCATGGCGCATTGATGGTGTGAACTTTGTTTGTAAATGTAATTTTAGCAAATTTTTAAGGCTTTTGAGTTTTGGATCCTCTAACACAGAAAGTTTGGCTTCAGGACATGCTCGTATAGTAGGAGAATGTGTGTGTGTATATATATATATATATGTATTGAAAGTTCTAAATACTATGAAAAAATTTATGATATTCTACTTAAAAAAAAAATACACATTTATTGTTTCTAAATTTTCCTTACAATCTTTTACAATTCTCTGTGTAGGGGTAAAGGCCTTAATTCGGTATTGGGCTTTGGACCTTGGCTGAGAACACGGGTGATCTGAAGACGATTAAATATTAGTAAGTGGTTTAAGTTCATAGCTTCATGAGTATGATATTAATGGGAAGGTGGTCTGAGGAGGAATACCTCCTCGGATAGTCTAAACACAGATCTGATGTAGATCCTAATGATCAAGGCGACTTTTTAGGAAACTCCAGTGGCAGGGACGTACATCTCAAGGGTACCAAAGAGCGGAAGCTAGGAGATATCTAAGGAAAAGCTGCTACCATCGCATTGAATGCCCTGCAACTAACCTTTTGGTCATATTTATGTGGAGAAGACCTCTGAACAGTGCTGCCTTAGCTACCGCAACTCACAGAAAGCCAAAGGGGGTGTTTGATGAGACAGGCACTCAAGTAGTGGCTTGGATGACCAACAAATGGAAGGCCAAGATCATTAGGAGGGAGATATATAATGTAAGAGACCTCTGAAGGAAGGAGGATCGGAAAATCAGGAAAGAAACACCATAGCAATCTAGAACCAAACTTGTAACCAAACTTCAAAAAGTAATACATATGAATCAGTCCCCTCGGACTCCATTGAGGACGTTTTTCCTTAGTGAAAGCTCATTATTTTCCTTTCTTTGTCATCAAGATCTGTTTATTTGTTACTTAATTCATTAAAACCCAGTTTTCCAACCCATACTCTATAAATTTATTGTTTTGGGCTTTTTAGGTCTAAGTCTATATACTTTTTAGGCTAGGAGTTCAAATCAGGTCCTTACAATTGACGTTGTCTGTGGGAAGAATACTTGGGTGATAGTGAGTGCAACATTCAACCATGGTAGGTTCAGGTCCACACTAGGAGGAATCCATAGGATCCCAACTTGAAAATTCTTTTGTCAACCTCAAACGTAGAAGGGATTGGGAGGGGAGTGTGCATACTATCCAGTCTGGTAAGAGTCAGCCCCGAAGTAAGAGCCATCTTTCTCATAAGGAAGATACTAGAGCCCTGCAATTAGAGGTTGACTAGCTAAAGAGAAAGTTGTGTCGTGTATAGCAAGACCGAACCCCCTCCAGCTCCGACGTTTTCTTTAATGATAGAGAGGACACCAGTTATAGATGAAGGTTAAAGACCCCACCCAGCGAGTCTTTCTCCTACGAGGAGGAGCACCATCACAAATGTAGTTATAAGAGCTCGCCTCGCAAAGGCCTGGGAGGTGACACTATGAGTAAGGCGTTGAATCAAATTTCCTAATCACCCTTCACACGCAGGATTGAAGGGGCAAGACTTCGTCGGCGATTCAATCAGCCAACGTTTACCATCTACAATGGTTGAACAAACCCAGTGGAGCATGTGAGCTATTTCAACCAAAGAATGGTTGTCCATTCTAAGGACGAAACCTTAATGTGCAAGGTGTTCCCCTCTAGTCTAGGACTCGTGGCAATGAAATGGTTCGATGGCTTAAGGACGAGTTCCATAGGTTCCTTCAAGGAGCTCACCCAGGCATTGGGCTTTCGTATTGTCACTTGTAACATAGTTCCTCGGCCCTTAGACTCTCTAGTGTCCTTGTCCATGCGAGAGGGGAGACCCTGAAAACGTACTTAGATAGATATTAGGAGATGTACAACGAGATAGATGGTGATTTTGATGACGTTGCCATCAGTACTTTCAAGTTTGGCCTCCTAATCGAGCACAGTCTGAGGAAGTCTTTAACGGGAAAACTTGTCACCAGCGTGCGCTAACTCATAGACTGGATTGACAAGTATAAGAGGGTCGAGGAGGACTAACAGCAAGGGAAAGGTAAGGCTAAGTTTATCCCTTAGGAGATGAGGGATTTCAGGTCAGATTGATACAATAAAAATTGATCTCGGAGGGACTTCGTTGAGCAGCTGGGGTCTGCCAACACTCAGGCAGTTAATGCGGTGTTTCGAAAACTGGTGCATCAAGTTTTGGAGAAGATTAAGAATGAGTTATTCTTTAAATGACAAAATAAGATGGCAGGAAATCCTATGAGGCGCAATCAGAACCTCTATTGCCAATATCACCAGGACTAGAGACATACGATAGAAGACTGTAGAAGGAAAGTTGGACCAGTTGGTTCGAGAAGGAAAATAAAATGACAACCTCTATTGCCATTTGGACCAGTTGGTTCGAGAAGGAAAGTTGAAGTAGCTCTTGCATCATTCCTGTGGTTAGGGGAATTAGACTAGCCAAGAACCCCAGAGAGATGCTCCTTTGAGACCTCCTTTATGCATGATAAACGTCATCTTCGCTGCTCTAGGGAGGACCAAGTCCTGCCCTTCCAGGGTAATGTCTATCACTCGGCTGACTGCCGAGGACTCAAATGCTGAGCCAAAGAGGGCTAAAGTGAGTACCCAATTAGCGTTGAGCTTTTCCAATGAAGATAAGGTTGGAACCATATAGCTCCACAACGACGCTTTGGTGGTTACACTCAGGATTGAGGGGTATGACGTGAAGAGGGTGATAGTGAACCAAGGCAGTGGTGCAGAGATAATGTACCCTGACTTGTACAAAGGGCTGAACTTGAGACCCGAGGACCTAACATCCTACAATTCGCCCCTGGTAAGTTTTGATGGGAAGATCATCATTTCAAAAGGACAGATTAGGCTATCGGTGGAAGTCGGTTAAGAAGTGGTGGAGGTGGACTTCATCATGGTAGATGCTTATTCCCCCTACATGGCCATTGTGGCCAGACCTTGACTTCATGCGCTGGGAGTCGTCTCGTTTACCCTGCACCAGAAGGTGAAATATCTATCGGGTGGCCAAATTGAAGAGATTGTCGGGAGCTAATCTACGGCTAGACAGTGCCTGGTGGCCGCCATCTTACATTAGCCCGAAGTTGAGCCCTTAACCCTTGCTAAAAAGGGCTTATAGCAATTAAAAGTTCTAGATTTGCCTGTCAATGGATCAGTCGAGGAGGCGCAATGTGAAGACTTAGAGATGGTTGTTGTCGATGATGATCTGGAGAA
>NW_027069528.1:898752-946252 GCF_002906115.3 Quercus suber | reverse complement strand
GGCAATGTTCAACGGTGGAGGTGGCTGCAGGTTCGAGCTCTTCACTCTGCTATCTCTCTTTGCTTCGAGCATATAGAGCGTGTGGGAGTGGAGGTTGAAAATGAAATGCCATAAAATGAAGGTGTAATTGATTTTACCCTCTAGCCGGCCCTATTTTACAATAAAAAGGAATTGGGTTTTTCAATCCACCCAAAGTTGTAAAAGCTTTTCACTTGAACCAAACGCATCCTAAATCCATTTTGATAGAAACTTTAAAAATAAAAATCAAAAAACAAAACAAAAATTTATATGTATATGACAAAATCAAGGTTGTTTGTAAAAAAGAAAACAAAGGATAGATTGGATTTCTATAATAAATTTGAAATTGTATTAATGAAAATTTCTCTCATAAAATACGTGGCGGTTGTTTATTGAATAGAAAACGTGTATAAAGTTAAAACCGTGTAAATTTGTTTTTGATTGAATCAAAAACCGCGTAAAGAAATTAATGGTGCTGAGCTGTTATATGGCTGGTTTACACTTAATGATTTAATAATGTCCAAATTGCTTACTTTTTTTTTTTTTTTGGGACAAGCCTATCCTATGTTTCGTAACTAAGGAAAGGAATTCGGAGCTATCAAAAAACAAAAAAGGTAAGGAATTTGCACATTATTAAATCATTAAGTGTAAACCGGCCATATAACAGCTCAGCACCATTAATTTCTTTACGCGGTTCTTGATTTAATCAAAAACAAATTTGCACAGTTTTAACTTTATACACGATTTCTATCCAATAAATAACTGCCACATAAAATTTTCATTAATATAATTTCAAACTTATTATAGAAATCCAATCTATCCTTTGTTTTCTTTTTTACAAACAACCTTGATTTTGTCATCCCTGTCTGAAAATTCAGATGCCCGAATTTTTATCTATCCTCTTATTAATGTCCGAGTGTTACACGTTTTTGCATTACCGTCGCCAAAGCAAATTAAATTTATCCTAGAATCAGCAGACATATATATAAATAGAACCAAATTTTTTATTAAAAAAAAATAGAACCAAATTCTAATTATATAAAAATAAATAAATAAATAAAATGCGGATATGTACTTTCTTAGACTCATACTCACGGCCGTTTTATTTTTTGATAAAACTTCTTAACGAAGCAAAATTATCCCACAGATCCTATATTATTTCCTTCCTTTTATCATAAACACCGACTATATATATATATATATATAAAACATAATACACAGTGGGTGACATGTATATTTTTACGCCGTTCTTCTCTCATTCTCTCTCAAACTTAATTTGTGTTGCATCTTTATCTTATACCGTATCTATTTTTCTATTGGCTCTTTATAGCATGGTTATATATGATATGAACCATGACTATGAAGCCTGGTTTGAGTTAGAAGCCTTGAATAATACAATCATCAGTGGTATTATTGACGATGATTCTGGTAGCACACTCGCTACACCACAAGACGATTTGTGCGATATAAACTTCACTATGTTACCTGGCTATTTTATTCACAGCGATTGGAACGATTTTATTAACAACAGCGATTTGGAGCATAACAACAGCAATCTGGAGCAAAAGTTGAAGGTAGGAGAAACGAAGATTGCAAAGGTAGGAGAAACGATAAATAGAGAAGAAACGAAGAATAGAGTTGCCAAAGAAACAAAGAAGAGGGATGCTTTTAAAGATATGAATGGTGTGCTTGTAAAATGTATAGAAAGTTTTTCCCAGAAACCTAGAACACCTACAACTAAAAGGCTGAATACGAAGAATATTTACACTCCAAAAGAAGAACTTACAACTAAAAGGTTGAATACGAAGAAGATTTACACTAAAAAGGAACAATCTTTTTCGAAGTTGAAGAGAAAAAATAGGGAAGAAGAGGAGGGTTATGTGAGAAAGTGCTCCCATTGTGAAGCTGAGGAAACACCACAGTGGCGAGAAGGACCCTTGGGGCCAAAAACCCTGTGTAACGCATGTGGAGTAAGGTACAAGTCAGGCCGGTTAGTTCCAGAGTATCGCCCAGCTGCAAGCCCAACTTTTGATGTCTCTAAATATTCCAATTTTCACAAGAAGATACTGAGAAATAAAGGATTAGATCAAAAGTGAAGAAGATTAGAGATATGTTTTTTTAGATTTGATGTTTTTTCCTTTTGAAAAAGATTTAGGATTATAAATTTTAATTATTCATTAATTTTATTGGATTGTGTTTATTTTATATATGGTTATCAAAATTTTAACAAAGTTTAGCGCGGTAGTTACATACTGATCAATGGAATCTGCCCACAACCGCACAAAGGAATCTGCCCACAACCGCACAAAGTACTCCTAATTTGGGATAGTAATTTTGTCCTGCTCCTCCCTACTTTGCTTTGCACAAGTTTTTTCTGCCCCGCAAAGGTGGTGGGGCGAGAAAAGAGCAAGATTTTAGCCCCGCGCCATGGGACAAAGTGAGATGGATTTAGACTCTTTAGACCCACCCTGTCCCGCCTTTCCCCATTCTCACCCCGCATTGATAAAGATTATAATTTTAAATTTTTCATACCCTAAAACTCTACTATTTAAACAAACATATTAATATTAGCTTATTTTATTTTACTCAACTTGGTTCTCTACCTCTATTTTGTTATGTGCTATACTATAAGATTTATTTTTTGTAATTGTCTTGTAAAACACTTGGATAATATCATTTAATTTTTACTAAAAATTAATTTGATTTGATGGGATAAATTTAGTTTGTAATTTCAAGTATAATTTTATTGATGAAATAGGTTTTATTAAAAAAAAATGTACTAGTTGTAGGGCAAATTAATAAAAAATAGAATTTTACAGGGTGGGGCGAGGCTTCGCAGGGCCCCAAGGGGCGGGAATGGGGTGAGAAAGTTTTCTTCGTCATGCGGGGTGAGGCGAGGATAGGGTAAGACAAAACCATGCAGAACGGGGGCGAAGACCTTATTCTTTGGCCCTGCCTCGCCCCATTGCCATCCCCACTCCTAAGACTCAAATATAGTAAGAATGTGGTAAAACCCTTGCAAAGTTCCCCAATAGTTTAGAGTTTTATGACATTGACTTGCTGTCAAATTATTAGGTACATGCTTCCTCATCTACTCTACCATGAATTTACTTAGCAGGATTCACTATATATAGACCGCGTACATGCTCTCTCATCTACCCTATCGAGAATTTACTTATCTACTCTACCATGAATTTACTTAGTAGGATACACTATTTGTCATCATCGAAGTCTGTCTTGGAGTTTGTACTTAGTGGTACAAGTTGTATTATATGAAAAGTATCACTTGGTCTAGCACTACAAATGCCATCAATGTTGTTCTGTTAGCCTTTGACATTGGACAACAATATCACCAAGTCTAGCACTGCCATCACTTGACAGTTGTGTACTTGGGAACATCACTTGATAGTTGTTTACTTGGGACAAAAAGAAGTATTTTTTTGCTTGGGTAAGGCTTAGCTCCAATGTACTAAAGCATACACAACATACAACATAGTTACGTGACAAAAATCGAACACATGTTCATATCGTATCAGCTTCAATGCACTAGAGCTAAATTGTATCCTTTTTGCATATTTCAAACAATAACATAGCTAAAAGCTCAAATTAGTGTGAAACACTAATGCCTGTTTAGACCCCTAATTTTAAAATTACGGTTTAATTGTTTTTACTCTAACTTATCTAAGTGCAAAACAAGAGTAAAAGAAGCGCAATCATCGAAACTACTCTCTAAGCCATAAGCAAGCAAGCAACAATCAATATAAAGCTTAAAGAGTAAAAGAAGAGAGATGCAAACACAAGATAATACCAAGACGTGTTATCGAAGAGAAAACTGAAGAACTCAGAGCAAAACCTCTCCGCGACCCTCCAAGTCAAAATCGATCCACTAGTAAATAAATTGGAGTACACGAATAACAAAAGACCCTCAAAGCCTAGTTTACCTAATGTACTTTAGCGCTCCAAGCTCCTGCTACCAACGGACTTCTAGGAGTCTTGTTTTCACTAGCTTACTAGATCCCGCAATACTGCTCGATTGCATCCGCCAAGCCTCACCGACTTCTTTTGGAAAATCCCCAAAGCTTCTCAAGTTCTAAAACACTCTCTACACTCAAAATAAGTGAGGGTTGGTTTGAGTACAAATCTCCTCTCAAGGTATGACAATGGGAGAGGGAAGGAAAATGGATTACAATGATTTCTCACTAAAAGATGAGTAGCTCTCTCTCTAAAAGGTGGGTGTGTTATGTCGTAGAAACCTCTCTAAGGTTTTCTTTTTGAATAGCCTTTTTTACTTTTATGAGTAACGAGGGTAAATATAGTATGGGTGAAAAGTAAGAAAGTCACACTTAAAATCTTCAAGGCAGAGAGTTTCATGGGTACCTCGTAAGATGGCCTATCTTACGAAGTACTCACGAAATGTAACCTGGCACTTGATTCTTCAGCTTCCAGCATGTGGCTTTTTCGCAGGAACCTTTACCCGCGAACTTCTTGCAAGCAAGTCATGAAATTGCATTAATCTTTATTGCATGCTTAATTCTTCACTAACTTAATATTAAACTCAATACAGTAAAATCCCACAAAATACAAGGAAATAAATTAATGCAATTACAACACTTTTTGTCATGGAATAAAGCCAACATAAAACATAGTTGTAAATCACAACTTTATAATCTCTCTCTTTGGTTATTCCGTGACCAAAAACACCATAAAACAGACTTTAGACTTAAACATGAGTTAGGGAATAATGTCAAAACTCACTCACACCTAAATTTAAAACCTATGATGAACTCAGAACACAATACCTGTATCCTAAAACACTTGAACAATATGCATTAGACCTTCAAGGTAAAGCAAGTAATAAAATGACAAGTATAGTGTAACAAGTAAAAATGCGATCAAGTAAACATGATGTAAAACATATGAGCAACTTGATCAAATACAAAATAGTCATATGGAAATGACCACAATGATCACATAGCAAAGAAAATGATCATCCAAACATGCAATCAATAAAGCACAATAGCATAGAGATGTATGCATGTCCAACACATAAATACAATGTGATAAGAACAACAAAGTATAGATACTAAACATAACTCAAAGCACCATAAAACCAAACAAGAAAATAAACATAAAATAAACCAAAAAAATGCAAGGTTTTCTTGAAAAAAAATGTCATCTCCCTGTTGGTATATGCATCTCCCCTATGGAATTTCTCCCCCTATGAATGTGCACGAGATAGAATTCTCCCAATGAAAATGTGCACAAGAGCCATATAGAAATGACAATACACTCTAGTATACTCTCCCTCTTTTTGTCACGAATAGACAAATGAATCAAGAGGAAGGAGGGAAAGAAATGAAAATATGGATAAGGGTAAAGATGTATGATGGGTGAAAAATGAATGAGAAAATGAAACTCAAACAAAAGATAAAGTATCTTAAAAGCACAATGCTACAAAGCATAAAGAAAACATGACATACTAAGGATGATGGAACAAGGTATAGACCAAGGCATGACATAGACACAAGAACATGTTATATGTGCTAAAAGGTCTAAAAAGACTTAACTAGCATGAGTGAATGCAAAACATGTCAAGCGATAAAGTGTGTGCATCAATGGTGCATCTAGTGTGCATGTGAGATGCATGAGCAAGCACTCATGGGGCAAAGTGTGTAAAACACACAATCAATGATCAAATCATGATAAACATGAATAATTATGGTGATCCCCTAAAATTGGTTCTCAACAGAGTCCAAAACAATGAAAAAAAATACCATAGAGACATTTTATCAAACACCTAGTGTGTACACACTATACATATATGATGAACAATGCATGAACATGTGAAAATCTACCCTTAATACATATTTAGAATACCACAAGAGGTCAACATCCAAAGCAAATAGACATTTAAAACAAAACCCAATAAAAAAGATTGACAAAAATTAAGTTTTCCAAACTCCATTTGAGAAAATTCCAACTATGAACATAAAACTCCCAAAAACATAATTTAAGGATTAAAATCAATTAAAAGTATTAAAGATTACCTTAGAGATGTTTATAGAATGCAAAACACTTAAAATTAGTTGGGTTTTGATGTAGAAGCTTTGAAAAAGATGGTTTGGAGAAGATGGAGTCATAATAGAGTCATATAAGGAGTTTTGGACCAAAAACTCACGAAATACCCATAAAATAGCTGATCTAGACATTTCACGAGTAGCTAACTCGCAAGTTACTCGTGAGCTACTAGCGAAAGCCACTGCCTGATGACCAAAAATGCCAAAAATGCATTTATCAGCTTCGCTACACGCAGCTAAGTTGCAAACTACTCGCGAAAGACTCTAACCCCTGTTTTTCAATAAAAAAACAAGCTTGAAACATTGAAAAACAAAGTAAGTACAAAACTTAAAAACAAAGAGTGATGAAAAACAATTCCAAATACAAATAAAATTATCAAAAATCTTTTTGGTTTGATCTACTAAGGCGTGTTATCAAAGAGGAAACTGAAGAACTCGGCGAAAAACCTCTCCGCGACCCTCCAAATCGAAATCGACCCATTAGTGAATAAGTTAGAGTACACAAATAACAAAAGACCCTCCAAGCTCCTACTATCAACGGACTTCTCGAAGTCTTCTCTTCACTAGCTTACCAGATCCCACCATATCGCCTGATTGCATCCGCCAAGCCTTACCGACTTCTTTTGGCAAATTCTCAAAGCTTCCCAAGTTCTAAAACACTTTTTACACTCTGAATATGTATGAGTTGTGTTTAGGTACAAATCTCCTCTCAAGATATAACAATGGAAGAAGAAATGAGAAGAGACAACAATGATTTCTCACTAAAGGATGAGTGACTCTTTCTCTAAAAGGTGGGTGTGCTGTGTTGTAGAAACCTATCTAGGGTTTTCTTTCTGAATAGCCTCTTTTACTTTTATAGGTAATAAGGTATATATAGTACGGGTGAAGGGTAAGAAAGTCACACTTAAATCCTCCAGGCAAAGAGTTTCGCGAGTACCTCACGGGATGGCCTATCTCGCGAAGTACTCGCGCAATGAAGCCTGGCACTTAACTCTTTAGCTTCCAGCACGTGCTTCTCACATGGCTTTTTCACGGGAACCTTAACTCACGAACTTCTTACGAGCTAATTGCAAAACTGCACTAATCTTCATTGCATGCTTGATTTTTCACCAACTTAATACTAAACTCAATACAGTAAAATTCCACAAAATACAAGGAAATAAATTAATGCAATTACAATACTTTTTGTCATGAAATAAAGTCATGAAATAAAATCAACATAAAATATAGTTGTAAATCACAACTTTACAATAGCAATAGCGTCAAGAAACCCAAAAACTCAAAGCATGTTTCTTTCTAACTTACAATGTTCATGGTTCTTAGGTCTTGCTCTCTCTGCATTCTCCTTTTTGTGTCAATTTCAATGCGCTAGAGCTAAGAGCATCTTCAGCAGATTCTCCAAATTTTTGTACTATTTGAAGAATGAACAGTGACTTTTACCTTTTAGCTACCCACTTTTTCAAATACATTTTCCAACAGATTCTCTATCTTATTTAAATATTATTTATTCATTCATTCTTTGTTCTTTTTTTTATCATCATTTATTCTTTCTATATTCACTCCCAATTATATTTTTTAATGAAAAATGTTATATTCATAACATTTTTCACAATACTTTCACAAGAATCACATCAAAATCTTATGTGAAAAATTGTTACTAGTTCTAATTTGAACCCACCGCTGAAATTATTTTTTTACTCACCAATATTAGCTAATTACTTAAAATTTATTGTGAAAATATTGCGGTAGTATCTCTAAAGAGTCATTTCTTATTCTTTTCCTTTCTTACATCCATATGTTTCCTCTCTTTTTTTTTTTCTTTTTTTTTTTTTTTATTTTTTTTTTTTTTCTCTTGTTTTTTCTCCACCACACAGTATACCCATATATCTCCTCTCCTTTTTTATCTCTACTTTCCACTTGATTCCAGAACCTCCCTCTTTCTTTCTCCTCTTCCTCTGTGCTTCCTTTTTGTTTTTATTTTCTTTCCTTTCGACTCACTTCACACACACAGCCAACCATGATCTTTTGACTTCCCCTCCATTTTTGCATTTTTCTTTTTTCTTTTCTTTCTTCTTCATCTCACTTCACTCACACACACAGCCGGCAGAGAGATTGGCCTTCGTTTATCTTTCTTTCTTTCTTTCTTTCTTTCTTTTTTCTTTTTCTTCCTTCTTTTCTTATTCTGATTCACTTTGTTGTTACAATGGAGCTTAGATAGTCTTTCATGTTCTTGATCTGTTGTTTCTGTTTTGATTTTAGATTTTTTGTTCTAATTAAATTTGAATTTTTCTATGTTCTTGATCTGTTATTTCTATTCTGATTTTAGATTGTGTTTGTGTTTTGATTGTGTTACCGTTTGAGAGAAAGACAGATGAACAAAGAAGAGAGGAGGAAAGAGAAAGAATTTTTTTTATTCAACCGGGCAATTTTTTAAGATAAAATAAGGGTATAGAGTTGCTACAGTATTCTCTAAATTAAGAGAACTACTGTAGCAACTTCAAAAAAAATTTGGAAAAGTTTTGTTTATAGAGAATCTGTTGGAGTGTGAACAGTAGCATTTTCTCTCCAAAAAATAGAGATAGAGCATCTCCAATAGATGCTCTAAGTTGTATCTTTTTTGCCTATCTCAAACAACAACATAGCTATAGCGTTAGTAAGAAACCCAAAAACTTGAAGCACGTTTCTTCGAAATTACAATGTTCCTGTTTCTTAGGTAATGCTTTCCCTTCATTCTCCCATACATTTTCCTGTCTATAGTGCTTACAAGATTTATGATCATTTACTTTGTCGTTTTCAATATTTAGAATAATTTGTTGTTTTCAATATTTAGAATTTAGATTACATATGGTTAAAAAGAAATGTTTCTTTTGTATTTATGGATTGTCAAATATGTCTTTCTAAAGTCTCGAGAAAAAGAAGATGGGGGATTTTGATTCTCAAATCTTTTTTTTTTTTTTTTCTTTCTTTCTTGTGCTTTTTAACGGTAACACAGAGGTGGATTAGAGTGAAGGGTGAAGTGACACTATTGAAACTGTGGGTAGGCAAACATCAAATCGATCCAAACCACAAATGACTAATTTAAAATTATACCTATGATTTGACTAATTTATAATTATCCCTACTATTTAACTTCTTTGAAGATAAAGCCTCTTTGGTAAGAATATTTGAATATAATTTTTTTATTTTGCAATCCATAAAATAATGGCCTCCACACTTGAATGTATTGTTTAGCTAATATTTTCTAAATTCAGTTTTCAAAAAACAATATCCTATTTTCTTGATTTGGAACAGGATTTTGAAAATGACTAAAAGGGTGTTTTCAGGATACAAAAAATGTTTTTAATAATATAGATATAAATAAATTGAAAATAGTAGATACCACATATTTGTCCAAACCCTTTTATCTCTTAAAATTAAGGAGTTTATCTTTGTCACAAAAAGAATTCCCACACTTCAGATTTAAAACTTATCATTAAAAAAAAAAATGATGAGCTCTATTCTTTTATCATTATCCACACACACACACACACACAAAAGTAATTGCCAGATTCTACATGTTTTTTTTTTGTAAATATATTTTTTTTAAATCTCAAAATTAGAAATGATCTCCCAAACAATTATTTTTTGTTTTTAGTATTTTGAAAATTTTTCTTAAAAGTAGTAGCCAAACTCGTAAAATATAAAAATTATTATTTGAAAACTAGTTTCAAGTTCAATTTTTTGAAAATTGCTTTTATACTATTTTAAAAGTAAAAACAAAAAATCTCCTATCAATCAGGCCCTAAGTGATCGGTTTTGATAGGCTAAAATCAAAGACTTTCCCAAAAAGACTTGTACTTATGGATAGGTTGTTTTGTATTAATATTTTAAAGTATTGAATTAATGTTAGAATTTAATATCTATATAAAATATATTTTAAAGTAGTGATTTAATATTGGATTTTCAGATTTGATTTTTAGACTTTGGAATGAAAATTTCATTTGTGTTTTTTGAAATCTGATGTTATTTTTTTAGTATTTTAATAACTGATGTGTCAATAGTCTATATAAGCAGTTTGTAAAATAATTTGTAAAATAGTTTGTGACTGTAGAATTGCTTTTTTTTTTTTAAGTTGTAATTTTCCATTTTTCTTGTACAAGTTAAATGCCAAAAAAATATTTTCAAGAACACTATCATATATCCAGATAAATCGTTTTGTTATTTATTTTTAAAGAATGTTTTATGTCAAAACAAACAACCAAATGACACTATATATTGATGATGTATAATTTGTGACCTCGTCAACTAGTCTGACTACAATCAACTACACTAAGAAACACATTTTGATTTGGAGCAATACAACATAGTTAGTAATAAAGGTAGTTTTGGATATTCCAGAATATGCTAATTAATCATAGTTTTTCTTTGCATTTTAACGAAGAGTGTCAATCCACTAACTCATGCATGACTAAAAGAAGCTTTTGATTTTTTAAACACACACTCTCTCTCTCTCTCTCTCTCTCACCAAATGCATCCCCTATATTCCCTTCCCACTGCCAGATAATATATGTGCTTTGAACCTGGACATTTCGATTATCTAATGCGAGAGATCCTCCCCAAATCTCTTTGAAACCCACTAAATGCTGTCTTATTCCTATCTTACTTTTTTATTTTAATAGGGTTTTCTGTCTTGTCTGTTTTCTTCTTTTTCTTGAGCAAGTAAAGGGTGGGGGTGCAGATTGGAGCTAATAACTTTCATTTCATTGTGTCATCTCTTGGGTTTATTTGTATTTCTCTATTAATTCTGAATCAAAAATCAATGCTAGCTTTAAATGAAAAATAAATAACCATTCCTTTAGCAAATTAGCAAGGCCTTATAGGATGGAGAAAATGATAAAAGCTCACTCCATAAGCTTTTAATTTGATGGATAACTCCAAATAATCTGGCAATGACTTTTTCTTTTTTTTTTTGTTTTTTGGTCTTGAATGTTTTTTTTTTTTTTTAGTATGACCCTGGTTGGCCATTCGTAGGACAACCTTCAAGGTTAATTCATTTACAAAGTGATTAAACAATAAATTGTCGACACTTCTATCAAATAATAATTAAATAATAGATTGTCTGACACTAAACGAAAAGTGTAAAGACACAAAAAAATAAAATAAAATAAAAATAATTATGCACTTATTGTCACAACTGAAAAATTGATGGAAACTTAATTATCTATCCGCATGATTAAACACTCATCAAATGTTTTTGAAAAATAGAAACTCATCATAAAGCAATGCTTTTAAAAGTATGGATCCTTTTCTTAATCACCAAGGAAGTTTAGACATATTGTCCCACTTTTGTGCTTTTACTTTGACGGGAAAGGTTAGACCAGCTTTAGTCGAATGTTTATCTTCTCTCTATATTTTATTGGGATTTAGATGTTTCATGTCTACTTTAATAAACACCTCAAAATAATCTTTATCTTTTAATTAAATTGTTTTCCTGTAAAAGAAAAACAAAAGTTGAAAGAGTAATGTATCAGTTCTAAAATATCTGAAAATATAGTGATCATTATAAATAAAAATAAAAATAAAACTACAAATTACAGTGAAGAGCAGCAAAATAAAAAAATGATATTTCCCATGGCAGAGAATGAAATTTTCAGTCAATCACATTTCTCCACGCCATACCTCTAAATCCATATAAGTACGTTCAAGATAGTCAACCCAAAAGTATACCACGTGAATTCTATTGTCATTATTCGGATATCAATGAAATATTTCAAATGTCATTGAATAAATTACAAAAAATACCAAAAAGTCAATCGCAAGTCGACACGTGTTCTTGGGCTCTTCTTTCAATATCCCAAATTACGTTCAAGAAAAAGGAAAACTTTCACCACCCTTTCCTCCATTTTTCTTCCCAAGTCAAGCTCCTTATACTAGACTAGCTTTCTCTTAAACTGATTCATTCAAGTGGCTTTTGGTTCAACAGGTTGTATTTCTTTTCTACACTTCGTGATGCTGGAGATTGGAACTTTGACTTTCACTTCCAACCAAAGGCTACGTATAGAGCATTAAGTCATTGACAATGAACCACTTACGCATATTAGAAGGTGGCAACCAGTTGGATTACAATTCACTTTACTTGGATCTACCACAACATAAAAGCAAAGAAAAAATATGTGAAAATTTCAATATATGTTTCTAGACTTTTCGAATTTTTAAAGACCTTCCAAGGT
Source organism: Quercus suber (assembly GCF_002906115.3). Classification (NCBI taxonomy): domain Eukaryota; kingdom Viridiplantae; phylum Streptophyta; class Magnoliopsida; order Fagales; family Fagaceae; genus Quercus; species Quercus suber. The sequence goes on along the minus strand of NW_027069528.1, from coordinate 933,948 downwards.
GCAAAAGAGCTTTGGTCAAAATTGCAACGCATTTGGCAAATTTTGAAAAGAGCTTTTAGGTCAATCTTGAAAAGTTGTGGTTTTGAAGTTTCTATCTTAAAATTCTTTTAAAATTTTACTTAGCTTTTTCGTGGAAATTGTGAAGGTTAAAAGTACTTCTGATTTTTTTTTTTTTTTTTATATTGACATCTAATACATAATGTGAGGAAAAAGGCCCAATTTAACATAGTGGGCCGAGAGCCCATGTGAGGATTACTGTGCGTCCGAAGAGAAGGAGATGGTAAGGGCAAGGCCCACTTGGAAGAAGGATCCCCGGAAAGAAGGATGGTGGCCATCCGAGGAGACCGCCTTCCGTCCGAGGAGATTTTATTTCTCGGACGCGAATAGTATGGATCAATTGAACGTATAAAAGGTCAAAATGATCTTCCGAGAACTCCTCCTGATCAAGATAAGCTCTGAGTATACTTGGAGATGATAAGGATGAAGAAATATCTAAAGAGAAAGCTGCTACCACCGTATTTAATGCTCTGCAGCAACTTTTCTGGCCGCATTTATGTGGAGAAGACCTCTGAACAGTGTATCCTCACCTATCGCCACTCACACAGAGCTAAATGAGATGCTTGACATGACATATATTCAAGTAGACTCACGGATGAGGTACAAGTGGACGATGGAGATGAGGAGAAGGGAGGTTATATAAAGGAAAGAAGCTCCTGAGAAAAAGGGGGAGATAATAGGAGAGAAGAAAACGGAAAGAGCTTGATTGTAACCCTAAGATCTGTATTCATCACATAATCAATAATATACCTCTTCGGACACCCATTCTTTACGTGTAAATTCATGTTGGTTTGTTCTTGAGGGTTGTGATTAATTGTTGTCGATTCCATAATCAACCTAGTTCTTTCACCCACTCTCTACAAATTCATTGTTTTGGGCTTCGGCCACAAATCCTAACCCTACAATTGGCGTTGTTTGTGGAAAGAGCTTGAGTGTAAGGGGAAGCAACAGCAGTTGGTCATGGCCGAACCAGGGCAACAACCGGCAAAATCTGGGGCATCCCAGCATATAGACCATTTTCTCAAGTTAAAGCGGAGACAAGATCGTGAAGGCAGTGTGCATACTACACACACTGAGCGAACTCAACCTCGTGGCAGAAGTCATGTGTCTCATGTAGAGAAGAATAGCATGCAAATAGAGATTGAAAGGTTAAGAAGGGAGTTACGCCATGTGAAAAGGAAACGTACTGCCTCACATTCTGATGAAGACTCGGGTGACGAACAAGACATCACTTATGAACAAAGGTCTCAAACTCCAGTCAGTGAATCTTTTTCATATGAAAATGAACACCCTCACAAGAAGCAACCTCAAAGGCCATCACATGGAGGGGTGGGAAATAATGCCATGAGTAAGGCTTTGAATTAAATCTCTAGGTCACCTTTTACGCGCAGGATTGAAGGAGCAAAGCTTCCTCGGCCCTTTAACCAGCCAACCTTCACTATTTACAACGGTAAAACGGACCCTGTGGAACATGTGAGCCATTTTAACCAAAGGATGGCTGTCTACTCCAGAGATGAAGCTCTGATGTGCAAGGTGTTCCCCTCTAGTCTTGGACTCGTGGCAATGAGGTGGTTCGACAACCAGAAAGCAGACTCCATCAATTCCTACCAAGAGCTCACTCAAGCTTTTGGTTCACGTTTCGTCACATGCCAGAGGGTGGCCAGGCCCTTGTCTTCGCTGCTATCCTTGAGCATGCGTGAAGGTGAATCCCTCAAGGGGTATTCAGATAGATATTGGGAGATGTTCAATGATATGGAGGGCAACTTTGATGCAATTGCCCTAGACACGTTTAAGCTGGGTCTCCCCACTAATCATGGTTTAAGGACATCCTTGTCTGGCAAACCTGTCACTAACATGCGTCAACTTATGGACTATATTGAAAAATATAAAAGGGTCGAAGAAGATCAGTAGCAAGGGAAGGGTAAGGATAAGGTTATCCCCCAAGACAGGAAGGACTTCAGGTCGGATCGTTACAACAACAATAAGTCGAGGAGAGATTTCGCTAGGCAGTCGGGGTCAACAAATGCTCAAGCAGTCAATACAGTTTTCAAGGAGCCAGTTCATCAAGTTCTAGAAAAGATCAAAAATGAATCATTCTTTACGTGGCCGAGTAAAATGGTAGGGAACCCTAAGAGACGCAATCACAATCTCTATTGTCAATACCACCAAGACCATGGGCATGCCACTGAAGACTGCAGAAGCTTGTGGGATCATTTGGACCAGCTGGTCCGTGAAGGCAGGTTGAGGCAACTTTTGCACCACTCTAGTGGCCGAGGAGGTCAAGTGAATTTTGAGTTCGAGAAGAGAGATTCTACGAAACCTCCATTAGGTACTATTAACGTCATTTTCGCAGCGCCAGGAAGAACAGGGTCCTGGCCGTCCAAAGTTATGTCAATGGCTCGGCTACCAGCAGGGCATATTGGTCAAGATCCGAGGAGCTCTAGACAGGCTGTCCCGCGCGTTTTAGGCTTTTCGGACGAAGATAAAGCCGGAACCATTCAACCTCACGATGATACTTTGGTAGTCACCCTCAAAATCGGGGGATATGATGTGAAGAGGGTGATGGTGGATCAGGGTAGCGTGGTGGAGATTATTTATCTTGACCTCTACAAAGGGCTAAACCTCAAGCTTGATGACTTAACTCCATACTGTTCCCCCCTGGTTAGCTTCGAGGGAAGGATGGTCACCCCGAAAGGACAGATACGACTGCCCGTACAGACTGGCTCAGAAGTAGTGGAAGTGGACTTCATTGTTGTAGATGTTTACTCCCCTTATACGGCAATTGTGGCCAGACCTTGGTTACACACGCTAGGGGCTGTTTCCTCCACTCTGCAACAAAAAGTTAAATATCCATCCGAAGGGCGCGTTTGTGAAATCCGCGGAGATCAATCCTCGGCTAGACAATGCTTAGTGGCTGCTATATGACACGAACCTGAAACTGAATACTCAGTCAGGACAGAAGGAGACTTATAGCAGTTAAGTGGACAATTGTCACCCGACAGAGATCTTGATGAAGGCGCTAAATGCGAGGACTTAGTGCAAGTTTTAATTGGGGGCAATCCCGAAAGATCCTTTCAAATCGGGTCTTAGATACCTCAACCAGAAAAGGAAGAGCTAATTGATTTCCTTAAAAGAAATATTAACGTATTCGCCTGGAGTACTTACGAAGCCCCAAGAGTGGATCCAGAGTTCATTTGCCATCATTTGAGGGTCAACCCGCTGAGTGTACCCAAGAAGCAGCCTCCTCGACAACCATCCAAAGAGCATGCGGATGCAGTCAAAGAAGAAGTGATGAAGCTCAAACAAGTTGGGACTATTAAAGAAGTTTTTTATCCCGAATGGTTGGCAAATACTGTGGTGGTAAAGAAGAAGAGCGAAAAGTGGCGACTTTGTGTGGACTTCACGGACTTAAATAAGGCTTGTCCTAAGGATCTTTTCCCTATGCCGAAAATCGATCAATTAGTAGATGCTACTGTCGGCCATCCTCGGATGAGTTTCTTGGATACTTTCCAAGGCTACCATCATATACCGTTAACCCCAGATGACCAAGAGAGAACCGCTTTTGTTACCCCCATTGGTAATTACCATTATAAAGTAATGCCATTCGGTCTGAAAAATGCAGGTTCTACTTATCAGCAGATGATGACCAAGATGTTTGAATCACAATTGGGCAAAAGCATTAAGGTCTATATAGACCATATGGTGGTAAAAAACAAAGTTATTTCTGAGCATGTGAGGGACCTTGATAACGTTTTTGAAACCCTGAGGAGACATAAGTTGCGCTTGAACGTCTCGAAGTGCTCATTTGGTGTGGGATCAGGCAAATTTTTGGGTTACATGGTAACGCACAGGGGAATTGAGGCCAATCCCGATCAGATAAAGGCTATTCAAAATCTGCAGCCTCCTCGGAATCCGAAAGAGGTTCAGAAGTTAACAGGGATGGCAGCTGCTTTGAACCGATTCATCTCCAGGTCCGCGGATAGGTGTAAACCCTTCTTCTCGCTGCTCAACAAGTAGAAGGGATTTGAATGAACTAAAGAATGTGCCTCAGCTTTCCAACAACTTAAAGACTACTCAGCTCGGCTACCGATTATGTCTAGCCCTGAGCCAGATGAGGTCTTATTTGCCTATATCGCAGTAGTTCCCCATGCTGTAAGTCTGGTGTTAGTAAGAGTGGATCAAGGTATACAAAAACCAGTTTATTGTATGAGTAAGTCTCTACATGAGGCCGAGATCAGATACTTGCCACTAGAAAAAGCTATTTTGGCAGTAGTACTTGGAACACGAAAATTGCCCCACTATTTCCAAGCACATACTGTTGTTGTACTCACACAACTCCCACTTAAGACCGTACTTTGAAGTGCCGACTACACGGGGAGGATAGCCAAGTAGGGCACTATCTTAGGAGCTTTTGATATCAAGTATATGCCTCGCACTTCAGTCAAAGGGCAGATCCTAGCGAATTTAGTGGCCGAATTCACGGAACCCATCTTAGAAGAAATAACGACAGAGAGGGACATGGATGGAAAATCGGTTGGCATGATTTCTCAACAAGATCCTGCCCGCTGGGAAGTATATGTGGATGGCGCTGCGAACCGAAAAGGTTCTGGAGTAAGGATAGTCTTGAAATCTCCAGAGAGAATCATCATTGAAAAGTCATTAAGGCTGGATTTCGGTGCAACCAATAACGAGGCAGAGTATGAAGCCCTATTGATGGGAATGTCAATGGTCCGAAGAATGGGAGGAAAGGCAGTGGAGTTGTTCTTGGACTCAAGATTAGTTGTGGGCCAAGTACAGGAGGAGTTTGAAGTGAAGGATGAAAGAATGCAAAGGTACTTGAATCGAGTCCAACGTTTGCAGTCGGAATTTGAATTTTTCAGCTTGCTACATGTTCCTAGAAGCAGTAACGCGCATGCCAATTCTTTGGCCACACTAGCCACCTCTTCGGAGCAAAGTTTACCGAGAGTTATCCTCGTGGAGGACTTCCATGAGCCCACCAAGACAGGAGGGGATGCAGTCTGAGTCTACCAGATCAGAGATAGTCTCTGCTGGATGGACCCCATAATCAAATTCTTGAAAGATGACATTTTGTCGGAAGAACGGGGGAAGGCTAACAAAATTTGAAGGAAGGCAACCAGATTTTGGATGTCCGAAGACCGAAAATTATACAAACGATCCTATTCGGGACCATACCTGTTATGTATTCATCCAGAGACGGCTAAGTCACTATTAGAAGAGTTGCATGAGGGAATTTGTAGGAGTCACACTGGAGGTAGATCTTTGGCCCACCGAGCCATTACTCAAAGGTATTGGTGGCTGAACATGCAAAAAGAAGCCCATGGTTATGTAAAGAAGTGCGATCAATGTCAACGATCTGCGCCGAACATACACCAACCAGGTGGAGTCCTCAACCCACTATCTAGTCCATGGCCGTTTGCACAGTGGGGTTTGGATATAGTGGGTCCATTCCCAAAGGCCGTAGGAAACAAGAAGTACCTTCTGGTCGGTACAGACTATTTCACCAAATGGGTTGAAGCTGAACCTCTGGCCAATATCCGAGACGTAGATGTGCAAAGATTTGTATGGAAGAATATCATTACTCATTTTGGAGTTCCTCATACTCTCATATCGGACAACGGTTTACAGTTCGACAGTAATGCATTTCGGAGTTATTGTAGCGAACTGGGAATCACGAATAGATACTCTACCCCTACCTACCCTTAAGGGAATGGGCAAGCTGAAGCAGTTAACAAAGTCGTAGTTAATGGATTGAAGAAAAGATTGGACGATGCGAAGGGCAGGTGGGTTGAAGAGTTGCCACACGTGCTTTGGGCTTACAGAACTACGCCTTGCAGATCTACTAGAGAAACCTCTTTTTCGATGACTTATGGCACTGAAGCTGTCATTCTTTTGGAGACGGGGTTCCCAACTCTAAAAACTGGCTCGTTCAGTCCGACCAGCAATGATAAACTTCTAGAAGCAGGCTTGGATTTGATCAAAGAAAGGAGAGAAAATACAATGGTTCGACTGGCACATTACTAGCAGAAACTCAGGCAGGGCTATGATGCCAGCGTAAAGCTAAGGCCCCTAGAACCCGGTGATTTGGTACTCAAGAATGTCGTCGGCACTGCGAAAAACTCAACCTGAGGGAAATTAGGACCAAACTGGGAAAGGCCATATCGTATTACTTCAAGGGCTAGCATTGGGGCATATTTCCTGGAGGACTTGGATAGTCATGTAATACCACACCCATGGAATGTAAATAACCTCAAAAGGTACTATTATTAATCGAATCATTTCTTTGGTCACTATGATAACTTATCATTCTTAATTGTTTTCTAAGTGTTTAAATTTAAATCCAATCATGCCTGTAGTCCTCGGACCAGATGATTTGGGTTAGTTGACACTCCTTAGTGGTTTTCTAAGTGTTTAAACTTAAATCCAATCCTGCTTGTAGTCCTCAGACCAGATGATTTGGGTTAGTTAACACTCCTTAGTGGTTCTCTAAGTGCTTAAACTTAAATCCAATCATTCCTGTAGTTCTCGGACCAGATGATTTGGGTTAGTTAACATTCCTTAGTGGTTCTCTAAGTGTTTAAATTTAAATCCAATCGTGTCTGTAGTTCTCGGACCAGATGATTTGGGTTAGTTAACACTCCTTATTGGTTCTCTAAGTGTTTAAACTTAAATCCAATCATGTCTGTAGTTCTCAGACCAGATGATTTGGGTTAGTTAACACTCCTTATTCTCTAAGTGTTTAAACTTAAATCCAATCATGCCTGTAGTCCTCGGACCAGATGATTTGGGTTAGTTAACACTCTTTGTTCTCTAAGTGTTTAAACTTAAATCCAACCATGCCTGTAGTCCTCGGACCAGATGATTTGGGTTAGTTAACACCCCTTGGTGATTCTCCCTAAGTATTTAAACTTAAACCTAATCATGCCTGTGACCCTCGGACCAAGTGATTTTTAGTTAGTTAATACTTTGTGTTGCTATTAATACTGAAGGTTAACTTTAGAATGAATCTTGCCTGACATTCTTAACTGTGTTTAATATCAACTCTAACCTATGCTAATATTTTTAGTGTACGTGCGAAAAGATCTATCCAACTTTTATAATACTTGTTATGTTCATCACTTAACAGCAACTTTTATGTACTGTCCTCTTCGGAATCAATTTCAGTTATATATATTATCAGCAAGATAAAGTAATTATGTTTGCCTACGTTACCACAATTACAAAGTGAAGTTACTTGTAGCAAAAGTAAGTCATACGGTATGCAGCAAATACACCAAAAGTAAAAGAGAAACTGTTTCATTGATCAAAAGAGGATGGTTTACAATCCTTTACATAGAAGGAAAACAAGAGAAAGAAAATAGTTTTTAAAAAAAAAAAAAAAAAAAAAACTAAGTATCTAAGTTTCTGCTAGAGGGACCCTAGGATCGGCAGCCTGGCTTGTCCGAGTAGCAGCACCTTCTGGGGCCTAGTCCTTGGGCTCTGAGGATGTTTTCCTTTCCAAGCCCTCGCCCATATCCTTGGGTGGCTCAGTTGGGGTACTCTGATCACCTGGCTGGCCAGAATCCTTGGGAGGCTCAAGGGTGGTTGGGGGAGCTTGGTTGACCAAGGGTTGCTCCGAGGCCTCTAGGAGTTGTGTTGGAGGAGGGGGATCAGACTCTGGAAGCTCTCGGATGTCTGGGTTGTAATAAATGCTCCTAGGCAGCCTCAGTTCTGAGTCAGTAGACACCCCAGCAGCATCTAGCGCCTTGTCCCAGGTTATATCGCAGTAGTCCCGGCTGACCGAGGCAAACTGCTCTGTAAGACCTTTTTCGGTCACCTCCACTCCCAGTTGGTAGGCTGCTTTCTTTTCGACCTCGGTCACCTCCTTGGCCAGCTGAGCATCCCTCTGAGCTTGCTTAGTAGCCTCCTTGGCCTTCTGAAGTTCGGCATGAAGTTCCTTCACAAGAGCTCTCTCAGAGGTCAGATTATTCTGAGTGTCAGTTAGCAGCTTGCGTTGGGCTTCGGCTTGGGTCTCAGCATTTTTTAGACCAGCATTGAGGCTATCCCTTTCCTGGGTCACCCCTTTTAGCTGGTCCGAGATCTGAGAGACCTCTTCCTTTAAGCTGCCCAATGCTTTTTCCGCCTCGAACCTAGAGTGGGCCTCCGCTTAGGTTTCAACGTGGGCTTTTCGGTTCCACTCTTCGGCCACGAAGACTTGCTGGGTAATTTGAACAGTAAAGTAAAAGAGCTAGCATAAAATATAGAAAATTAATAGGCCAACCAAAGAGTTGGATAAGCACTCTTACCATGGCCAGGTCCCTTTTCAAGGACATGAAAAGTTCATACTGGCTGAAGCACTTGCATGACTCCATGTCTCAGGGGAGAAGCAGTGGTTGCTCCAAAGCTTCAGCTATCAGCCCCGCTCTACCCCCATCGTAGTTCCTAACGGAGGTCTCCCAAGAAAAAGGAATGCCATCTAGTTCCAATCTGGGAGACCACATGCGTTGCCCTCAATGCATGTCGGCCACAGGAGGCTCCTCCCTACTCTCCGCGGATGAGGCCCTCTTGCTCCGGTGGTCCCTTACCACCTTCTGTTGCTTTGTGGTCTTTGGTGGTACCACCACCTCCCGCTCCTCAGGCTCGAGAGGCCTCTTTTTCTTTAGGTCCGGTATTGGTTTCAAGGCCGGATCAGAAACTTGAGGTGGGGGTAGAGGTGGAGGTAAATTCACCACTGGCCGAGAAGTTTTCGTCCCTTTGGACTCAGCCTTCTTACCCCTTGTCTTCAGCAGAAGCTTTAAGTCAGGCATCTCTTCTTCCTCCGAAGAGTCCTCTGGGAGAGTAGTTAGTAGAAGTGGTTGGCGGACACTGGATTGCCTGTCGGCCTCTTCCTCGGAATCTGGGGAGGGTATTACCTGCACTCCCCCTGAAGCTTCCTCTTCAAATCTAAACTTGTCTATCTGTTCCTCTAGCGAAGAGGATGAAGAGCCGACCCTTTCTCCTACGACCACCGGCTCGATGGGGACTTNAAACAAACAAACAAACATACAAACAAACAAACAAACCCGGTCAGAAGATTGAAATATGACGGCATAAAAACAGGCTATGAAGAATGAAGATCCTAAGACTATTGTTAGAAATCCTAAGTCTAGGAAGTCACACATGGCTCTCCTGGCTCGGTCGGACAATGTAGACCGTAGTGCCATGCGCCCGAGACGATTAAATAGTCATCTTTCATCCCTTTATTTGATTTGGGAAGGCAGGAGAACAATCTAACGATATCAGATCGGGATTTAAGGTAGTATCCCGCCCCTTTTTGGCTATGACACTCATACATATATGCCAGGTCATGCCAGGTCAGCCCTAATCCTAATTGTTGGTTCAAGGCATCGATAGCTCCTAGTATCCTAAAGGTGTTGGGTGCGCACTGCTCAAGAGAGAGCCTGTGGTTGCGAAAGTAGTTCAAGGTGATGGAACCCATTGGGAGAGTCATTCCTCCTTCGATGAAGGCTATCACTGGGATAACGACCTCTCCCTCTCTTCGAGCCGTTAGTATCCGCTCCGGAGGGCAATATCTTAGATTCACCCCCTGCGGTATGCCATAATTTCGCTTAAATTCCTCTATAAGCGCCGGACTATTGACGAGATGTTGAAATTTACCCATTTCTAGAGAATGATTGAAGCAGTGGCCAGGAAAGGGGTTTCGAAGGTAGAAAATACTGGCCGAGAAGAAAATAAAGGACCAAAAGATGCCGAAACTAACATAGACGAGAGTTGACAACAATCCCTAGACTCGAAATGGACTCTTGGTAGATCCTGGAAGGAAAGAAAACAGAAAATTGAAGAAGCTTGAAGGGTTTTGAATGAGTGAGCTCGCTAGGTATTCTGAGGATGCATAAAGTAAAAAAAAATAACCTCCTCTGAGGGTTTATATATGGGTACAGGTGAAAGGGTGTAATTCATCCCGTCCAAATCCCGAAGAAGAACCCTGTCCGTTGGATCAACAGTCCACCCTTGGATGTAAAAGATAAAACGCTGCCTGGAGTTATTAATACAATGCTTTGGGAATACGAAATTGACAATGGCAATAATGGAATGCTTGTCTCTATGCCCGCACACGTGTAAACTAGGGTATTTACGAGTTCCCTCTTTTAAACTTTTTTATTTTTATTTCTTTTTCCCTACGTGGCAGGTCAAAATCTTATTCTTTCTCCTCAGATGCGAGGGAAAAATTAAAATTTTGAGGGGCTATTGTAGGGGGAAAAATGCCCAATCTAACATAGTGGGCCGAGAGCCCATGTGAGGATTACTGTGCGTCCGAAGAGAAGGAGATGGTAAGGGCAAGGCCCACCTGGAAGAAGGATCCCCGGAAAGAAGGATGGTGGCCATCCGAGGAGACCGCCTTTCGTCCGAGGAGATTTTATTCCTTGGACGCGAATAGTATGGATCAATTGAACGTATAAAAGGTCAAAATGATCTTTCGATGACTCCTCCTGATCAAGATAAGCTCTGAGTATACTTGGAGACGGTAAAGATGAAGAAATATCTAAAGAGAAAGCTACTACCACCGTATTTAATATTCTGCAGCAACTTTTCTGACAGCATTTATGTGGAGAAGACCCCTGAACAGTGTATTCTTACCTACCGCCACTCACACAGAGTTAAAGGAGATACTTGACATGACATATACTCAAGTAGACTCATAGATTAGGTACAAGTGGACGATGGAAATGAGGAGAAGGGAGGTTATATAAAGGAAAGAAGCTCTTGAGGAAAAGGGGGAGAGAACAGGAGAGAAAAAAACGGAAAGAGCTTGATTGTAACTCTAAGATCTGTATTCACCACATAATCAATAATATACCTCTTCGGACACTCATTCTTTACGTGTAAATTCATGTTGGTTTGTGCTTGAGGGTTGTGATTAATTGTTGTCGATTCCATAATCAACCTAATTCTTTCATTCACTCTCTACAAATTCATTGTTTTGGGCTTGGGCCACAAATCCTAACCCTACACATAATGTTAAGAGTTTCGTAGTTCAACTTGTTGACACCTCTAAAATTTTTAGTAGAAATATCCAATTTCAAAATTCAAATCCTCCCACCCAACTATCAAATAATAAATAAAAAAGAAGAAAAACAAAAAAAGGACAATACAGTATTATTCAATGGATATTTAGTCATTAGTTGAATGATCTTCGCAACAAAGTGTTACCGGCTTTTGTGGTTAGTCCGTTGTGTGATATTAGACCTGTGAGTACACTGCATATTGCTGTGTTCTAACTTAACTTCTAACTTCTTTCTCAAAAAAAAAGTCCTTCAGGCAAAGCAATCTTGTGGGCCTTGGAGTATTTGAAAGGACTAGTGCTAGTGCTGAATTGACAACAAAGATGGCGTGAAGAGATGTGCTGCTTGCTAAAAAAGATTGAAGATGCAGTTGTATAGTTAGAAGATTACCCTTTATTTTTCTTTTTCTTTGTCAAAAATGTTATTCATTGAAATAAACTTTCTCTATGGTTTCCCCAAAATAAAATCAAACATAAAATAAAGGAAAATTTTATTACATATTTTGTGCATTTCTTTTTGGAATCATGTTTTAAAAATACAATTTCAACATATTTATATATATATATATATATATATATATATGATACCATGACGGTGCATATAGATATTGTGATAATCATTACTCTAAAAATAAATATTTATGAAATAAATTAACATCACTTTTATAAAAACTTCTGTAATCATTTCTCACGTCCAAAATTATTTAACAATATTTTTTTGTTGTCAAGTAAATATGATGCAAAACTTCCACAACTACGGCTCTTCTACATACCCCCATTTTCAAACACATGCATGAATGGATAACTTTAAAGATATTATTAAAAATCTTTGATGAGACGAAAATTCACATCCAATAGGGAACTAAATAATTTTGTATATGCATAAAAGTTTCTATTTACTTCTTGAACAAGCAGACGTCACCCCTTACGTACTCCTACTTACGTTTTGTGACTTCATCAATCCAATGAATTTTAGCCATCTGTACAAAAATTCCAATTATTCAATCACCTTTTGAACCTCTATAAATAATCATTCTTAACTCACTCCCTCACTCACTCAAAGGCCACCACACTTGAAAAGTAGAGAAAAAAAAAAAAAAAAAAAAAAGTGTGAAAATGAGTGAACAAAGCAAGCCAAATCAGCCAAGGCCGCCCCCTCCCTTGGCAAACCTTCCGAAGTCACGAAGCCAGATCAAGAACACCATTCTGGCTGACATTTTCAAACCCTCTTCACCCACTACCACCTCTCCGGGGAAATAATAAGGTGCTTCTACTTTTTTCTTTCTTTCTTTCTTTTTTCTTTTTTTTTTTTTCCGGAGGGGGAGTCAGTATCTTTGTAAAAAGAAATGCTGCGTTTTCGCAACAAATTTTAGATGGTATCTACCAATTTGTCATCTAAAACTTCTTGTAAAAGTAGTATTTCGAGTTTGGGTTAGAATCTAATATATATATATATATATGTGGGTCAGTGCATAGTTTGGTAGATTCTTCAAATCGGTGGTGAATTTTGGGCTTTTATTGAAGGGACTGAGCCCAATATTGTATCGGATCTACGTCTATGTGAAAGGAGAGAGAACTATTTTAGTAGGAATAATCTTATCGGGGAACAGTCAATGAAGATGAAGAGCAACCCAAGTGGAAGATCTGATTCTCTACATCAGGCCGTCCTCGTTAATGATGTGCTGTTATTTGTTGTACTCGAGTTTGCGTTAATATGTAAAATATAATGAACTCCCTTTTCTACCCTTACAAGAAAAAAAAAAAAAAAAAAGCTTTCTTTATCCTTTTATTTTGTTATGAATGTTTGAATTTAATTTTTAAGGTCAGAAGAGGTAGGGAATTATCTGTTGCTAATTCTTGTTCAATACTCGTTTAGTCTTGAACTTTGATATTTAGTGATGCATGACATGCTTAGAACAATAAAACAAAACTTAAGTGGTACTTTAGCAGTTATGCTAAGCTTATAGACACCTATGAAAAAAAAGAAGCTTATGGACACAATATCATCAGCGAAACGCTAATTCATCCTAATTAAGACAGATCACATTAAAGATTAAACTTACAAAATGAAAGAATGTGGACAAAGACATGACATAGTGTCCAATAAACCTAAGTTCTTTCTATAACTTTTTAAGAAAATTTGTTAGGGAGTTCCACCATGGCCCGTGCCTTTGTCTTTTTCAATTTTTGGATAGAACCCACACCATTTGCTTTCTAATTAACTTAATCGATATAGACATCCATTTCAGGTCCACCACCAAGTACCATTATTTTCAGAATTTCCCAATTTATAGCTGTTTATAAATGCGAAGTTTAATTATTGGTTCACATCTCACCCAATTTCCTTTCTAAAGGCCATAATCCATGTTTTATTCCTCTCACCCAAATTTGCTACATATTGTTTTTGTTCTTGTTTTTTCTTTTCAACTATGAAAAAAAAATAAATAAATAAACACGGCCATTTGTTTTGGTTTTAAATGCAAGCAAAAAAAATGGTATGGAATCTAAGCTTGTTTGTATTTTACTCTATTATATTTTTGTATTGGATTTGACTAATGAGCCATGAGGAAACGATGGGACATCTTGGAAACAAATGCACCAAAAACATTATCCTCGCTTCCTCAAAAAAAAAAAAAAAAAAAATCCATATTATCCTCGCGTAAGATTGTGTGGGCCTAGCTAGATATTTCCAAATGAAATGGAGATGGAGATGGAAATGGAGATGGCTAAGCAATTTAATTTGGTCACTGTATCAGTATCTTTGATAATCTTCTTGGAGCTTTTTTTTTATTGGACACGGATTTCCTCCAAACTAGAAATCCTCCAAACTAGAACAACTGTCACTTAATGCAATTAACACTTAAGCTTGAGGTCATGTGCAAACTGAAGACCTGTTAACCCTAACAGTGTTAGCCAAATTTTCTTCAAACCCGTCTCTCTCCTCTCTTTCTCTCTTATCCCTCCTCCCAAACCAGCAAGAGAATCCGACCACCCACTACACTTGCCGTCCCTCCGCCGATTACGCCCCATCCCTTCTCTCAATCTGTTAACAGCCTTCTCTCTTTGCCATTCCCATCCCCCACCAGACATACACTGATACACAGCCTCACGAATCTCTCTCATCTCCTCCACCTTTGTCTTGGTTTTCTCAGCAAACTCAGACCGGCAAGCTCTTGTGAGGCAGAATCTACAGCGGCCACGTGCAGCAGCCGCCGATCTCACCGGACCAACTGGATAGGCCCTCTCTTTCTCTCGCTCCTCAAACCCGCGTCTCAACCTGAGGTTCTGACCGGCAAGAGCTTGTGAGGCGAAATGGACGGCGGCCACATGCCGCAGCCGGCGAGAGCTTTTGCATATTCATTTGGTTTTAGTTTTTTTTTTTTTTTTTTGACTGCGAAAGGTAGCTTTCCTTTGGTTTTAAATGGATATATATTTTTAAGTTCTTATGGATGTAATAAATTTTTATTATTTTAAAGAAAATTAGACCGGCAATTTAATTTTGAAAGAAGCTGTTTGTAATACGGCATGTTTTTTCTTGAATTTTATATATACATTTTTTTATTGAGTTTATGAAGCACTCTTGTTCCTATTCAAATCCACTGGTGATTATTGTTTCTTTAAAGTTTGGTTATATTCACGAGGCTTTGAGTGTTTCTACTGTGATTCAAATGAATTCTTTGTTGTTGGCCATTAAAATCTCTAGAGGCTAAAAAGGTTGTAAAATTTTCCATTAAAAAGAATAGAAAGATCATATCAGATTCCAAAATTTTCATAATCAATAGAAAGATGGTCAAGAAAAAACTGTAAACTAAGAGACGTTTTTAGTTAGTTTAATTTTATGGTCTTTATTCTATGCAAAATTACTAGCACAATGCATTTAAGCTCAAGAATGCTATTATGCAGCAACAATATAAACTCTGTTTACAGAACAAGTGCAACTTTAAGTTCTTTCTCATAATGTGGACCTTAAAGGTTAAAAGTGAGATCCAGAAGACTTAAATGGACAAGAAGATTAATATTGGCACAGTTCGCGACTGAGGATAGCTGCTATATAAGTGTAATAGGGATGTCGGTTAGTTCAGAAGAGATGTGCAATCCCCATGGAGAAAAGCTGCATTTTTGAAGTGCTTTCTCTGTTTACAAATTTGCCTAATTGTTCTTTCAAATGGATATGCAAAGGGGCAAATCATGCTCCTTATATATTGGCTACCTAGTCTCTTAAACACAGGTTTTGGGGTAGCTTGAATGTTGATTCTAGACCCAAGGTCCTTCTTGATGTAATTTCTGAGGATAGTAGCAAGTCCTCTTCCTTTGTATTGCCTTGATGTTCACTGCTTTGTATTTTAATAAAATCTTTTTCTCATAGCAAAGAAAAATGATACAACACCTTGCCACGAGACAAATTTTTTGGCTTGGGGCAAAGAGAGCTTTTTAGAGTTGCTTTGTATATTCAATTTGCATCCTTCACTATGCCTCATTATACAGATTGTTTGAATTGGCCAAGTATATATATATATATATATATGTTAGTTGCTGCAATGACTACAAATGCAAAATCCATAGCTTATATTCTGTTACCAACCAAGAAATGAATCCATTGCGTTCTCAAAACTCATTGCTACGGTACAAAACAAGACAAAATAGAGAGAACAAAACAGAGAAACCTTTTTTTTTTTTTTTAATAAGAAGCTAAAAAAAGACTAATCAAATGTAAAAGAGATGTCATTTCAAGTGGGCAAATGACCATAAAGTCTCCAATGCAACAGAACTGTTTACATTATTCCAACTTTCTAAGATGAATCAATCTTGCTGCATTTACTATAAATGCAAAATCCATAGGTTATGTTCTGTTACCAACTAAGAAATGAATACATTGCATTTTCAACACTCATTGCAATAGTATAAAACAAGACAAAATAAAGAGAACAAAACAGAGTTTTTTTTTTTTTTTTTTTTTTTTTTTTTTTTTTTTTTTTTTTTTTTTTTTTTTTTTTTTCTTTTTTTTTTTTTTTTTTTTTTTTTTTTTTTTTTTTTTTTTTTTTTATTTTTTTTATTTTGTGTTNTAAGTTGTAGCAAAATTCATAACGACTATACACACCTAATTCAAGCCATATAACCCAACGTGATCTTGTCCAACTAAAAATTCACAATCAAAAGATTCCTACATATAGCATTTAAACAAATCAATATTTCATTTTCTATACTAATGAAAGTAACTGGATAGTAGGATATTAGACAAAATTTATAAGTATACCTGATTCAAACCATTTAACCCAACAACATTGTCTTATCCAATCAAATTACTAAAGCTGAAAGATTTCTGTATATGACATTTAAATAAATTTATGGGTCACTTTTTAATATTAGTAATGTTTAATAGGATATTAGAAAAAATATGTAAGTAGTAGCATCATACCTGAGTTATATTCTCTACTTACTGTGATGGTTGTTCAACATTACTATGTTCTTTGTGAGAACTAATATTAACTGAGCAATCGACCTATGTAGGAAGAAAAAACAATTGTCGCATAAAACAAATTTATGAACATACAAATTCATGTTCCATAATAGAATGTAAATGAACTTACTCTATTTAGGCCACCACGTGATTGAACTTGTCTTGCTCCACTAGTCTTTTTGGGGTTGATCCTTCTTACTTTGATTTTTTTTTTTTTTTTTTTTTTTTTTTTGTCCTTTCTAATGAACTTTTCAACCTTCCTCTTGGACGACCTACAGTAGGTTTTGTTTTGATCCCACATATGCCTTGGGAAATGTCCACATGTGACTCAAATCCACCGTCACCTTGTAAAACATTCTCAAGAACAACTTCACCATGGACCTCACTCTCCATAGAGGACAAACAACATTTAATTCTCATTTCTTGCAAATCCTTCAATAATTTGTCAAAACATTTATCAACATATTCATACATCATCTCTCTCTCTGCTGCAAGTGTGTTAATTTGAAGACATTTGTGACTCAAGTGAGAAAGACGCTTTCCCACTGACTCTTGAGCACTACCTTTAACATCAATGCCACGATAGTCCTTAATAGAACCAACATTTGCATCTTGTGTCCATCTTTTCAATACATAATGGGCTAGAATTCTCTTAAAATTTTTCTTGTCAAGAACTTTCAAAGCATGGGAACATAGAATTCCCACAAAGCTAAACTTCATGCAACTGCATTGGACTGTCGTTGTTGAGGCTTCATATTTGACTAAGTGCTCCTGAGTTTTGTTTCGATATTTCACTCTGTATTCTGTGATAGAATCAGATTTACTAGTCTTGTAAATAGTACAATCCACAATCTTCACATATTCATCTTGAAACATTTTGAATATTTCTGGAGTATACAACTTTGCAGCATGTCTCAACATCTCAAAATCAAATAGTAAAACTGGTGTTGTTTGTCTCATTTTGAACTCTGCTTGTAGTTCTTGGCTTCGCTTATCAAACAATACTCTAGAGTAATGTCCAAAAAATTGCAAAAGACCATGTTTTGGCTTCAAGTATTTCTTCAACACACCATTTATTGACTCACTATGTTGAGTGCTTTTCATATCAGCAGTGAACATATGTCGACCATATGCCATACACCATTTCTCTTTCACATCAAACATTTCACGCAACCATAGATTATCAGTTAGATCATATGTCTCAAGCATGTAATTCCAAGCAACTATCCATTCATTTTCATCTTCAAAATCATACACACAATTACTAAAATCATTTCGAAATTGGCTTGATGAATTAAATATATGATGTAGGCGCTTAGCAGCATTCTGATAAATATGCCACACACATAAACGGTGATTTGATTCAGGAAACACATCTTCTATTGCATTGGCCATTGCAGCAGATTGATCTGTAAATATAGTTTTTGGTTGTTTCCCCGACATTGCACTTAAAAAAGTTTCAAACAACCACTTGAAAGACATTATAGTTTCATCATAAAATAAAGCTGCACCAAAGACAATTGATTGTTTATGATGATTAACCCCAATAAATGGAGCAAAAGGTCGACCATATGAATTTGTTCGATAAGTGGTGTCAAAACATATAACATCCCCAAAGTGTCCATAATCAACTATAGATCTAGAATCAACCCAAAAAATATTCAAAATTTGATTATCATCATCAAGTTGTATAGAATAAAAATAAGATGGATCTTCTAATTGCATTTTTCTAAAGTGATCCATCACAGCACGACCATCTCCTCTTTTTAAAGCCTCTCTCCTCTTGGAATTTACATGATTTTTATAGTCAACATTCAAAAACCCAAGATTTTCATAACCACCAACTTGCATGCTCAACAAATCTATGGTATGTTTGATTGATACCCCGATTTTTCTGCATCATCCGCAAAAGCTTGTTGGGCATGTGTAATTTTCCTATTTGATCTTAACATGTGTTTCATTGGAGAAGGAGCAAGCTCATGATTATGTTGTTCGTGAAAAGAAACAACTTCTAACATACCATCCTTTTGAAGTTGACAAGTCATTTGTGCTAAACAACCAATTCGTGAAATTGGGTGATGAAAAGATACCTGTTCACGACGTTTGTCAATAGCTCGTTCACCTTCTTTTGAACAACAAAAAGATCTCCTCTTAAATGTCCAGCACTTCCTCGCTTAACATACTATTTCCTTACACTGAAGCCCATTCTATAAGCATATTGTTTGTAAAACTCATATGCACTATCATCACAATCAAATTTCATTCCAATCATTGGTGTCTTAATTTCCTTATTGTGTTTACTCGAGGTGTTTGGACTGCCATCAATAGGTTTTACTTGAGCTTCTTCCTAAATCCAAAAACCAATAAAAAAATAATAGTGTTAAGAATATTCAATTTTTTTAATAAACCCAGCCAAAAAACCATAGTTGCTTATAGTCTTACAAACAGTCACAATCAACAACAACAACAATATTTAGTACTCAAAATACCTAAACATCCTATTCAACAGAAATTATACTAAAAAACTCCCAAAAAAATAAGTAGTATATAAATCCTTGCCACCAACAATAAATACCCATTCAAAACCAACAAAACCATAAGCTCTTAAGCTATAGAACTTAGCTATGTCCATAATCATAAGGACAAATATTCAAACTTCAAATATAATGCAATTTGAGAAACCAATTTGAAGAAATAATTATATTTAAAAAAACAATTTTTTTTTTTTTAAAGAAAATCAAACCTGAACAAATTGAGAAACATTGCATTTGTCACTGTCAGGGAGAATGTCGAGACACGATGGAGCGGAAGGAGCAGTGGGCCTTGGCGGCGAATTTATGGGAGCGGCATTAGTTGAGTGAGAAACTGAATGGGGCGAAATCAGCAAAGGGGGAAGCGGGTGAAGAGAAGGAATGGAGATATGGTCCGGTGAGATCAGCAACTGCTGCATGTGGCCGCTATCCATTCTGCCTCACAAGCTCTTGCCGGTCAGAACCTCAGGTTGATACGTGGGTTTGAGGAGCAAGGAAAGAGGGGCTGTCCAGTTGGTCCGGTGAGATCGGCAACTGCTACACGTGGCCTCCATAGATTCCGCCTCACACGAGCTTGTCAGTCTGAGTTTGCTGAGAAAACCAAGACAAAGGTGGAGGAGATGAGAGAGATTCATGAGGCTGTGTATTAGTGTATGTCTGGTGAGGGATGGGAATGGCAAAGAGAGAAGGTTGTTAACGGATTGAGAGAGGGTATGGGGCGGAATTGGCAGAGGGACGGCGAGAGCAGTGGGTGGCCGGATTCTCTTGTTGGTTTGGAAGGAGGAATAAGAGAGAAAGAGAGAGGAGAGAGGCAGGTTTAAAGAAAATTTGGCTAACACTGTTAGGGTTAACAGGTCTTCAGTTAAAATGTTGCATATGACCCCAAGCTTAAGTGTCAATTGCATTAAGTGACAGCTATTCTAGTTCGGAGGATTTCCTCCAAACTAGTTTGGAGGAAATCTGTGTCCTTTTTTATTTCTTTTGGTGGGTTGTGGCATAGGGCTGCCATAGGCCATGTGGGTTTTCAATGAATTGTACTCCGCAAATTGACATCTCACCCAACGCCTTACTATGCAAACCCAACAAAAGAAACCAAATTATTTCTTGTAAGAGCATTAATATTGGGAAATGCTAATGCCCAATGTAAGAGATATTTAGCATTTCAAACCTTAAAATATATTGCATCAAAAAATGTTATTGTTAAGTATTGTAAATTTTTTTGTAATAGTGCTACAGTGCAATTCTAAATATAGAATTACATTGTAGCATAATTCTAAAAAAAAAAAAAAAACTAATATTTTATTATGATGGTGATTGGAGAAAATATTATTTTATTGTGTAGATATATTATTTTAATGAGTAGAATAGGAAAATAAAAGATTGGGATGCTAGAAGTATTGTATAATGAGATGGTATAATTGATAAAGTAACTTTTTGAAATGATAAAATAGAATAGAGTAGTATTTCCTGATACTAATGCTCTAAGTTATAACGCATGCTTATGCTAGCTGTTTTCTTACTTCTAATAAAACATATCACACACATACCGACATGCACACACTCGTACACAAAAAAAAAATTCATGCATGTGGACCATGGTCATTTTCCCCAATTCAAATAAGAGACTTCCACAGAATTTTCCGCTAATTAAAATTAGGTGAAGCATAAATGGCAGTGAGCAGAAATGGATGGGATTGATTCAGTACCTTAACCAACGTGTGGATACTATAGTCACTTGTGGTGAGAATCTCCACTCTAAAATTGCTACCCTCATTCCACAACATCCATATGCCTCCCGAGAAACCAATTGGATCAACTCTCCAAGAGTGGGAGTACAGAATGTTGTCAATAACTGTTTACGCCCGCTCCTCAGCAATGCGAGGGCTCAACTATGATTAGGATTTGGGGTCGATGCCTACAATACATCTCGTGTGCGTGGTTCTGAAAACCTACACTTCTAGCTCCCTGATAATTCCATGCTATCATCTTCATGGAGGAAGAGTTGGGGTTAAGGTAATCATTGGGGACCCCCGGAGTCCTCGTTGTCGTTGTCTTGATCCTATACATTGGCTCTAGCTCTCCTAGCCATGCCCAATGCATAACAGACACGATGTATGCTAGGCTTGTGTTGGAGAACATTATTGTTGAATATTAGCTCTGATACCATGTTAAATGGAGAATATTATCAAACACAATGTGTTATATCATGTTGTGTATGCTAGAGTGGATGCGGAAGAGAAAGCATAGAATAGGAACATCAAGAACACGAGGGTTACGTGGTTCAGCCTTGACGGCCTACATCCACGGAGGAATCCCTTAAGGGCTACATCTTTATTGTGTAGGAATGTAGTACAATAACCTCAGTTACAATGAACCCTAACATGAGTATATATAGGCGACTAAACCCTAGACTACTAGTACAAGTAGGACTGGGCTTGGGCCTATTACATTGGGCTAATATATGTCTAATATATATCTCTAACACNCCACCGTCACCTTGTAAAACATTCTCAAGAACAACTTCACCATGGACCTCACTCTCCATAGAGGACAAACAACATTTAATTCTCATTTCTTGCAAATCCTTCAATAATTTGTCAAAACATTTATCAACATATTCATACATCATCTCTCTCTCTGCTGCAAGTGTGTTAATTTGAAGACATTTGTGACTCAAGTGAGAAAGACGCTTTCCCACTGACTCTTGAGCACTACCTTTAACATCAATGCCACGATAGTCCTTAATAGAACCAACATTTGCATCTTGTGTCCATCTTTTCAATACATAATGGGCTAGAATTCTCTTAAAATTTTTCTTGTCAAGAACTTTCAAAGCATGGGAACATAGAATTCCCACAAAGCTAAACTTCATGCAACTGCATTGGACTGTCGTTGTTGAGGCTTCATATTTGACTAAGTGCTCCTGAGTTTTGTTTCGATATTTCACTCTGTATTCTGTGATAGAATCAGATTTACTAGTCTTGTAAATAGTACAATCCACAATCTTCACATATTCATCTTGAAACATTTTGAATATTTCTGGAGTATACAACTTTGCAGCATGTCTCAACATCTCAAAATCAAATAGTAAAACTGGTGTTGTTTGTCTCATTTTGAACTCTGCTTGTAGTTCTTTGCTTCGCTTATCAAACAATACTCTAGAGTAATGTCCAAAAAATTGCAAAAGACCATGTTTTGGCTTCAAGTATTTCTTCAACACACCATTTATTGACTCACTATGTTGAGTGCTTTTCATATCAGCAGTGAACATATGTCGACCATATGCCATACACCATTTCTCTTTCACATCAAACATTTCACGCAACCATAGATTATCAGTTAGATCATATGTCTCAAGCATGTAATTCCAAGCAACTATCCATTCATTTTCATCTTCAAAATCATACACACAATTACTAAAATCATTTCGAAATTGGCTTGATGAATTAAATATATGATGTAGGCGCTTAGCAGCATTCTGATAAATATGCCACACACATAAACGGTGATTTGATTCAGGAAACACATCTTCTATTGCATTGGCCATTGCAGCAGATTGATCTGTAAATATAGTTTTTGGTTGTTTCCCCGACATTGCACTTAAAAAAGTTTCAAACAACCACTTGAAAGACATTATAGTTTCATCATAAAATAAAGCTGCACCAAAGACAATTGATTGTTTATGATGATTAACCCCAATAAATGGAGCAAAAGGTCGACCATATGAATTTGTTCGATAAGTGGTGTCAAAACATATAACATCCCAAAGTGTCCATAATCAACTATAGATCTAGAATCAACCCAAAAATATTCAAAATTTGATTATCATCATCAAGTTGTATAGAATAAAAATAAGATGGATCTTCTAATTGCATTTTTCTAAAGTGATCCATCACAGCACGACCATCTCCTCTTTTTAAAGCCTCTCTCCTCTTGGAATTTACATGATTTTTATAGTCAACATTCAAAACCCAAGATTTTCATAACCACCAACTTGCATGCTCAACAAATCTATGGTATGTTTGATTGATACCCCGATTTTCTGCATCATCCGCAAAAGCTTGTTGGGCATGTGTAATTTTCCTATTTGATCTTAACATGTGTTCATTGGAGAAGGAGCAAGCTCATGATTATGTTGTTCGTGAAAAGAAACAACTTCTAACATACCATCCTTTTGAAGTTGACAAGTCATTTGTGCTAAACAACCAATTCGTGAAATTGGGTGATGAAAAGATACCTGTTCACGACGTTTGTCAATAGCTCGTTCACCTTCTTTTGAACAACAAAAAGATCTCCTCTTAAATGTCCAGCACTTCCTCGCTTAACATACTATTTCCTTACACTGAAGCCCATTCTATAAGCATATTGTTTGTAAAACTCATATGCACTATCATCACAATCAAATTTCATTCCAATCATTGGTGTCTTAATTTCCTTATTGTGTTTACTCGAGGTGTTTGGACTGCCATCAATAGGTTTTACTTGAGCTTCTTCCTAAATCCAAAAACCAATAAAAAAATAATAGTGTTAAGAATATTCAATTTTTTTAATAAACCCAGCCAAAAAACCATAGTTGCTTATAGTCTTACAAACAGTCACAATCAACAACAACAACAATATTTAGTACTCAAAATACCTAAACATCCTATTCAACAGAAATTATACTAAAAAACTCCCAAAAAATAAGTAGTATATAAATCCTTGCCACCAACAATAAATACCCATTCAAAACCAACAAAACCATAAGCTCTTAAGCTATAGAACTTAGCTATGTCCATAATCATAAGGACAAATATTCAAACTTCAAATATAATGCAATTTGAGAAACCAATTTGAAGAAATAATTATATTTAAAAAAACAATTTTTTTTTTTTTTAAAGAAAATCAAACCTGAACAAATTGAGAAACATTGCATTTGTCACTGTCAGGGAGAATGTCGAGACACGATGGAGCGGAAGGAGCAGTGGGCCTTGGCGGCGAATTTATGGGAGCGGCATTAGTTGAGTGAGAAACTGAATGGGGCGAAATCAGCAAAGGGGGAAGCGGGTGAAGAGAAGGAATGGAGATATGGTCCGGTGAGATCAGCAACTGCTGCATGTGGCCGCTATCCATTCTGCCTCACAAGCTCTTGCCGGTCAGAACCTCAGGTTGATACGTGGGTTTGAGGAGCAAGGAAAGAGGGGCTGTCCAGTTGGTCCGGTGAGATCGGCAACTGCTACACGTGGCCTCCATAGATTCCGCCTCACAAGAGCTTGTCAGTCTGAGTTTGCTGAGAAAACCAAGACAAAGGTGGAGGAGATGAGAGAGATTCATGAGGCTGTGTATTAGTGTATGTCTGGTGAGGGATGGGAATGGCAAAGAGAGAAGGTTGTTAACGGATTGAGAGAGGGTATGGGGCGGAATTGGCAGAGGGACGGCGAGAGCAGTGGGTGGCCGGATTCTCTTGTTGGTTTGGGAGGAGGAATAAGAGAGAAAGAGAGAGGAGAGAGGCAGGTTTAAAGAAAATTTGGCTAACACTGTTAGGGTTAACAGGTCTTCAGTTAAAATGTTGCATATGACCCCAAGCTTAAGTGTCAATTGCATTAAGTGACAGCTATTCTAGTTCGGAGGATTTCCTCCAAACTAGTTTGGAGGAAATCTGTGTCCTTTTTATTTCTTTTGGTGGGTTGTGGCATAGGGCTGCCATAGGCCATGTGGGTTTTCAATGAATTGTACTCCGCAAATTGACATCTCACCCAACGCCTTACTATGCAAACCCAACAAAAGAAACCAAATTATTTCTTGTAAGAGCATTAATATTGGGAAATGCTAATGCCCAATGTAAGAGATATTTAGCATTTCAAACCTTAAAATATATTGCATCAAAAAATGTTATTGTTAAGTATTGTAAATTTTTTTGTAATAGTGCTACAGTGCAATTCTAAATATAGAATTACATTGTAGCATAATTCTAAAAAAAAAAAAACTAATATTTTATTATGATGGTGATTGGAGAAAATATTATTTTATTGTGTAGATATATTATTTTAATGAGTAGAATAGGAAAATAAAAGATTGGGATGCTAGAAGTATTGTATAATGAGATGGTATAATTGATAAAGTAACTTTTTGAAATGATAAAATAGAATAGAGTAGTATTTCCTGATACTAATGCTCTAAGTTATAACGCATGCTTATGCTAGCTGTTTTCTTACTTCTAATAAAACATATCACACACATACCGACATGCACACACTCGTACACAAAAAAAAAATTCATGCATGTGGACCATGGTCATTTTCCCCAATTCAAATAAGAGACTTCCACAGAATTTTCCGCTAATTAAAATTAGGTGAAGCATAAATGGCAGTGAGCAGAAATGGATGGGATTGATTCAGTACCTTAACCAACGTGTGGATAGTATAGTCACTTGTGGTGAGAATCTCCACTCTAAAATTGCTACCCTCATTCCACAACATCCATATGCCTCCCGAGAAACCAATTGGATCAACTCTCCAAGAGTGGGAGTACAGAATGTTGTCAATAACTGTTTACGCCCGCTCCTCAGCAATGCGAGGGCTCAACTATGATTAGGATTTGGGGTCGATGCCTACAATACATCTCGTGTGCGTGGTTCTAAAAACCTACACTTCTAGCTCCCTGATAATTCCATGCTATCATCTTCATGGAGGAAGAGTTGGGGTTAAGGTAATCATTGGGGACCCCGGAGTCCTCGTTGTCGTTGTCTTGATCCTATACATTGGCTCTAGCTCTCCTAGCCATGCCCAATGCATAACAGACACGATGTATGCTAGGCTTGTGTTGGAGAACATTATGATATACAACTTTGGTTCAAGTGCACCACACATACTGTGAAGCAAACGAGTGCACTGATGCTCTCGCGAAACGAGAGAACCACTAACAACAAGTTTTGACTATATATCAAACCTGCCCTAGTTTTGTATATTGGGGTTATGTAAGGGCTATGATTGGTCTAAGGAGTAATAGACTCTGTGCCTGAAGGAAGGATATAGTTGTTGATGTATGAACTTTGTTTACAATTAAATAAGACCTCTGTTTCTACCAAGAAATAAATAAATAAGAGACTACCAAATGAACACACACATCAATTTTTTTTAATTTTTTAAAGATTTGGCCAAATTTAAACCTGTGACATCCACTTCATAACGATGCTCTTATCATCAAATTAAGATACCAATTGGATTTTGTGTAGATAGGAGTTGAACCCTAAATCTCTTAAACCTGTTGTATTCATTTCATTATAATTATTTTCATCATCGAACTAAGATACCAATTGGTTTTTTGTATAGACAAGGTTTGATACCCAAATATTCTATTAAACTTATGACGTTTACTCCATGACGGTTGCTTTTATCATTGGGTTAAGAAGTCAATTAATTTTTGGTATAAGCAAGATTTAAACTACAATAACTGTGTAAATATACATAGTTACTGTAGTATTTTTGGATATATATATATATATATATATAGTGTTATAGACCCATTGTTGTAGGTAGTTTTTGAGCAAAAATGTGTAAAATTCACTATTTTTTTTATTTTCCATAGACTAGTGTGATTGCTCTAGAACTACCCAGATCAATGGGTCTATAACACTGTACATATCCAAAAATGCTAAAGTAACGGTGCATATTTACACCATTTAGATTATGTATTATATACTCCATTTTATTTAAATAATAATTTTATTTTATCATTATTATTATTATTTTCATTTCGTCTCTTTCTCCTTAAAAATCTCAAAAAGAATACTATATGGCTTTCTCACCTCTCTCTCAAAAGAAAACTCTCTCGCCTATCACCTCTTCACCGTCGCTGCTGGCCCACTGCTACTTCTTCCTCTTCATTGGGATCTAGATTTTCGATGGATTTGATGAGTTTGCATTGCATTTTGCTTTGATGACTCAAGAGAAGATAGAGAGGAAAGAGAGTCTGGGAAAAAGAGCGAAACTAAGAGCATTCCCATCAGGTTTGTTATATGTGTTAAATGCTATAATATTTGGCATTTGACACATGAAATCCCAAAATATGAGTTTCATCAGGTGTTTTATATGTGCCATTTTTTTGCAACATGCTACAATACGCTCTCAAATTTGAGAGTGTACTGTACACCTTTACTATAATTTATATTATTTTTTTATTCTCGCTGGGCCCACTGCCTCTGTCTCCTCATCGCCTCTTTCTTCCCTGTCTCCTCATTCCTTCACCGAATTGGATCTGCTCTCTCTCTCACTTCATTTCTTTGCTCTCTCTCTCTCTCTACTCCACGTCACTGCTTCCCTCTCCGACGAAACCCAGGAGCATCAAGCCACGCCACGCCACACGAACCCGATATACACTCTCAGATACGAACCCGACATACACTCTCAAATCGCCGTCCACCAACACAGCCACACGCCGACCCACACTCTCAGATCGCCATCCACCAACACAGCCACACAAACCCGACCCACCACATCCACAACAACCCATGGCCCGATCACCACGCCACGCCGCCGAGCTTGTCGTGCCATCCATCACGTCATCGGAACCTCCTACCATCAGATTTCTCTCAATCGGCTTGCAGTGGTGGGTTTTGCTTTTGGGTTTGTTTGATTTGGGATGTGGGTTTGTTTGATTTGGTTGTGTTTTTTGCCGTGCCGATCTCTCTCGTTGTGGGTTTTTTTTTTTTTTTTTTTTTTTTTTTTGTGGTTTTTTTTTTTTTTTTTTTTTTTTTTTTTTTTTGTGCTGCAATTTGGGCTGATTTGATAGTGAGTGATTAATTGTAGAGGTTGTGGGTTGATTGTGGTGGTTATTTTTTGGGTTGTTGTGGATTTTTTTTTTTAATAAGGTGGTGTTGGTGGATGTGGATTTGTGCCGGTGGTGGCTGTCGGTGTTGTTGCGGCAGCGTTGTTGGTGGCCGTTGTTGCAGTGGTGGTTGTGCTGTTGCTGTGTTGATGATGATGATGGGAACTGGGGAGGAGTTTAATATATTATTTAATATGTTGTAAATATTATTTTAATGTATAGAAGTGAAAAATAGAACATCTGATAAATGAGATGTTGTAAAATGACGTGGTAAAATAGTAAAGTAGGTTTTTGATGTGTTAAAATGGCATTTTTTATAGAAGACCTGATGAGAATGCTCTAATGGAAGAAGTGAAAGAGAAAAAAAAATACTAAGTTACAGTATTCATGTATATTTACGTAGTTATTGTAGCAAAAATGTAATTATACAATGTTATAAATTCACTTATGCGAGTAGTTTTCTGGCAAAAATATACAATGTTAGAAATTTTGGCAATGTTTTTTTTTCTTTTTCTTTTTTCAATTGTGTCAATGGGGTTGCTGAAATTGTGGGTAATTGTCCATCGATTTCGGTAATGCCATTGCCACAATTGAAAAAAAAAAAAAAATTCCCCAATTGTGGCAATGCCATTGCCGAAAATTGTGGGGAAAATTTTCCCCACAATTTCGGCAATGGTATAGTCGAAATTGGGGCAAAATTTATTTTCCCCAATTTCGGCAATACCATTGCCACAATTGGGATTTTTTTTTTTTTTTTTTACTAATTGTGGCAATGGCGTTGCCGAATTTCGGCAATAGAAAAAAATAAGTTTTTCGTGGGGAAAAATTTTACAATTTTGGCAATGTTATTGCCACAATTGAAAAAAAAAAAAAATTTCCCCCAATTGCAATACCGTTTGGAAAATTTTTTTTTTTTTTTTTTCAATTGTGGCAATGGCACCATTTGGAAAAAATAAGTTATTCTATGGGGAAATATTTTTCAATTTTGGCAATGTTTATTTATTTATTTTTTTTCAATTGTGGCAATGGCATTGCCAAAATTGTGGGTAATTGTCCAATGATTTTGGCAACGCCATTGCCACAATTAAAAAAAAAAAAAAAAATTCCCCAATTTTCCCCACAATTTCGGCAATGGCATTGCCACAATTGGGATTTTTTTTTTTTTTTTTTTTTACTAATTGTGGCAATCGCGTTGCCGAATTTCGGCAATAGGAAAAAATAAGTTTTTCTGTGGGGAAAAATTTTACAATTTTGGCAATGTCAAAAAAAAAAAAAATTCCCTCAATTGCAATACCGTTTGAAAAAAAAAAATTTTTTTTATTTTTTTTTCAATTGTGGCAATGGCATTGCCGAAATTGTGGGTAATTGTTCATACAGTTTTCGGCAATTCCATCGCCACAATTTGAAAAAAAAAAAAAAATTTGCCCCAATTGTGGCAATGCCATTGCCGAAATTGTGGGGAAAATTTTCCCCACAATTTCGGCAATGGTATAGCCGAAATTGGGGCAAAATTTATTTTCCCCAATTTCGGCAATACCATTGCCACAATTGGGTTTTTTTTTTTTTTTTTACTAATTGTGGCAATGGTGTTGCCGAATTTCGGCAATAGGAAAAAATAAGTTTTTCTGTGAGGAAAAATTTTACAATTTTGGCAATGTCATTGCCACAATTGAAAAAAAAAAAAAATTCCCCAATTGTAATACCATTTGGAAAAAAAAAAATTTTTTTTTTTTTTCAATTATGGCAATGGCATTGCCGACATACAGTAGGTAATTTTTCCCAGGTGGAAATATTCCATTGCCAAAACTGGGAAAAAAATTTTCCCCAATTTCGGCAATACCATTGCCACAATTAGGATTTTTTTTTTTACTAATTGTGGCAATGACGTTGCCGAATTTCGGCAAGGAAAAAATAAGTTTCTCTGTGGGGAAAAATTTCACAATTTTGACAATATCATTGCCCCAATTAAAAAAAAAAATTCCTAATACCGTTTGGAAATTTTTTTTTTTTTTTTTCAATTGTGGCAATTGAGACGATTTCGGCAATGCGATTGCCACAATTGGAAAAAAAAAAAAATTGCCCCAATTGTGGCAATGCAATTGCCGAAATTGTGGGAAATTTTTCCCACAATTTCGGCAATGGTATTTCGAAATTGGTTGGCTTTTTTTTTTTTTCTTCGGTAATACCATTGCCGAAATTACTTTTTTTTTTCCTCGGGCACCCCTTATTCCACTTCTCACACTCACACTTGCGGGCAGCGGGGGAAAAATGGGCAGATGAATTTCGGCAACACCGTTGCCGAAATTCAACCTCTCTCCTCATTTTGCCAAATAACTTCAAACAGTACCTATAATGCAAAAATGTTTCAATTTTGGCAATATTTAGCCAAAAGACTCCCGGTCCGAGTGTTCTAAATACCCTAAATTTGTTAAGGTTGGCCCTGTGTTATCTTCCACAACAAAATCCTTCAAGCAAAGCAACGCTGTGTGCCTTGGAGGGTTGAAAGGGATAGTGTGATAGCAATATAGCATCCAAGGCCGTCCGTGATACCGTTTCTAGTGGTGCTGTGGTTTTCTGTCAGCAAGTTGGTTTTTATCAAATAATTTTAGAATGCCACGTAACTTTGCTGTGCGTGTTTGGTTATTCTTCTTTGTCCAACTTCAAATATGACAAACACATGACAGCTCATATTTAACAATGTTAGTAAAAAATTTCGATTAAAAAAATTCACATCCAGGGCCGGCTCAATTTCTTTAGGGCCTAAGCAAAAATTTTAAGTAGGCTTTTTTATATTAAATAATATATATATCTAACACAATTTATAATTAAAAATAATAATTTAATTAAAAATCAAATTTATAGTATAGAACAATAGAATTTGTTTTTGTAATTTTTCTAAAATTTTAGTCATTTTAAAATTTAAACTTGCACAAAGATATCACTACAATATAAATAAGTTGATATAATACATATCAAATTATTAATTAGTATAATAATTTATAATAATAGATAAAATGTGAAATCAGATAAATAAATAAATAAATAAAAAGTGAGAAACCGTGGTCTTATAAGCTGTAAACTGTGGGCTGCACTGCACAGTTACGCACTGTGCAGCCTGAGCTGCGCCTGTGCAGTCCAAACTGTACTTTCATCATCCTGTGGCTCAGTTTTTTTTTAAGAAACCATCCGTGGCTAAGTTTTAAAGCAAAAAAATGTTTCCCATCAAACGTGTCCTGATGGGACTCCCATCAAACAATGGTGCAGTAAAATAAACTAAAAAATATATATAATTTAAGTTAAATAAACAGAAGACTTTGACTTTTCAATTTCGGAATTGGAAAGACAAAGAGCCTCTCTGAAGATTACCTCTGGTAAACTCAAGACTGGTTCGCTTCCCCTTTTTAATTTTGAATTTGCTGTGAATCGAAGGAAATCAATAAAGAAAAATTTCACTGACCAACTGAGTTTATGGAAAAATATCAAGAATCAAGATGGAGGTAAAGAAAAAAAGGTAAGAATATAGATTTTTTTTGAGCATCAGGTAAGAATATACATGGAGAGGCAAAGAGATGAGAGATTTTTCCTTTGTTTTTAAAATTTATAATCTCTATTTTAGTATGTTTCAAGACAATTATGTTGTATTATTAATGAATTTATCTGATATTAATTTTGATTTTAGTATATTTTAAGAAAGAGTTAATAAATTTGTCTCCCAAATTTAATTTTGTTAACTGAAGTTTGATCATTTTTGTTTTTTTCTTTTTTAATTTTCTGCATTTTAGGATACAATTAGGCTTTTTAATGCATTTTATTGACCAATAAAAGTGCTTAATTTTTTTTATAATTAAAATATATAGATAAATATATTATATATATAATTTTTTTTTACAAGTGGAGCCTTCTTTTATTTGGATGCCTTAAGCGATTGTATCAATTGCATCACCTGTTAAGCGGTCCTGTTCACATCCAATAGGGTTTTAAAGAATTTTGTATAGAAATTTTTATTTTCATTCTTAACAAGCCGACATTATTAACTGCGTTACCCCTTAAACGCTCATGCTTAGGTCTTTATAACCTCAGTGTAATGAATTTTAACCATAATTATCATAAACGTCAACAATTCAATTACCTTTTGAGTCATTATAAGTAACCACTAGCCACTCTCAAACTCACTCACTCACTCAATATATTCAGCAAAAAAAAAAAAAAAAACTCACTCACTCAAAGGTACATAGAAAAAGGTGAAGTAAAGAAAGTGAAATATGAGTGATCAAAAGAGCTCAAATACGAGCAATGGAGCCACCCAACCTGCCTCCAATGGGGTTTGTATAGAAATTTTTATTTTCATTCTTAATTAAACCGACATTATTAACTGCGTCACCCCTTACGCACTCATGCTCAAGTCTTTATGACCTCAGTGTCATGAATTTTTATCACAAAAATTAATAATGGAATCGCCTTTTGAGTCATTATAAGTAACCACTAACTGCTCTCTGAAAAATATGAATAACCACTAACCGCTCTCAAACTCACTCACTCAATCAAAGGCACTTAGAAAAGAAGTGAAGTAAGAAAAGAGAGTGAAATATGAGTGATCAAAAGAACTCAAATACGAGCAATGGGGCTGCCCGACCCGCCTCCCTTTCTTTTACAAACCATCCGAAACCACGAGGCCAGACCAAGAACAAGATGCTCACTGACATGTTCAAACGCTCTTCATCGGCTCCCTCCTCCTCCGGTAAAAAATAAAAAACTCACTCACTCACTCAATATATTCAGCAAAAAAAAAAAAAAAACTCACTCACTCAAAGGTACATAGAAAAAGGTGAAGTAAAGAAAGTGAAATATGAGTGATCAAAAGAGCTCAAATACGAGCAATGGAGCCACCCAACCTGCCTCCAATGGGGTTTGTATAGAAATTTTTATTTTCATTCTTAATTAAACCGACATTATTAACTGCGTCACCCCTTACGCACTCATGCTCAAGTCTTTATGACCTCAGTGTCATGAATTTTTATCACAAAAATTAATAATGGAATCGCCTTTTGAGTCATTATAAGTAACCACTAACTGCTCTCTGAAAAATATGAATAACCACTAACCGCTCTCAAACTCACTCACTCAATCAAAGGCACTTAGAAAAGAAGTGAAGTAAGAAAAGAGAGTGAAATATGAGTGATCAAAAGAACTCAAATACGAGCAATGGGGCTGCCCGACCCGCCTCCCTTTCTTTTACAAACCATCCGAAACCACGAGGCCAGACCAAGAACAAGATGCTCACTGACATGTTCAAACGCTCTTCATCGGCTCCCTCCTCCTCCGGTAAAAAATAATTATCTTTTTTTTTTTTTTTTTGGGAGAGAGAGAGATATCATCTGTAAATGAGATATGTTACGCAATAAGGGGTGTCCAGACCCGACCGTGACCTGCCGGACCGACCAACCCGCCCGACTCCACCCGAGTTCAGCCCGAACCGACGCTCCCGTCGGCCAGTTTCGGGTTTCCGCTCCCAAGGCCCGACACCGGCGTGTCGATGGCGGGTTTTCTTCTCCAAAACCCGAGCCACCCGACCCGACGAAGGTTATATACAAATCCGGCAAAGTCACGCTCAAATCCGAGGAGATTCAGCGAGTTCTCAACCATATGTGGTGAGATTTAGCCGGCCATTCGCAGCAGATTTCAGCGATTTTGGTGCAGATTTCGGCGATTTTGATGCAGATCTGGTGAGTTTTTACATTCTCCGGCGATGATTTGCAGATTCCGGCGATATTTTGCAGCTCCGGCGCTATATATATATATGAGCCAATGAATAGTTGGATAGGTTCTCTTAATTAGTGGAAATCATTCAAAGTGTAGCTGCCAAACTTTGGGTTGAAAGGACTAAATCAAATGTCCTGTTGGACCTATATCCATCACTCGTTATTTGGAAAATTATCGATGAAGAGCAACTTAAGTGGAAGATCTGATTCTACATAGGCCCTCCTCCTTAATGATGTGTTGTTATTTGTTGTACTCGTGTTTCTATTGATACATAAATATAAGGAACGCCCTTTTCTACTCCCAACCAGAAAAAAAGTTTTCTTTTTCCTTTTAATTTTTTATGAACGAATGGATATAAATTTTTGAGCTCAAAAGAGGTAGGGAATATAGTTATCTATTGCTAATTTTTGTTCTATACTCGTATTTAGTCTTAAACTTTCCATGTTTAGTGGTAGTGGTACTTGCCTTGCTTAAAAAAAAAAAAAAAAACAGAACTTATGTGGTATAATAATTAGCAACCCAAAATCATCCCAGGACAGATCACATGAAACTTACAAAATGATAGAACGGGGACAAGGTCATGACCCCCAGTGTCCTACAAATCCAAGTTCTTTCTATTTGCATTACGTTTTAATTAAATATTTTTGAGACTCCCACAATGGCCCATGACTGTCTTTTTCTATTTTTTTTGGACAAGAACCACACCTTTCGTTTTCTAACTTAACCGCTATGTAACAGACATCCTTTTTCAGGTCCACCAGGCACCAAGTATACTGTTATTTTCAGAAATTCTTATTCCCCTCATCCAAATTTTGCTAAATTCACTATGGTTGTGTTTGGATGGCAACATTTGAATTTGAAATCCATTGATTTAAAATGCCCCGATTTGAAATCTTTTGATTTTAAAATTTCTTGTTTGGGTCTTTTTAAACAAAGAAGGCGAAAAGCACATTTTAGTCCCTACATTTTAACATGATTTCCGTTTTGGTCCCTAAGTTTTATTTTTACCGCTTTTAGTCCCTATCCTGAAAAACGGTTCCATTTTTGTCCCTCCCGTTACATCGTAAACGGTTTTTGCTGACGTAGCAAACGGAATTGATACAAAATGATAAAATAATAGCTACAGTAAATATTGATGAGCACTGTTAGTTATTCCCGCCTTAGTAGTCACGTGTCCCTCACGTGACCATCACTAACCTCCCTAACCCAAATAAAACCCAAAATGACGCTATTCACACCTGAACACACATGACGGCAAGACCCATGAGTTGTGTGCAATCCCTAATCTCTTACTTTACCCGTTGCTCATCACAAACCATAGATTTGCACAAAAAACCCACAAATCAGCAAGCTGAAAAAATCTCAAATCGGCAAGCATAATCACAGAGCTTCAGAGTGTTTTGCTGAGCTGCGAAGGTATTATTTCTCTCCAACTCTTCTCTCTCGTTATTGTCTCTCTCTCTTGTTATGAATGCCATCTGAATCTCAGCTGTTGGGTTTGAGAATTGGGTATTTGAATGTTGTGT
>NW_027069528.1:891305-897509 GCF_002906115.3 Quercus suber | reverse complement strand
GAATTAAATGATTGTGCTTTGCAGGGTTGGTGGAACACCTTTGTTGACAATTGGCCACAGTACGAGCACAGGATCTGCTGCAAACATTATACAAATTTGAGGAACATCATCCTGGTGTCCTTATTAGAGACCTGTTTTGGAAAGCAGCCAAGGCAACCTATCAGCAAGCATTTGAGAGGGCAATGAATGATCTAAAGGAGGTGGATGAAGATGCATTCAAATGGCTGCAGTCTTACTCAACAACTATCTCGCTAGGCACATGTTCACAAGTGATGGCCAGAGTGACACCATCCTGAACAACATGTGTGAAAGCTTCAACAGCATGTTAGTTAAGTTCAGGAGCAAACCTATAATTACCATGGTATGCATAATTCTCCCTTTCATCTGCATTATGATCCATAGACCTGTGTAATTCATGAATGATTAATTCTCTATTTCTCTCTATGTGCTTGCAGCTTGAATGTATTAGGTTATATCTGATGACTAGATTTCAAGCAAACAGAGAAATGATTATGAAGGTGGAATCTGAGTTGTGTCCTAAAATAAGGAAGAGGCTGTACAAGGAGAAGTTGGCATGCAGCAAGTGGATAGCATGTTGGGCTGGTCGTACTAAGTTTGAAGTGAAGAATGGGCTGGAGAGTTTCATTGTGGACTTGGAAGAGAAGAAGTGTAGCTGTAGGAAGTGGGACATACTTGGCATGCCATGTTGCCATGCCATTTCTTGTATATTTTTCAGCAGAGAAGATGCTGAAAAGTATGTCAACGCTTGCTACAAAAGGACTACTTACATTGATTGCTATGAACCTATTATAGAGCCCATCAATGGCCAGAATATGTGGAGATCTAGTGGACTACCACCTGTGCAACCCCCTATCAAAGGAGACCTCCTGGTAGGCCTAAGAAGAAGAGGGCACTAGAGCCTGATGAACCTAGAAGTCACAGAAAAAGTAGAGGTGTAGGCATCTCAAAACAATGCAAGAGCTGTGGGAAATTAGGACACAATAAGAGGAGCTGCAAGGGAGAAGTAGGAGGGAACTCTTCCTTGCCTGGGAGTGCATCCCAAGCCAGTAGGACCACAAGTGCACCTCCACCCCCCACTGATAACCAATCCAATCCAAGACCAACAAGACAGAGGAAGAGAGGTGCAGTCACTAAAAGATAGCAAGCTGAAGCAGGACCTTTTTTTTGTTGTGCTATATGTTGAAAGCACTCTTCATATGTTTATGTAACTGCTAGAACAATTGGCATTTTGGTATACTTATATGATGGCTGACTAAGTCTTTTTTTTGTATGAATGTGCTTGGTAGACTTTGTCCTACATTTTGTAATTATTGTGGTACACCCAAAACAGTCATTGGTGTTAAATATTTTGTAATTATTTTGATTATTGGTAATATTGTGATGATTCAGCTTCCATTATTCAAATTTGCTGGTTTTTAGCTTTAATTTTTAAAAGGGTTAATGATGTTAAATGATGTTTTATGCAGTGTGCTGGGCAGTTGCCAGTGTATTATGCAGTCTATGTATGTTTTATGCAGTGTGCTGGGCAGTGGCCAATGTATTACATAGTCTATGTATGTTTTATGCAGTGTGCTGGGCAGTGGCTAAATATTTTGCATAACCCTTTGAAGGCACTGTTCAAATTATGCAGTTTATGCCATCTGATGTTTCTGCAGTTTAGTTTAGTATATTATGTAGTTTATGCCATCTGATGTTTGTGCAATCAGCTCCATTTTCTTGCTTGGCAGACTCAAATTGCAGTGTCAAATTGCACAGTTAATATGAAATTGCTGTCTCCAATCAAAATTTTGTTATAACTCTTTTAAGGCACTATTCAAACTGCACAAACACTTCACAGCAATGTAATAGATTGGTACATAAATCACAGATAAATTAAAACTACCATATTCCATTGCAAATGTCTTGGATTACAAAGATAATTACACCAAAAATCAGGCCTTCTCCCACTAGTACATACCAACACAAATTATGGCATTTTTTCACTAATACATACCAACACATGCCAACACCAAAATTCAGGCCTTTTTCCACTAATACCTACCCACCTAATGACCCATTCCCCCCCCCCCCACCTATTTAGCCAACCAAAAGAAGCACCATACAGAGTAGCATCCCACTTATCACTAGAGACAGCCCCAGGCAAATGAGCAGCCTCTTCTCTCTCTTCCTGTAGCCTACAATGGCAGCTTCAAGGGTCAAAATCCGTTGCCTCTGCTCCGGAATCAGCACCTTGCCACGCTCGCAGATTTCAT
Organism: Quercus suber; assembly: GCF_002906115.3. Classification (NCBI taxonomy): domain Eukaryota; kingdom Viridiplantae; phylum Streptophyta; class Magnoliopsida; order Fagales; family Fagaceae; genus Quercus; species Quercus suber. Next base: position 895,236 of record NW_027069528.1, on the reverse strand, counting down.
CATCACGCCACTAAAAAAATTTACACTTGCGTCCAACCTGACACCCAAGGGGCAGATAAAACCCATCATATCTTCAACCAAAATCATGAAAAACAAGAACAAATAGAATTAGCAAATAGTATTAGCATAATATTCCAACACTTGTATTAGCAAAATACAAGAAAACCAAATTTATATCGTCAGCTGAGAACACCAATTTTTAATTTTTTTTTTAATTTTTTATTTATTTAAGAAAATAAGAAATTTAAAAACCCATAAACTATAGAGAAATTTAAAAACATTACACAAAACGATCTTACCCAGAAAAAATATTAAAACCCAGAAAAAATTTTAAAACCCACACAAAATCACTATCTTACCCAGTAATTTGGACACCCGTAGAACCTTCTTCCAGGGTTGTCAGGTGTCCACGAAACGACCAAAACGGGTTTCTCCGAGCAGAAGCATCGGGTTGGGCCCCTTTTCCTCAAGCTTCCACTCGACGACATCGAGCTTGAATCCATGGAAAGCAGTTGATTTGAAGATGGTTTTCTGCTGTGTGGTGAGCGAGGAGCTGATGAGCAAGGACCGAGGAGCTGAGGAACTTCAATCTGTGTTGTGACTGATGATCGAGGAGCTAAGGAAATTTGGGGGTTAGGGATTTCTATTTGGTGATTTGGGGTTTTATTTGGGTTAGGGAGGTTAGTGATGGTCACGTGAGGGACACGTGACTACTAAGGCGGGAATAACTAACAGTGCTCATCAATATTTACTGTAGCTATTATTTTATCATTTTGTATCAATTCCGTTTGCTACGTCAGCAAAAACCGTTTACGATGTAACGGGAGGGACAAAAATGGAACCGTTTTTCAGGATAGGGACTAAAAGCGGTAAAAATAAAACTTAGGGACCAAAACGGAAATCATGTTAAAATGTAGGGACTAAAATGTGCTTTTCGCCAACAAAGAATGATTTGAAATTCATTATTTCAAATTTCATTGTTTGGATACCTAAATTTGGATTTGGATTTAAGATCAATAAAATATATTTTTTAATTATTATATTTCTTAATCCTTCTACATTTTAATTTTAGCAATATTTTTAATAAATAAATGAAGTAATATTAATAATTCAATTGACAAGATAATAACTAAATATCTTTAGTCATAAACAACTAAAAAAATATCTTGCCAATTATTGACAACTAAAATTTTTACATCAACTAGAGAGAAAACCCAAATGCATGGATTTTTTCATAAAATTCAAAATCTCAAACTAAAGTTCATAACAACTAAATAGTTATATATCAAGAGAGACAGATTAAATATCCAAAATATCTGTATTTTCTTCCCATTTCTATTATGTTTTTCAAATAATACAAAATTTAAAATAAGAAAATTACAATACATAAATATAAACATAAAGTCTCAAATCTCATTGCCACTTCCCTTTATACTTCCATCTCCTCTCTTTTACGTTTTCGATGAATGGATATATCTCTTCCTTCGTTGGTTATTTTTGTCTCTATTTATTTTTTAAAATACAAACAATAAGAATCTATAACTAATAAAAAGCTGCCATAGAACTGATCTAAGCTACAAGATTGAAGCTAACTATGAAAGCTAGACTAAAATCCGACCAAGCAAAGATACATCACCAAATGCAGCAAAGAAAGTGAACTACATTAACTCAAGACAAACATAGAGTAGCCACACATTGTCAAAAAAAGACACTAAGTGAAGCCAAATTGTTTTAACTACAAAAAGGGAGCTCAAACACGACCTCCATTCCTCACAGATATATATATATATATATATATATTTGTCAATTCACTCCACAGTTCACACTGGCCTCCCTGAAGTACCACCGTCTTCATCATCCATCACCTTGACAGCAATAAACTTAATGTTGTCCATTAGCATACAATGAAAGAAATTCATACCCAGACACTCTTAGGACACCCTCTGAGCAAACGCCTCAAAGTCTTCCATTAAACTATTAGTGAAAGGTATGAAAGAAAGAAAACCAAATCATATGTGAATAAACCTTTACCACTGGACCACTTACCCACTGGTAAACCAAGAAGAGTCTAAATAAAGGATAATGGAGGACAAGGGACCATTCGTGCTTCCTCATACAAGTTTAGCCATAACTTAATCCCAACTCTTCTGGAGTCCTAGCAGCATTAGTTAGTGGATATCCTCATAACAAACTTCATGCCCTCAAAAATTCGAACTAGTTGACCTCAATCAAATCATATGAGATTGGCCTTTCTCATTGGAACACTCACCTTAGCGGTGGTGCCAAAACCAATTTTTCACTGTGCCCCAATGGACAACACGCTAATTCTCTTCATCTATATCAAAACACCCATAAATTTCAGTAGCATGGTCATGTCTTTGAGCATTAACTAATCCAAATTCAGTTTGTGAACCAGGTTTATTGCTTGCCAACTTCACCAAAACTATATATATCCCTTTGCTTATTACTTCACAACTCATAGACAGTTCATAGAAGCATTTCATCAAACACATAATTTGCATTACAAACCCACAAATTGAAATAGAAATAGAAAATAAAGACAAACCCAAAACAAATCGTTAAAAATACCATGAAACAAGATGCACAAACAAATCAAACAAAACCCACAAATAATCAAATTGAACCCAAACAAACCCACAAAAAAATCAAATAAAACCTACTAGAAAAACCCACAGCCTTTGTGGATTTAGATTTAGTAGAAATAGAGAATTAGAGAGGTTAAAGAGGAAGATAAGAGTTGAGAGAAACAAACCTAAAGTTCTTGAGAAAGAGAGAGGGAAGTTGCCGAGAGAGAGAGGGAAGAATAGCTTGTGAGTTAGGGCTAGGAAGAGAGACACGGAGAGCCCAGAGAGAAATAGTGCTTGAGAGTGAGAGTGAGAGATTTCCAAATTCCAACATGTAGGAAGGTATTTTAAATCCACGGATTTAGGCCTATCAAATTCTGGGTGGATTTGGAACCAATCCAAATCCATTTCTTTTAACTTACACAAACAAAGAATTTGGATTTAGGCTCCCTCAAATCTAAATCCAAATCCAAATTTTGTGATCCAAAAAACCTATTAAGCTATTGCAATAAGGTGTTACAAAAAAGTTGTTGCGAATTATTATAATAAACTTCGAGATAATAAGTTTATGCAACACAAGATTTCATTGCAATAAATTCTACATATTGCAACAAATAGGCTGATATAATAACTTCTTTATTACAACAAAGAACTTTGTGGCAATAGCTTATTGCTTCAAAGATTTTTTTTTTAATTTTATTTATTTTATGTTTAAATTCTGCTGACGTGGCATTTATAAATGCCAAATAATTTTTTTTTTACTAGCCACGCTAGTACTTAGCTTGCCAACAGTGTACTCCATCTGTCATGCTGACAATTTTTGTTACTAAGATGACGGTAGGGACCAAAGTAATAACAATTTTTTTATTTTCAAAGACCAACATAGGCGCTCCAAAAAAGTAGAGACCAAAACGAGAATTGGCTCAAAATGTAGATACAAAAAGTGTATTTTTGCTTTAAATATATAAAAGGCTTCAATTACAGTTTTTGCCTTAGGCCCCCAAATGCATCAAGTTGCCCCTAACATCTATTACAATAACTTTTTTTAATGTAAAACAAGGTTTTACCTATTACAACAATATATTTTGATGTGAAATAAATAATTACATATTGCAACAATATATTTCAACCTAAAATAAAGTTTAGCTATTACAACAACATATTTAGATGTAACAAGGTAATTCTTGCAATAATCTTAAATTGATGTCATAAATTGAAGTTACTATTACCAAAAAAATAAAAAAACCCACAAGCGCAATAATATATATATTACCCCAATTTTCTTTTTTTGTGGTGCAATAATATATATATATATATATGGGGGGGGGGGGGGGGGAGGGGGGGCC
>NW_027069528.1:835809-887752 GCF_002906115.3 Quercus suber | reverse complement strand
AGTTAATAAAGTCATAGTTAATGGGTTAAAGAAGAGGTTGGACGAAGCGAAGGGTAAGTGGGTTGAAGAGTTGCCACACGTGCTCTAGGCTTACAGAACTACGCCTCGTAGATCTACTAGAGAAACTCCTTTTTCAATGACTTATGGGGCTGAAGCTGTCATTCCTTTGGAAACAGGTTTCCCAACTTTAAAAACTAGCTTGTTCAGTCCGGCCAGCAATGATGAGCTCTTAGAAGCAGGCTTGGATTTGATCGAAGAAAGAAGAGAAAGTGTAATGGTTCGACTGGCGCATTACCAGCAGAAGCTTAAGCAGGGCTATGATGCCAACGTCAAGCTAAGACCCTTAGAACCTGGTGATTTGGTGCTCAGGAAAGTCGTCGGCACTACGAAAAACCCAGCCTGGGGAAAATTAGGACCAAACTAGGAAGGACCATATCGCATTACTTCATGTGCTGGCATTGGGGCATATTTCCTAGAGGACTTGGATAGCATGTAATACCACGCCCCTGGAATGTAAATAACCTTAAGAGGTACTATTATTAATCGAATCGTTTCTTTGTTCATTATGATAACTTGTCATTCCTTATTGGCTCTTTAAGTGTTTAAATTTAAACCCAATCATGCCTGTAGTCCTCGGACCAAATGATTCGGGGTTAGTTAACACTCCTTACTGGTTCTAAGTGTTTAAACTTAAACCCAATCATGCCTGTAGTCCTCGGACCAGATGATTTTGGGTTAGTTAACACTCCTTACTAGTTCTCTAAGTGTTTAAACTTAAACCCAATCATGCCTGTAGTCCTCGGACCAGATGATTTTGGGTTAGTTAACACTCCTTACTGGTTCTCTAAGTGTTTAAACTTAAACCCAATCATGCCCGTAGTCCTCGGAACAGATGATTTTGGGTTAGTTAACACTCCTTACTGGATCTCTAAGTGTTTAAACTTAAACCCAATCATGCCCATAGTCCTCGGACCAGATGATTTTGGGTTAGTTAACACTCCTTACTGGTTCTCTAAATGTTTAAACTTAAACCCAATCATGCCTGTAGTCCTCGGACCAGATGATTTTGGGTTAGTTAACACTCCCTATTGGTTCCCTAAATACTTATGCTTAAACCCAATCGTGTTTGTGATCCTCGGACCAGGTGATTTTTAGTTAGTTAATACTTTTATGCTGTTATTAATACTGAGTTATTTTTAGAATAAATCTTGCCTGGCATTATTGATTGTGTTTAGTGTCAACTTTAAACCTGTTTTAACATTCCTAGTATACATGCAAAAGGATTTATCCACTCTTATAATACTTGTTACGGTCACCCCTTAATAGTAACCTTTATGCATTGTCTTCTTCGGAACCAATTTTAATTGCGTATATTGGCAGCAAGACAGAGTAATTATGTTTGCCTACATTGCTATAATTACAAAGTGAAGTTACTTGTAACAAAAGAAAACCATACAGTATGCAACAAATACACAAAAACTAAAAGAAAAACTACTTCATTGATCAAAATAAGACAGTTTACAACCCCCTACAAAAAGGGGAAACAAAAAAAAAAAAAAAACAACAACAACAACAAAACAACTAAAACCTAAGTTTTTGCCGGGGCTTGGTCTTGGGGCTCCGAGGATGTTTTCTTTCCTTCCAAGACCTCGCCCTTCTCCTTAGGTGGCTCAGTAGGGAGGCTCTGATCACCTGGTTGGCTGGAATACTTGGTAGGCTCAAGGATGACTGGGGGAGCTTGGTCAACCAAAGGCTGCTTCGAGACCTCTGGGAGTGGTGTTGGAGGAGGGGTGTCAGCCTCTGGAAGCTCTCGGATGTCTGGGTCATAAAAGATACTCTCGGGCAGCCTCAGCTCCGAATCAGCAGGCACTCCAGCAGCATCCAGCGCCTTGCCCCAGGTCATGCCGTAGTAGTCCCGGGCGACTGAAGCAAATTGCTCAGTAAGACCCTTTTCTGTCGTCTCCACTCCCAGTTGGAAGGACGCTTTCTTTTCGGCCTCGGTCGCTTCCTTGGCCAGCTGAGCATCCCTCCGAGCCTCCTTGGCCTTCAGGAGTTCGGCACGAAGTTCCTTCACAAGCTCCTTCTCAGTTGCCAGATTTTTCTGAGTTTCGTTCAGCAGCTTGCGTTGGGCTTCAGCCTGGGTCTCAGCATTTCTAAGACCAGCATGAAAGCTATCCCTTTCTTGGGTCACTCCCTTTAGTTGGTCTGAGATCTGAGAAACCTCATTCTTTAGGCTACCCAATACCCTTTCCTCCTCGGCCCTAGCCTGGGCCTCCGCTTGGGCTTCCACATAGGCCTTTCAATTCCATTCTTCGGCCATGAAAACTTGCTGGGTAATCTGAACAAATAAGGTAACAGTGTTAGCATAAAAATATAGGAAATTAATACTCTAACCGAGGAGCCGAATGAGCATGCTTACCAAGGCCAAGTCCCTCTTCAGGGACATGAAGAGATCATACTAGCTGAAGCGCCTGTATGACTCCATGTCTCGGGGAGGAGCAATGGTTGCTCCAGCGCTTTAGCTATGAGCCCAGCTCTACCCCCATCGTAATTCCTAACAGAGGTCTACCAGGAAAAAGGAACGCCATCAAGTTCCAGCCTGGGAGACCACGTGCGTTGCCCTCGGCGCACGCGGCCACTGGGGGCTCTTCCCTGCTCTCCACAGAAGAGGCCCTCTTACTGCGGTGGTCCTTTCCCACCTTCTGCTGCTTGGTCTTTGGTGGTACCACCACCTCCCGCTCCTCGGGCTCGATAGGCCTATTTTTCTTCAAATTCGGTATCGGTTTCAGGGCCGGATCAGAGACCTGGGGTAGGGGTGGAGGAAAATGTTTTTGTGATTTTTTGTTAAATGAGGGAAAACAAAGAAAAAGCTTTATATCCGGTTCCTTTAAAAAAAAAATCCTTTCAAAAAAATATATAAAAGAAAATTCCTATTAAAAAAAACTGTTTGTGTTTTGAGGGATTACAAACCCAAAACACGTTCCAGTTCTACAACTTACATGGCAAACAAAGTTAAATAAAAAAATTAAAAAAAAAATCACTTTTAAAGAAAACAAAGTTAAATTAAAAACACATCCCCAGCAAACTGTGTCCCCAAAACCAAGAACCACTTGTTCCATTTTAAGAAGTAAGTTGAAACACCACAAACAAAAGTGCCCACAAATATGAGAATCAAGCACCATATTTTCACCAATACCAATAAACTACCAAGTAGCAGAATCCCCTTTAAAAATATATATAAAAGAAAATTTCCATTAAAAAAAAAGTGGGTGTTTGATTCTATGCCAAAATAAATAGAAAGAGTCCTTATCAATATACTTTCTCAAGCAAAGTAGCCAGTTCAAGCACAAACAGGTAATAAGCAATCACCAAACACCCTTGAATACTTTGTAGCCATGGTAGGTAAGAATTAAAAGAAAGTCGGTGATAAACAAAACAAAACAAAAGAAATAAAAAGTTGCAAAAGATACAACTTGAAAAACTGTTGCAGCCTTTGACAAAGTATGTTTAAATTGTTTAGAAACCAAATCTGAAAGTAGAAGAAGAAGAAAGAAGAGGATTTAGAGCTAAACTGAACATCTTTAATCTAAAGAAGAATGAGAGAATCTGATAAAGTGTACGTGAATTTGCAGGTTTTAAAGTATAGGAGTTTTAATTTACATATTTATCTCTGTTAGTTGAAAACCTAAAAGTGGGTATGATGAGAAGTTGGAATAAAAAAAATAATAATAATAATAAAAAAAAAGGGAAACCTGTAATTCATTTGAACAAAAAATACCACGCTTCAATTATTTTTTTTAATTAAAATTTCAATAGCAAAATTCGGTGCTTGAATTTAGGAGAAGTTTGTAGTAGTTAGTGACCACTGTTACTGGGCTGTCAGTAATATTTAGTAGGAAGTTATTGCAAGGAACACGTGGAGAGTTTTCCTGATAGAGTTTTTTTTTTGGATTAGGATAAGGGGAAAAAAAAGTAAGAGTTTTTTTTTTAAAAAAAAAAAAAAGCCCAATTAACGTGAAGGAGAGGGGAAAAAAAAAGATCTCGCAAAAAAGAATTTTTTTTTAATGGTGAGATAAGGATAATAATTATAAAAAAAGAGAGATAAGGATAAAGGTTTTTTCGCCATAAAAAGAAGTAAGGCTTTTTTTAAAAAAGCAACTTAACGCGTAAGAGACGGAAAAAAGAGGAGATCTTGCAAAAGAGATTTTTTTTTTTTTTTTTTTTTTAAAGAAAAGAGAAAAAAAGAAGAAGAATAAGATAGTTGGTTGCCGGATTTTGATAGGAGTGTTTGTAGCAAATTTAAATTTTAGTAGTAGTGGTTTAATGGATGTGAAGTTATTTTGTAGTGGGTTGTTTAAAAGTTAGAAATATAATTTTACTTAATTGTCCTTCAATTTTGTCCAAATGTAAGAATATTTTGAAATAAAAAAAAAATCGATTTAAATAGAGATAACCCTTTAAATAGTAGTATAAATAACGCATTTTTCCGCAAACTGATTTCTCCTTTATTATAAAACTTCACAGTTCACACACGCTCAAAAAAGTCTAATGGAATTTCTGTTTTAAACTTTTTCTTACACTTTCGCGTTCACATCTCAATTTGTAAAAACAATAATAATTTATCATTGATTTTTTTTTTTTTAATCTCCGGTTGGGAGCTACGATGTTCTATACAGTCCCACCTAACTTTTTAAAAATTAAGGTTCTCACCCACTTGCTATCACTTGGAGTAGTTTATCATCTTTTGCTCTTTTTATTTTGGTATTAAAAAGTTTTAATTCAAGTGGTTAGCCTGATTGTTAAAGTTGTTGGGCTTTGTAGAGCCTAGTTATGTTTAATCCGGTTGATGACTTGATCTGATCTGACCTAAATAATGTTGCGTGGTTTTTAATAGGAGAAGAAAAAAATTTGGCCCGTTTTGTAGGCTAGTGTGAATCTTGTGTGTAGAATGTAGAAAACGCAATTTTGGTAATTAGAGTTTATTGTTGTAGTTTTTGAGAGAGAAAAAAACTGTACAGCTGTACTTGGTATTTTTTTCCTAATAATAGTGAAATCTCTACAACTCTGTAGACGTAGTTAAATTGTCTAACCATGTAAATATTGTCTTGTGCGTGTAATTATTTTTCTTTGGTGTGTGTTTTCTCTAATTTTTGTTTCTCACATGTTGAGAATTTCATGTTAATTCCCTACAAAAGACTCTTGTTATCGAGTAAGAAATCTCAGGTTCAAACTCTACCTACATAAAAAAACCAACCAATGTCTCCAGAGGTGGCTCTACAGCCAGCCTAGAGGGTTCATTTGTAAGAAATCTAAGATTCAAACTCTGCCTACATAAAAAAACCAACCAATGTTTCTAGAGGTAGCTCTACAGCCAGCCCAGGGGTTCAAATGAACCCTCTGGTCAAAACCCAAAAATTATCTATAAAATATTTTAATTTTTTTTTTACCTCTAAAATAAAATTTTAAACACTCTAACCCTAAATTTTGTTTAATACCAATTAAAATAAGCTTGAATATAATCATTTTAGTGCTATTTTCACAATAATTTTACAATAAAAGTTAAGTGGCAGGTTTTAATTAGTTTTTATTTAAACCCACAAATTGGATCACTTTTTTACATATCTTTAACAACTTGCCACTTAAATTTTGTTCTGAAAGTGTTGTGTCAGTCGCTAGCTATCTTAAAACTACTGCTTCATTTTTAAAAATAAATAAATAACTAAATCTTCTCTCTGGACTTTGGCTTACTTTGCCATTGGTTGCGGAATGAATTTTTTTTTTTTTTTGGCACTTTTCTTCTTCATTAGTAAAAAATTACACAACTTTTAGCACACAAAGATTACAACACTATTGACCTCCTTAGAAAAAATCCTGGAGTTGCCATTGGATGTCTCATGAAATGTAAATCAAAGTTTATCATATCTATCTGAGGAAAAAAAAATTATTCCATTTTTTACACACAAATTCATTATAGAATAGAAACACATGTTATTTTCAGATTACATTATAACAAGGGCCAAATTTCTGATATTGTCAAACCTCTTGTTGAAATTTGAAAAGGAAATCAAAATTACAAGAGAAGAAAAAGAGAAACTTAAATGGATAAAAATTTATATAAAAAATTAAATTAATTAATTTATTAATTTATTAATTTATTAAAAAAATAATAAAATAATAAAAAAAAAAAAAAAAGGGAAGAAGAAGAAGAATGCAAAGCACACCCTTGAAATTTAGGTTGATGAATTGAGGTTCGAAAAAAAAAACAGTTGCTTCTGCATTAATGGCTACAAAAGGAAGATAAAGAAGAAAAAATTGAAAGGGAGGGCAACGTTAATTTAGCTATGAGCAGTCTCAACCATGGGCCTTTGCATGAAGTGGAGGAGTGGGTCTCAACCATGGGCCTAATTGTTGTGAGACTGAGATTTTTATCTTCTTGGGTACACGTTCAGTATGGTGCAAAATCGGGCTTTGCTGTGGGCAACGTGTTGTGTAGTGTTGTGATGACTGCTATTCAGTGAAAGATCAGACCGTTAACTAATATTTATTTTTCTTAAAATTTTTAATGATTTCTAATTTTCTAGTTCATTTAGTAAAAATAAAAAATTAAGGCCTGGCCAATAATATGCATTGTCGACCACACGATATCCAAAACACAAAAACCTTTTTTTTTTTTTTTTAACAAAACGTGAAGAGCGAAAATTAAGGCTCCCCAGTGTATTCCAGAACACAAAATTTAACGTTCATCACTTGAAATCTGCCAAGAAAAAATATATACATTTATATATACACACACTAACAAAAGGCAGAAAAATAAATCTCTCTATCTCTCCATCATAATTCTCGAAGAAATTTTAAATTCCAATTATTTTGGGCCATTGTTACCTTGTTGCTTACCATATTGATTCTATTTATCCGGCTTTTTTTATATAATAGTTGCTGCTCGTCAACCAGTGATTTGGTGTAGGTGGAATGTGTGTGAGCCAACCTTGCTTTGATCTACAAGTTAGATTCTAGCTTTCGATTCGCTCTCTTTTTTTCCTTTTTCTTTTTCTTTTTTCTTTGGTTCTTCTTGTAATCTTCTTATAATCTTAAAGTGATTCATTGTCTTTCCCTGATTCTCGGCTGAATAAGACCATGAGTGCTTTAGTAAAACTTTTTTTCCTTCATAAAAAACTCCATTTAGAGTTCAGTTTGAGTCTGGCTATCACCGCCCATTCATTTGTTTTTTATTTAGTTATTTATTCAATTTGTTGTTATGTTATAGGCTAGTGATGGCGCCAGAACTTTTAAGTTAGGGGGCGCTTTATTGTTGACAGTGTGCGGTAGTTTCAACTTATGACTTTGTGACTACTTGGAATTAGCTGTTGAGATTTTTTTTTTTGGTGTGGACGGTAAGATCAATCTTATTTTTGTTTAGAATTTTTTAAAGGACAGGGTTCTTTTTTTGGGATAAAATTGATTAGTTGAGCTTAATTTTTTTTAGTTTTACTATAATATAGATATATATATATATATATATATATTAATTTGAGGGGCCATTGTCCCCCTAGTCCAATGATACCTTCGTCTTTGTTAATTAGTTTTACTATAATATAGATATATATATATATATATATATATTAATTTGAGGGGCCATTGTCCCCCTAGTCCAATGATACCTTCGTCTTTGTTATAGGCAATAGAGATGTCCAAGTACCAATGGGAGTATTAATTAAGTTTCAAAATATTCACCAATAAGTAAAAAAAAAAAATTATCAAAGAAAACCAAGAAAAAATCATATTAGACGTGACATTTAGGGCCCGTTTGGATCCAGCTGAAAACTGAAAACTGAAAACTAAAAACTGAAAACACTGTAGCAAAATAATTTTTAAATGTGTGAATAGTATCGTGGGACCCATTTTTAATGAAAAAGTTGCTGAAAAGTGAAAATTGTGGGTCCGTGAACAGTGCACAAATGTACTGTTTATTGACAAAAGTCAACAAGTGCGGCTACTGTTCATTGAACAGTATCCACACAGTACCGTAAACAGTGCATTTACAGTTGAAAAGGTGAATTTATACGGCTGAAAGCAAAAAAAAAAAAAAAAAAGGAAAAAACGCAAACGCAAATCGTAAATGCTGAGGCCAAACGGTCTCTTAGTGTTCATTTTTCTTAGTTTTAGCGTGTAAAACTCATTAATCTCCCACGAAATAAATTTATACTCAAAATTTTGGCGAAAATAAATTTTTAATCCCTATATTTTAGGTTGATTTTCGTTTTGGTCCCTAAACTTTATTCACATCTACCTAAGTCCCTGAAAACGAAAAATCACGTTTATTTTGGTTCCTATCATCAATCTACTAACAAAAGATTCATACATGTCAAATGGAGTACATAGGTTGCATTTTATATGCTAACGTGGCTAATAAAATAATATTTAAAAATATCACATCAACATCTAATTTTAAAAAATTAATTTATCAATTTTAACAAAATTAAAAAACATAAAATTAAAATTAAAAACATAAAAATACATAGATCTAGATTTGAATGAGAATACACAAAAACATGAACCCAGATCACACAAGAACTCAAGAACACAGTGACCATTCATGTTCTTCCTAGAACATGACTGTTCATGTTCTTGAAACCTAGCAAACCAATCAAAATAGAAGATCAAAACAGTGAAACCAAAATCAAAACAGAAGCCACCAATTTGAGATTAAACCGATCAAACCCATATGAAAAAAAATAAAAATAAAAAACAAAAGCCGATTAACCCATCAAAACCAAATCAAACCCATCAAACCATTCAAGCCATCTATCACCACAAATCTCATGCTTCCGTTTCACAACCACCAACCACTACCGATCTCAACCTCACCCAGCAAATCACCTACCTCAGCCCCTTTCTCTCTCTAATTCGAGTTTTCAGTTTCACATCCATCGATCAACCCATCCACCATCACCGAGTTCCCAAATCAAGAAACTAAAACATTAGATGTAGCTTCATGAGACCAAACTCCATGGGAGGAAGAGAGAGGAAGCTCCACCTCATGCATATCGAAGAGAGAGAGAGAAAGAGAAAGTGGTTTAGGCCGAGAGGATTAGAGAGGGATGAAAGTTTTTAACTTCAGTCTCTAAAGGTGGAGGCCATTACCATGATGGCGGCAGCACGTGGTGGAGAAGAAGGTTGAGCTTGTGAGCTCCAGCCATGGAGCTATGGTGAAGAGAGAGAGAATTTGGGATTAGAGAGATTTTAGGGATTTTTAATCTGATTAGGTCAAAGAAAAAGAAAAAAAAAAAGAATTAAAAAGATAATGGTGTGAAGTGTCAGATTCCTATTGGCTTTTTTTTAAGAAGTGATTTAGTTTTTTTTTTTAAAAAAAAACTGCTTATTGTTTTATAGTTTGCATTTTTTTGTTCTTGTGATATTGGTTTCCATTCCTGAGTTCTTGTGTGATCTGAGTTCATGTTGTTGTGTATTTTTGTTCAAAACTGAATCTATGTATTTTTATGTTTTTAATCCTTTTTAAGTTTTAAGTTTTTTTTTAAAAATTTTGTTAAAATTGATAAATTAATTTTTTTTTTTAAATTAGATGCTGACATAGTACTTTTAAATATTATTTTATTATTCACGTTAGCATCTAACACGCCACCTATGTACTCCATTTGCCACCTGTGTATCCAAAACACAAAGAATGAAGAGAAAAATTAAAATCAGACAAAACACTTCTAAAAATACTTAAAACTTAAATTAATAGCATAAAAATCTATTAATAAGATTTAATGTTCATCGCTTGAAATGTACCAAAAGTGAGAATATATATTTCTAATAACAAAAGACAGAAGGGAAAAAAAATGTGTATATATATATATATATAAATTCTCTCCATCTTAATTCTTGAAAAAATTAAATCCCAAATTTTTTTTTTTGAACTGCCACCTGACTGCTCGCCATCTTGATTCTTTTTATCAAGCTTTCTTTGTAGTAGCCGCTCATTAATCGGTGATTTGGTGTAGCCAACCTTACCTTGATCTTCAAGTTAGCTTCTAGCTTTCTATTGACTCTCCCTTTCTTTCTTTTTTTTTTTTTTTTTTTTTTTTGGGGTTCTTCTTTGTAATCTCTTAAAATCTTGAAGCTACTCATTGGCTTTCTCTGATTCTTGGCTAAATGAGACCATGAAAGCTTTAGTTTTTTCTTTATAAAGAACTCCAGTTAGAGTTCAATTTAGATCTTGCTATCACCCAGTCATTCACTTGTTTTTTATTTACTTATGTATTCAATTTGTTGCTCTGTTACAAGTTATCATGCAATTGAGAAGTTGATCTACGGATCAACACCTTTACACCTTTACGTATTTCCCCTTTTTATCTTTAGTTTTTTTAACCACCATGTTTTACCTCTGTACCTATTATGTGAGCGTTTGGATTCTAATGAAACCTACGTCTACGTTTTCTATTTCACGTTTTAGACTTTTTTTTTAGGCGTTTTAGGGAGTAACACGGCACTTGTTGACTTTTTGTACATGAACAGTGCATCCGTGCACTGTTTACAGACCTATAAATTTTATTTTTGAGCAACTTTTTTATTAAAAATGGGTCTTATAACCTACAAATTCCGACGGTGGTTTCAAATATATAAATTTAAATTTAAGCATTAAGCATCATATACATCTGTTACACCCTAAACCTCTAAACACATTAAGCATTTATATATATATATATATATATGAAATAAAATAACAGCACTCTTATAATAACTTCTTTAATCATTTTTTGCATCTAAATTCTTTTATCAATTTTTTTTAAGTCGATATGCCGCAAAGAAATTCTGTTATGACTAAAAAAAATAATAATAAAATTAAGTAGATGTAACGGTTCTACAACTACCGCTTTTCTTGCCACCGCCATTTTAAATTCTGCTCGGTCGAACCTCCCTCGAAATATGACAAACAAACAAACGACAGTTCATATTAAAAGATACGGCAAATGCTTGAGATACAGCAGGGTATTTTCTACCATTTTCGATTAAAAAATTCCCATCCAATAGAGTATTAAATAATTATGTATATAAGTTTTTTTTTTCTTTGTTCCTTCTCTAATTACAAGCAGACATTATTGGCTACGTCATCCCATACGCAACCATTGGGTCCACCCTTACGTGTAAATGACCTCAGTACAATGACTTTTAGCCATATGTCCAAAAATGTCCAATTCTTCAATCACATTTTTTTTAAGTCATCTATATCTATAAAAGTAATCACCCTCAACTCTCTCTCACTCACTCAAAAGCTACACTCACTTGAAAAGAAGTGAAGTGATCAGGATAGAAAAAAGAGAGTGAATTATGAGTGATCAGAAAAAGACAAATCAGGGCAATGGGGGCGGCCAATCTGCCCCTAAAACCTTTGCAAACCTTCCGAAATCACGAAGTGAGGTCAGGACGAAGATCATCACTGAAATATTCAAACGCTCTGCATCCGTTCCGGCCAACTCCTCCTCTGGGAATAAATAATATCATGATGATATTATTATCTTACAAGATGATATGATCATCTTATATATTATGTATTTTTTTTTCCTTTTTGTGGGAAGGGGAAGCGATATCTATTTGTAAATTAGAGATGTTTGTGCTAAGATCTAATATGTGTAGTATAATTTCTTTTCTTTTCTTTTCTTTTTATGAACAAAAATAGGTAAGGTCAATTTGAGCTGGCATTTTCCAACTGAGTGTGACCATATCCATCACTCATTATTAAGGGAATTATCAATGAAGAGCAACCCAAGTGGAAGATCGATCTGATTCTACATCAAGCCCTCCTCCATAAAGATATGTTGTTATTTGTTGTACACATGTTTCCGTTAATATATAAATATAATGGACTCCCTTTTCTACACCCCAACAAGGGAAAAAAAATATTTTTCATTTATGAATGACTGAATCACTGAATATAAATTTTTTTTTTTTTAAGCTCAAAAGGGATGGGGAATGTTATCTATAATCTATTGCTAATTTTTGTGGTACTTGCCCTGCTTGGAAAAAAAAAAAAAAAAAAAAAAGCACAAAGAAGTGGTAATTAGCAACGCAAATTCATCCATAAATCTAACTTTCAAAATGATAGAACGGGGACAAAGTCATGACCCAGTGTCCTATGAATCTAACTTCTTTCTATTTGCATTATGTTTTTGAGAGCTCCACCATGGCGGCTTGGCCCATGACTGTCTTTTTCTATTTTTTGGACATAGAACCACACCATTGGATTTCTAATTCACGTAATCCCTACCTAACAGACATCCTTTTTCAGGTCCACCAGACACCAAGTATTATTATTTTCAGAATTTCCCAATGGATGTTTTATTCCTCTCACCCAAATTTGCTACATTATTCTTTATTTTTAATTTGTGTTCCTTTTTCCTTTTCTTTTTTCTTTTCAATAAGTCTCATTACCCTCCTCCTCCAAAAAAAAAAATCTCATTACCACTAGCTTTATAAAGAGAAAAAACACATCCTTATCATCTACCGTTTTGGTTGGTTTTAAATTTCAATGCAAACACAAAAATGGTTTGGAATCTATTAAGTTTGGTCTTTCTTTTTTTTTTGCTGAATTATTAAGTTTGGTCTTTTTTTTTAACTCTATTATATATTTTTATATTAGATTTGACTAGTGAAGAAATGATGGGGCATCTTGGTAACCACGTGCACCAAAAACAGCATCCTCACAAGATTGTGTTGTGTAAAGATATGGAGGGCCAAAGCAATTTAATGAATTAGGTCTCCTGATGATCAGTATCTTTTGAAGTAGCCTTTGGATTTTTTTTTTTTTTTTTTTTTTTTTTTTGATCTTATTAGGCGGGTTATTCAATGAATTGTGTGCTCCACGAATTGACATCTCATCTAACGTCGTACTGTGCAAACCATTTATTCCTTATAAGCATGCTTCTGCTAATTGTTCTATTCTTCATAATAATATAATAAAGCTTCACACATACACGCATACAAATCTAATGGAAATTCTATTCATAAAAAAAAAAAGTCTAATGGAACTTCTATTTTTATTACACTTCCACGTTCACATCTCAATCTGCAAAAATGATAATCATTCATCATTGAGTGTGTTTATTCCCTTTTGGTTGGGAATTACGATATTTTATACAGTCAGACCTAACTTCTTAAAAATTAAGGGTTTCATTCACTTGCCATCACTTGGTTAAGTTTGTCACCTTTTGCTCCTTTTTATTTTGGTATTAAACTTTTAATTCAAGTAGTTAGCCCAATTGCTAAAGACTCTTGTCATCGAGTAAGAGACCTAGCTAGCGTCCAAACTTTGCCTAAATAAAAAATCAACCAATATCTCATGAAATGTGAATCAAGGTTTACAATATCTATCGGATGATAAAAAAAAATTCCATTTTTGACACAAAATCATTATAGAATCAAAAAACACATATGTTATTGTCAAATTACATTATAACAAGGGCCAAATTTCCGATATTGTCAAACCTTGTGTTGAAATTTGAAAAAAAAAAATCAAAATTACAGGAGAAGAAAAAGAGAAACTTAAATGGATTAAAAAAAAAGGGAAGAAAGTCTTTTGTTATGGCGATGTATTGTAGATTTCACAAATTTGTTATTTTGGGAGGAGCTTGATGCAGTTTTTATTTATTTATTTATTTTTGATAAAGTGCAAAACTCACCTTTAAATTTTAGCTTGATGGATTGAGGTTTTCATGAAAAAAAGAAAAGAAAAGAAAAGGTGCTTCTGCATTAATGGCTACAAAAAGAGGAAGATAAAGAATAAAAAATTGAAAGGAGAGAGCAACGTTAAAATTGCTATGAGCAGTCTCAATCATGGGCCTTTGCATTAAGTGGAGGGAGTGGGTCTCATTTATTCTTTTCCAAAGAGCCCGTAATTGTTGTGAGATTTTTATCTTCTTGGGTACACGTTCAGTCTGGTGCAAAATCAGGCTTTGCAATGGGCCATGTGTAGTGTAGTGCTGTCTGCTGGTGGTCCTATTCAGTGAAAGATCAGACTGTTAATTAATACAATATTTTTTTTTCTTAAAATTTTTAATGAGGGCTAATTCACTCAGTAAAAAAAAAAAAAAAAAATTAAGGCCTGGCCAATAATATGCATTGTCGACCCCACTATATATAAAACACAAAAACATTTTTTTTTTTTTTTATAAAACGTGAAGAGAGAAAATTAAAGTCTCCCCAGTATACCCCAAAACACAAAATTTAACGTTCATCAATTGAAATCTGTTAAGAGAGAATGTATATATAGACACACTAACAAAAGGCAGAAAAACAAATCTCTCTATCTTTCCATCATAATTCTTAAATAAATTAAATTTCAATTGTTTTGGGTCATCGTCACCTTGTTGCTCACCATATTGATTCTTTTTATCAAGCTTTCTTTGTAGTAGCTGCTCATCAGTCAGTGATTTGGTGAAGGTGGACTGTGTGTGAGCCGACCTTGCTTTGAATCTTTGATCTTCAAGTTAGCTTCTAGCTTTCGATTCACTCTCCCTTTCTTTTCTTTTTTTTTTTCTTTTTTTCTTCTTCTTCTTGTAATCTTCTTATAATCTT
Organism: Quercus suber; assembly: GCF_002906115.3. NCBI lineage: Eukaryota > Viridiplantae > Streptophyta > Magnoliopsida > Fagales > Fagaceae > Quercus > Quercus suber. Next base: position 873,178 of record NW_027069528.1, on the reverse strand, counting down.
CAAGTGATTTATTGGCTTTCTCTGATTCTCGGCTGAATAAGACCATGAGAGCTTTAGTAAAATCCTTTTTCTTTATCAAGAACTCCATTTAGAGTTCAATTTAAGTCTTGCTATCACCCACTCATTCACTTGTTTTTTATTTAGTTATTTACTCAATTTGTTACTATGTTATATGCAATGCCAGTTCAAAACATGAGACAAGTAGTCAACTGCCTTAAGCCCCCAATTTTTTATCAAATAGAGATATCCATGTACCAATGAAATTATTAATTAAGCCCCCAAATATTCACCAATAAGTAAAAATAATTTTTTTTTTTTTATCAAAGCAAACCTAGGGAAAAAAGAATCTCATTAGATGTGGCAATAACTATTCATTTTTCTTAGTTTTAGAGTGTAAAACTCATTAATCTCCCACACACAAATGGTAAAAGAACTCATTAATCTTTCACTAGTAAATAAATTTATACTCAAATTTTATTTAAAGATGTTAAATATATAGTTTTATTAAAATTTTCAATCATAATTTTTTTTTTGGGTAATTGGTTGTTTCACTCAATAGATAGTGTATTTTAGCTGTATAGTCATTTAGTAATACAATGGATTAGTTTTAATATGTAATTTTACATCTAAAAAATAAATTTTAAATTAAAAAATACCAAAAATTAATTAATTTTTTTATTAATATTCAAAATATAAGAATATACTCCACTTAAAATAGTCGTTTTAGAATTAAGGTAGTCAATACCGTACTGGTGGCTGTACCGGTTTGGTCAGCGGTACGATATATTTCGAATATTGGTCAATACCAGTGTACCATTTCAGATTTACCGCTATTTTCATAAATAGATATATAAATATAATATTTTCTAGGTATAATATTTTATTTAAGCAAAATTTTCTTTGGACTAAAGAAAAATCAACTAATTTATTATTCTTTATTGTCAAAAAGTGATAATATAAATATTAAAAACGATGTAATGGCCTTATGGGTACATTAGTAAAGAATGAATATATTAATGTTTTAAAAAAAATGAAAAGCAAATAAATTCAGACTTATTCGTTACAAATAACAATTTACAAAGTTGAAAACTTGGAATTAGCGATTTTGCTTTAATGAGAGTAATTCTATAATTGTGATGGTGGGCCAGTTGATGCCAGCTATTGTTTAAAAAAAAAGTGTTTGGTCTTATCTCTTTTCTCTGGTAAAACCGTAAAAGAACCACAACTGAACTGACTCAAAAGCTTCGGTAAAAGAACCACAACTCAAGAGGCCGTTTTAGAAAATTCCAAGTATAAATCGAAGCTAGCAATGGACTCGATCTTCAACTGCATTTTTATGGAGATGAGCTTTTTTTTTTCAGCCCGTGGACATGCGAGCTATGTTTTTCGTATCTGCAATACAGTGTTCTTTGGATTTTTATGGCAATTCTCGGTTGGGTAAGTTCACAAATCTTTGGATTTTTCATTTTTAGTTTCAGTGTTCTTTTGGGTATTAGCTTTGTTTTAAAAACCAATTCCCTTGTGATTGTGAACCCAAAAAATGACAGAATCGTGTTTCGGACCGGTATCCATTTACCGGTCAAAACAGTCGGATTTCACCGGTACGGCCGGTACTTTTTCCGGTATAAAACAAGGGGTGTACCCGTACCGGTGCACTGGCCAGTACGGTATATACCAGCCGGTACGGTACAGTAATAACTTCCTTGCCTAGAATCCACAATGCCTTGAGAAGTTGATCTACAGATCAAACCCAAAGTTTGCTTTGTTACAATTTTTTTTTTTTAATTTAATTAGTTTTTTAGTTTTCTCATTTGTACTAGTCATTCTAAGTTGGTTATTTATTTAATATTTAAATATAAAAAATATCATGCTCAAAGTTTTGGCCTCATGCCCAAATTCAAGCAAAGCAACGTTGTGTGCCTTGGAGCTTTTGAAAGGGGTAGTTTGATAGCATCATCCCAGACCGTGAATACCATTTCTAGGATCGATCTATTATACTTTGAATTTATGTAATCAAGCGGTCCAGGCTGCCAGGCTTCAGCTGAGTTTGCTAAAGAGATTGATCTAAAAGCTAGTTTGTTAAGAGTAGAAAATTTGCCTCTTCTATTGTACAAAATGATATTCTTTGAAATAAAGTTTTCTCTATCACTTCTCCTAAAAATTATATATCATACATAAAAATAAAAAATAATGAAATAAAATTACAGTATTTTTATAGCACTAACTACTAAGAGATTTGAGTTTGATCCTTGTCTTTGCCAAAAAATCAATTGGTGTTTTAATCTTATAACAAGGAGCTATCATCAAGTAAAGGCGATGAAACTATATCTTAAAAAAGTAAATTTTTTAATAATTTCCTCCGTCTAAATTATTTTACCCATTTTTGTTGTCAAGTCAATATAACAGTTCTAAACCTATGTTCTTCTTCGCACGGCCATTTCAAATTAAAAAATCTTAGGACTACAACAAAATATTGCACAACTCATCCACGTGGTAAATTGTGAGTAGACTAAGTGGTGAAATTGTTGACCCATATAAACCAGTCACTTTTTTTGCACACTCATAACCATGTAGAAAAAATTGTGTCACTTGTTGTGGTACTAGCATTTTTCTTTTAAATTTTATTTTGTCCAACTTCACTTGAAAAATAAAATATCACAAACAAATGACGGTTCATATTTAAAAATATTAGTAAATATTTTTTATTAAAGAATTTTTTTTTTCTCTTTTAAGAACACGATTGGCCCGGTGCTAAAAATATAACCAAAAACACACAAAAGTCTTAGGTGAAAGCTCGAAAATGTGTTAAAGCACAAGAGCTGTTTAGACCCCTAAATTAAATTACGGCTTGATTGATTTTACTCTAACTTAATACTAAGTGCGAAATAAAGTAAATACGAGCGGATAAACAAACAAACTACTCTAACTCATAATCATAATAACACAACAGTAAAATGAAAGGTAAAAGAGTAGGGAAGAAGAATGCAAACACAAGATAACACGCCGATGTGTTATCGAAGAAAAAACCGAAGAACTCGGCGAAAAACCTCTCCGCTGCCCTCCAAGCGATAATCGATCCACTAGACAATCAGTTGGGATACATGGGTTTGCAAAAGACCCTCCAAGCCTAATCTACCCGATGCATCTAAGCCCTTCAAGCTTCTACTCCAATAAGGCTTCTTGAAACCGTGTCTTGTCTAGCTCTCCGAATCCCGCAATACGCCCGATTGCATCTGCTAAAGCCTGGTTTCTTCCAATACTTTTCAGCAACACCAAAACCTCACTGAACACTCTAAAAGGGTGTGGTAAGTGTTTGGGCTATCAACCTTCCAATGGTATGGAAATAGAGAGGTAGGAGTTGAGGAAAATCCACAAGCAATTGTGTAGAGAATTGTGGGTATAACAATCTCTAACTCTCAAGGTTTGTAACTAGGGTTTTCTCTCTGAAGCACTCCTCAACATATGTGAGTAATGTGGGTATATATAGTGTTGGTACAGAAAGTGTGTATCAGATAGAAAAGTCTGGCAAAACAAAATGTTTCACGGGTGTCTTGCAGAAAGGTCTTACCTGCAAGCTACTTGCGAAACACAGTTTTTCCCATCTTGTCCTGACTCTTCGCATTTCAGTCATGTGTAGGGCACAAACTTCACTTCATGGGATGCTTAGTCACGAGCTACTTGCAAAAACACTTCAGTCTTCAATTTGCCTTAAGTCTTCATACTCTCTCTCACACACAACCCTTATAGTGAAATCCCACATCAAATACAGGGTACAAAAGATTGAACATAATTACAATCAAATTTGGCACTGAATTAAAGCCAATAAAATACATAGTTGTAAATTACAACTTTACAATAGGCATCAAACTCAACAAACTAACAAAATAAAGTTAATTTTAAACAGTAACACGCCACAACCAACAAGACATATTGTTCCTCACAAGGATGGAACTAGGATTCAAAGTCGAGGGGGACAAATATAATTTTCTTGGAGGGGGGGAATCTAATTTTTCTTGGGTTATTTTCTAAAATCTTAAATAAAAAAATATTGGGAGGGGGGGGGGGGGGGCACAGCCTCCCTCAACTTGTACATGGTTTTGTCTCAAGTTCCTCACCATAGATAAAAATAATAAAATATCATTTTTTTTTAATAAGTCTAATGCCACAAAAGTTTTCAATATCATTTTTTTTAGTAAGTCTAATGGCGCAAAAGATTTTACAACTTTGTCATAACTTTACTACGTAGCGACTCGGTAGTGGTAGAAATAAAATCATGAATCTACGTTTAATATTATGTTTTCAAGTTTAAAATCATAATTTCAAGTGGCACAGTGATAGTATGTACTACCTAGGACCTACAGTACACACGGTGAGTCTGTTGTTGTTGTTGTTTTTTTTTTGGTGGGGAACGGGTGGCAATCTATTTGTAATTTACCGATGTTTGGGCTAGAATCTAAGACGTATATGTATATGTGGGCCAGTTGGGTAGGTTCGCCAAACCAGTGGGGATTCATTACAAGTGGAAGATCTGAATCATCTTATTCTATGTAGGCCTCCTCCTTATCTGGGGAAATAACTTCTGTGCTAAAATGTCGGTGATGACTGATGATATGGGGATCGAGCAGCCCAAGTGGAATATCTAACTCTATATCAAGCCGATTAATGATATATGTAATTATTTGTGGTGCATGCAATGCTTATAAAAATAGAATGAACAAAAACTTGATAATTAGCAGCAGTTATGCTAAGCTTATTATGGAAAGGACGGCTATCATTTTAAAGAAAAGGACAAGTCATTCATGACCCAGTGTGTCCAAATGGTCCATCATAGCCTCGTAGGCTCATCTAAGTTAATTTGGGACTTCCACCAAGGGCCCTTGCATGCCTCTTGTCTTTTTCTCTTTTAGGCTAGAACCACACAAATGGTGTTTTAATTCACACAATCTCCACGGAGATCCTTTCAGGTCCACCACCAAGTACCATTGATTTCAGAATTTCCCAATTTACAGCTGCATAATTATAAATGTGAAGTTTAATTGTTGGCTCACATCTCATCCAATTTCCTTTCTTTTAATGGCCATAATCCATGTTTTATTCCTCTCACCCAAATTTGCTATATATTTTTATTTGTATTTTCTTCTTTCTTTCATTTTCTTTTCAAGTTAGCACAGGAATGTCTCATTACCACTAGAAAGAGAAAAAAAAAAAAAAAAAAAAAACCCCAGCCATATCATCTACCATTTGGTTGATTTTCAATGCAAGCACAAAAATGGTTAGGAATCTAAGTTGGTTTTTTTCTTTTTCTTTTTTTACTTAATTATATACTTTTGTACTATTAGATTTGACTAATGAGGAAACGATGGGGCATCTTGGAAACCACATGCACCAAAAACAGTATCCTCACAAAGGTTGTGTGGGTCTAGCTAGATATTTCCAAATGAAATGGAGATAGATATGGCCAAAGCAATTTAATTTGGTCACCATTTCAATAACTTTAGGTAATCTTGTAGTAGTTTTTTTTTTTTTTTTTTTGGATGGGTTGTGACCTGGGCCATGGGGGTTTATTCAATGCATTGGGCTCCACGTATTCACATCTCATCCAACATCGTGCTATGCAAGCACATCAGAGGAAACCAAACTATTTTCTAACTGTTTTCTTCTATCTAATAAAACTTTACGCACACGCATAAATGCATATATGTACAAGTCTAATAGAGTGGCTGTTCTTGTTGTTATTCTGCATTTTCACTTTCACATCTCAATCTGGAAAAATAATAATAATTTATCAACGCTTTTTTATTTTTTTGGTTAGGAGTTGGAATTCTATAGTCACACCTAAAATTTTTATTCCCAAGGGTGAAGGGTCTCATCCACTTGCCATCAGTTGGAGTGGTTTGTCGCCTTTTATTTCCGTTTTAAACTTTTAATCCACTTATTGACACATAAATTAATCACTTAATGTCAAATTACGTCATAGGAAAGGAAACGCTAAAAAATGCCCAATTACTCGTGTTTTCAAAAATCGTGTGTAAACATGAAAAGGAAATCACAATTAGAAGAGGGAGAACAAAAATATATACAAACGAACATATATCATAAATGGATGAAAAAGAAAAGGGAAGAAAATCTTTGATTTTAGGCCATACTGGCTGATGTTGGAAACCCTTCACCTCCAATGACCACTGTCAACAACTTTATCTAGCGGTTCAATCGGCACACCAACCATGTTTGTTGGTTTGGATCAGTTGTTGACAGGGGCGTAGCTATGTACAAGGGTGGGGGTATGGCCCTCCCAAACTTTTGAAATATATATAAATATATATATATAATTATTTTAATATTTTAAAATTTAGTCTATAAAAATAAGAGTTGGCTACCCCAAATATTTAAATTAGTTCAATGATGCTCTTATAAAAAATAATTGATCTAATAGTTATAAAGACATAACTTTATTTTATGCAATTCTATTTTTTATTGTAAAATATTTTAAGATTGAGTCGTTGATAGGGAGTTTTTTGGCTAAATATTGCTAAATCTGAAATTTATTTGCGTTATAAGCATTGTTACAACTTATTTAGGAAATTGAGGAGAGAGATTGAATTTCGGTAACAGTGTTGCTGAAATTCCAACAAAAGTATGAGAGAGAAAGAGAAAAGGCTGGAGAGAGAAAATGTTGAATTACGGCAATGTCATTGCCGTAATTCATTCTGCCTAAATTTCCTGACCGAATGTGTGAGAAGTGCGTGAGAAGTGCTCGGAGCGTGAGTGCCCAAAAGAAAGTAATTATGGCAATGGTATTGCCGAAAATGGGAGGGGGAAAAAAATGTCAAAATCTGGAGAGGAATTAAAAAAAAATACAATGTGCTACGTACAAAATATTTTTACAACATTTTCACAATAAATCACAGGTAACTAGTTGTAGGGACTCAGTTTGGATTGACCCTGAGTTTTGATGGGTTTTCAGCCCAACAAGCCCAAACAATAAATTTATAGAGAGTGGGTTAAAGGTTTAGGTGCTGGCCGTCGATCACCATGCATGAACTTTCTTTATGAAAAATACTAAGAGTTTCTTTACGACTGGGGGAATGCTCCTCGGCCTGTGGCCGAGGAGACCTTTTTGTTCTCTCTCTTTCTTTTCTTTCCCCCCCCCCCCTTTCTTACTTTACTTGCTTTTCTTATATAGTTTCCATTTGCCTATCTCCTTATTCCATCTGTTGATCATCCATTTGCCTTTCTTCTGGCTGTCCGTCCCATCAGAGGCCTTATCAGTACTCAAGTGGTTCACTCTGATCAACGTTGCCCTGCCAAGGAGTTATATCCCCATTAATGCGGCCAGAGGGGTTAGGTGAATGCATTAAGTACGAATGTGACAGCTTGCTCTGAGCTTGTCCCCTCCCGAAAGTTATCCTTAGAATGCCGAGGACGAACAGGTCCTCGGCGTGGGTCACAACAGAGGTTTTGCCTGACTTAGCCTTGGCTGGTCAGTCCTCCTCGGCGTTGTCCTTGGGCCTACTATCCGATGGGCCGAGGTTGTCAGGCCCACGGGCCCCACACTAGTTATTATTAGTTCAAATTTAAATTTAACATTGAGATTACTATTTTAATCCAACAATAACAATAAGTAACAATCTGATACTTAGAACTTGTTGTAAAAATATTGTAAAAATTGTGTGCGCATATCATTTCTAAAAAAAAAAAAAAAAGTGGAATGGATTGTGGCAATGGCATTGCCGAAATAGGAGGGAAAAATTTCTAAAAAAAAAAAAAAAAGGTGGAATGGATTGTGGCAATGGCATTGCCGAAATAGGTGGGGAAAATTATTTTTTTCCCTCCTATTTCGGCAATGCCATTGCCACAATCCATTCCACTTTTTTTTTTTTAGAAATGATATGTGCACACAATTTTACAATATTTTTACAACAAATTCTAAGTATCAGATTGTTACTTATTGTTATTGTTGGATTAAAATAGAAATGTCAATGTTAAATTTAAATTTGAACTAATAATAACTAGTTACCTGTGATTTATTGTGAAAATGTTGTAAAAATATTGTATACGTAGCACATTGTTTTTTTTTTTTTTAATTCCTCTCCAGATTTTGGCATTTTTTTTTTCCCTCCCATTTTTGGCAATACCATTGCCACAATTACTTTCTTTTGGGCACTCACACTCCAAGTACTTCTCAAGCACTTCTCACACATTCGGTCAGGAAATTTGGGCAGAATGAATTACGGCAATGCCATTGCCGTAATTCAACCTTTTCTCTCTCCAGCCTTTTTCTCTTTCTCTCACATACTTTTGTTGGAATTTCGGCAACACTGTTTCCGAAATTCAATCTCTCTCCTCAATTTTCTAAATAAGTTGTAACAATGCCTATAATGTAAATAAGTTTCAGATTTAGCAATATTTAGCTAAAAGACTCGTTGATAGGTGTCTCTCTCTGTTTGTTTCCCGAGAAATAATAGAAATTACACTTGTAGGGACCCAGTTTGGATTGACCCTGAGTGATGGGTTTTCAGTCCAATAAGCCCAAACAATACATTTATAGAGAGTGGGGTGAAAGGTTTAGGTGCTGGCCGTCGATCACCAAGCATGAACTTTCCCATAAAAAAGACAAATGCTAAGAGTTTCTTTTCCAATGGGGGGATGCTCCTCGGCCTGTGGCCGAGGAGGCCTTATTGTTCTCCCTTTTCTTTTTTTTCCCCCCTTCTTTCCTTTACTAGCTTTTCTTTTATAGTTTTTATCTTCCTATCCCCTCCTTCCATCTGTTGATCATCTATTTGCCTTTTTTTTCTGGCCGTCCGTCCCATCAGAGGCCTTATCGGTACTCAAGTGGTTCACTCTGATCAACGTTATCCTGTCAAGGGGTTACCTCCCCATTAATGCGGCCAGGGGGGTTAGTTGAATGCATTAAATGTGAGAGTGACAGCTTACTTTGGGGTTAGTCTCTCCTCAAAATTACCTTCGTCAGGCCGAGGACAAGGTGGTCCTCAATGTGGATTGGGAAGAAAAGGCTTTCCCTCTCCTTGGCCCTGAACAGCCTGTGCTCCTCGGCCTGGGCCTCGGGCCTGCTACATGATGGGCCGAGGCTATCAGGCCCATGGGCCCCACAACACTTATATCCAATTCTACTAGGTACGATCTTCTACAGCTTTTCATTTCATTGCATTTATATATATTTACTCGGATTCTATATTTGGAGAAATCGTTTGAAATGAATAGGCTTTGTTTGAGTTTTTATTTATTTTAACCGTTATGTTTATTTCAATTGCTTTGAAATTCTAGCTCAATTCGTTAGCTTTGTGGTGGAATTTGAGCTCGATTAAATTTCTTTGGACTTGTTTAGAATCTGTTTGGTTGTTGAAAAATCATAGGAAAATAAATGAGTTTGTATTGTATCGGTTTTGTTGAGATTTTTTATTTTTTTATTTTTATAATTTTATTGTTAGTGTTTTCAATTGGTAAATTTTCTAGCTCGAATCCCTAACCGTTAACTTGTGCTGAAATTTGAGTTTTATTAAATTTCTTTGATTCATTTAAGAATCTGTTTGGTTGTCTAAAAATTGTAGGAAAAGAATGATGTATTGGAGAGGATTTTGGGATTGATTTGTACATTCTGGTTTGATTTGAGCTTAAATTATTGGTTGATTTTGCTATTTGGATTTTGGATGAAAAATAGTAAGTAAAGCTTGAATTTTTAGGTTCTATGTGGAAAGATTACTGAAATAAACTTCTATGATTGTTGTTTGATGAAAGAATGCTTAGATTGCATTCCCAGTTGATTTTCCCTTCCTTTTAACGACAAGCAATAGCAGTCTCATTACTAGTGTCATTTGACTCAATTAATCTGACTTGAGTCATGCCCAACTTTAACCATGTTTAGTGTGTTTGGTTTAGTTTATAAATAAATGAACTAAGAAAAAATTAATCTATATATGAAAAATTCTTAGATGTTTGCTCTGAATATAATGTTGCCCAATGTAGTAATATGACCTAGCGTCTTTGGGCATGTCCAGTGGGGTATGTGTCATACTGCTTGAATTAATTTGTATGAGTTGATTGAAAAACTAACAATGGAAATGACATGTATAGGAAGTTTTTTAAAAAATTGTGGCATGTTTGTGCTATTGTGTGCTCGAATAATTCATAGGTCAATCAATTATAAAGGTACTTCCTGGGTTCAAGCCCAAGTGTTTTGCAGCTTGCCAATTTGGAAGTTTGGTTTTAGCGACCAAAAGACAATGTTCAGAAATTGGTATCTGGAGATCTAGACCTTGGTATTGTGGGTTTTGATATAGTCAGTGAATATGGCCAGGTAAGCATTAAGTTATGAACTGTTTTTAGTTCATTATTTGGGTAATTGGGTCCCTGGGTTTTCGTTTGATGTTTACATATATATGGGCATAGTGACAATATTTTGCTTTATAAGTTGAAAAGTAAAAACTGAAATGCCTTTCCCTTTCTGCCTTAAGTGTAATTTTCCTACCGGTATATTCATTTAGAAGTTTCTCTCTCTCTCTCTCTCTCTCTCTCTCTCTCTCTCTCTCTCTCTGTGTTGTTAGTTTGAAGGCCATACGATTGAAATAATATCCTTTGCTTTGATGAGGAAAATGCTTGTAAAGAGTGTGCACAAGTGTGTGTGTATATATATATTATATAAAAAAATTGAACTATAGGTTTGTATTGGATGCTTGATCCTAACCTAGTTTATGACATCTTCAGAATCAATGATCTATAAATCATTAAGATTGGATACTCAATGTTACTAAAGTTTTTTAGAATGCCTATTTGTTTCCGGGAAGAATTTAATCTCTTAAACACACACACATGAATCCAATGAACACTCTATTTTGTTAAGCATTCTTCCCTTTGTCATTACCTCAATAGAAACTTGCGCACATTGCTTATACCTTGCAAAATAGGCAGAGTGCTTCCAAGACCCTCCATATTGGGGGTTACAGACATATAAATGCAATGGACATCCTGTCATTGGCTGTAGATGCTCTGCCATACTCATAGAGGTGGATTGTTAGTAAAGGGTCTGATACTTTTATCAAAGGGAAGAGTTGCAATTAGCAGCAGATCATGCACTTGTTATGAAATTTAAGGGTCTGCCAGAATAATGGTTGATGAGATAAATTGTTATAACGAATGCCTTAAGAACCCAGCAGCCCACTTAAAATGGTTTAGTAAAGAAAGGGGTAACATGTCTTTGTCCTGGGGTTCACTTCATTCATTATAACTAAAAAAGTGTAAGTTTCTGATGGACTGGCACTCCGATAGGTCAACTACTATTAGTGCTGCTAGAAAGATCCAAATTATAATGCACTATATAAAACTAATGAAGCCCAGAAACATTTGAAGCCAGTTAATGGGTATTGTTTCTGCCTAAGCTCTCTAATGTTGGCTTCTTTTTGAAATTTTGAGTACTAATTCATTGAAGCTGGAATGGAACAGACGACTTATGACGTATGATGATTTCGATGACGATGCTATAGACGTGGGGGCTACTAGATTCAGTAATGGTCATGCAAGTTCATTGAGCACAAGTAAACTTTCCCAAATTGTTTCTGCTAAAACAAATAAGCCCAAGGTATAAAACTTGATTGGACCTCCTCTTTGTATGTGTGAGTTTATATTGACATTAATTTCATCAATCAATAGTAGCCTGCATATGAAAAAAACCATTAATATATGTTTCTTGTTAAAATGGTGTGAATAGGTTCATCAGGTGAATGTAATCTTGTTTGGATAATGGCTGGTTTTGGGATGAAACCTGGAAATAGATTTCATAGGAAGGGATGAAACTCAAGAATAGTTAGAAAGGAAAACTTTATTTTTTTTCAACTTTGAATAAGATTTTTATTGATAAGTACCATATAGATAATGTTGGCAGTACATTTTGGGTCAAGATATTTACCTGGTTGCAAAGATTTGATTATTGAACTTACATCTTCTTGTTCTTATCAATATGGACTTCATTGTATCACAATTTTACAATCAAACACTTCAACCATTTAACAAGTGCATGATTAATTGGTTTGTCTATTTCCTTCTAGTTCTTAATGCAAGGGAAAGTTGGTGGCTATGCATTAGTATTTGAGAAGTACCAGGAGAAGGCAGAACCCTTTATGTGAGACCCTTTAAACATTAGTACATCAGGTTGTTTTGCATTAAAATAGAATAATATTAAGATTAGGATTTTGATCATGCATGGTTCTTATACTAATTTATTTCTCTTCTTCTTCTTCTTCTTCTTCTTTTTTCTCCTTTATCTAGTTAAAATACTAAGTTCCTTTATGTTAATATGAAAATGTCTATATAAACTTCAAGAATGAAGAATTTAGTAACTCTGAAAGCTAATTGAATTTTGTTTTGATATTCGTGTTTTGGTATAATATAGATTTTTTGGTATAATATAGATTTTTTAATATGTGGTTCTTTAAAGTCTATGTGCATGGCTATGAGTTTTTATTTATTTTTTTTTAAGAGAAAAACCTTATTTTGAGGGTTGGGAGATCTTCAAAAAAGGGTTATTGTTCTTTTATCCATTCTAGACTTTTCAAAGGTTGCCCATCCTCTACAAAGATAAAACATTTATTTCGAGGGTCATGTAAGTTGTTGAAGTTTCAATTTTAAAAATTAAGAAGGTCGTGGAAATTTCCATTTTGAAGGAACTTGTTTCAAATATCATCAATGTTCAGTTAAACCCTCAAAATAATACCTTTTGAGGGCTTTAAATACTTTTTTTCAAGGATTTTGACCTTAAAAAAAATCAACTTTGTTGTAGTGATAGCGGCGTAGTAGTTTAAAACGTGATGAATTGATCCTGAAATCTTTAAATTAACGTCACACCACTACTCCGAAACCAATGGTCCCGCTAGTCATGTGCCTTTCAATTATTGGTAGCAGAAGAAACCAAAAAAAACGATGTTGAACATACTTTTTCAAATAATGGGAAAAGGATCCATTTGGCTTGACCGTAATATTAAACACCGGTTCTTTTCTTTCCACCAATTATCAAACATTTATGGCACTTTCGTACTCTGATTTCCTTGGAACGCTTTTACTAATGTCTGACTAAAATTCCGATTACAGGCAGATACACTGTATGTTTTTAACGAGTTCATGGGAATTGAAAATTATTTCATGATTAAACAACAACAGCCTATATATGATGGTCAAACATTCTATTCAGAGTCTAAAACATCATTATGACATGTTGCTTTGTCATCAATTATATCCACTTTTTCAACAAATGTTTTAACTTTTAGGAGTTTGTTTAATTGGCTGCATCAACTCCTTGACGATTATCAATGTCAGAAATGGAGAGTGCAAAGTTGGATTTTCATTTTTCCCAAACTTTAATTTGCAAGTTCCGATTTCACATGCAGATGAAATATAAAATTCGTTTTTTTTTTAATTATTATTATTTTTTTATAAATTAACTGAGAGAGAAATATACCGGTGAAATAGAGAAGTTCAAAAGTTAATTATACATATTTATATATCACCAATGATTTTTTTTTTTTTTTAATTCTTGAATAGTAGTATCCCGCAAAAGATTTAAAAAATAAATGTTAGTTGGATATTCCCAAAAATCAACAAAAGTTCATTTTTTTTTTTTTCTATTTGATCAATAATGAAAGAGAAACTAACTTTTTAGGCAAATTTAAGGCAACGTTATCAAACAATTTGGACAGTAGTCATGTGCCTTGAGGAATCACCATTTGTTGTAATGCTTAGATTCTTTTCTTCCTCATTAAGTTCGAATAAACTTTTACTGCAAACGAAACACAAATCAATCATTAGGGTTAAGAATTCTAAGGGGGCAATGAGTATGTCTACATGTCCAATGGATAGGATCATAAAAAATAACAATATTTACCTAAATAAAATTTAAAATTCAGGAGAAAATAGAAAGATAGAGATTTATATTTTACAATGGTAACATTTCTTTATGTATTATATTGTTAAAGTTATCTCAATTACATTTACTATCGTATGAACTTGTAAATTTTTTGTAATAAAATTTATAATAATTTAGATATTTTTATTATATTAGAAAATAGTAGTTAAGAAAATACTAAAATTATTGAAAGTTTTATTTATGACATAAAAATAAACGTGATTAATTAATACCCAAAAAAATTATCTTTTTTACTTTATAAACACAATATGATTGAACATATGAAGTTCTTTCTATTGATAATTACACTTTATCATCGGCAAGAATACTAATTATTTGTTTTGTGTATTTATATTGCCACTAAGTATAGCTTACTCCTATTAACATAAAAAAGTACTATATTCACAACATTTTTATAACAAATCCTATGTTGTAAGTTATTTTTTGTTCTTATTTGAACCCACTATTAAAATTACTTTTTCACTCACTTAAAACAACCAGTAACAACCCACCACTTAAAATTTGTTGTGAAAATATTATAGACATAACATTTCTCATTAACATAATTCATAATTAAAAAAAATTATTACCAAAAGAACTTACATAATTAAATGCAGTCCTTCATCTTCATACAGAGTCCTAAGTTTAAAGATTTGTCGGACTTCTAGAAACAAAAGATATACCCAATATCCTTTTATTTATCAAGAATGTATTTGGGATGTTATACATGTAGCTGAGGTACTCTTTAGAGATTGTATGGTAAACTAAACCTTGTTTTATTTTAATAATCAACTCCGTTTGGAGTGGGTCTATCTATTAGGCTCCACTAACATCATGGAAGATGTGTGAGTTTAGTGGGGAGAATGGGCTGAATATTTCCGGGAATTCGGCCCATGTCTCAAAATAGTGGATCATGGTCCAATCGTTTTTGGGTTTGTAGAAAATACTCTAAAATTCACTAAGTGTTGGTTGGTTGTCTATACCTTCCTATGATATGGACGACCAATATCTCTTTGGATGACTAGCATTTCCTTGGATAACCTATTTTCATATTTGTGATGCATCTTTCTATTTTCTCTTTTCGGAAAATTATATTGGACGTTGTTAGGCTTGGACGACCTTTATGGACGAATGAGACTTGTTATAAATCACCATCAGTTTTCATATTACAAATTTGTCCGAAGTAATAGTAAAAGAATAAAAAATAAACTATAAGTTAATTTGGCATATTATTTCTTAATACAATGAATATACTCATTATTGTTGTTAAGATTAAATCTTGAAAATCATCAATTGTAAATAACACCACCCTAGCAATCACTCTTATGTATTCTCAAATATTCAAGAACAAAGCATTTTAAGAATTCTAATCCATAGGATAGGTTGACAGTTAACAATTCTGAATTAAATTTTATGATTTTGTTTTTAATTATATGTAATAATTAAAAAAAAATAAATAAATAAATAAAGAGTTAGATACCTAGGCGCAAGTTTCACGTTTAAGATATTGACCTAGTGAGTTGTTTGACCGTGAAAACAGAAAGGTTCTGAAAAAGAAAAAGAAGTGTGAACGTTATCACTTTTTTGACCCAAAGAAAAAAATTAAAAATTTTTTTTTGCCTTTTACTATTTACTTCTCTTTTATTTATTGTAATTTTTGGGGGGTGGGCCTCGTGTTTAAGCTTTTTCAACCATCTATAAGAAAGGGCTTTAGTGAGTCCGTGAGTGATCAGTAAAGAAACTGCCCTCCCTGTGTTAGTAAGGGTTTAGGCCAGTTAAAATTTCTGTTTGTAGCCTTGTTTCCTGCTTAATTTCAATAAAATCTTTCAATTCAGCCAAAAAAAAAAGAGTGTGTAAGAAAGAGAGAGAGAGAGAGAAATGAATGAAGGTGGAAACAGCGGTGAAAACCAGGGCGCAGTGAATGACCAGCTGAGGAGGATGAGTTCTTCATTTGCCAACTTACTTCCACCGCGAGGCAAGGTCAGTGAGAAAATCTGTGAAGCGGTTGTTCATTTGATCAGGTGCATCTTTCCATGTGTTCACTTCAATGCCAATAATCCCCACAAAGAAGAAATAAATAAATAATTAATTATTAGTATAATTCTTATGGGTTTTCCTCACACTCATGTAATATATAGTAATTTGGTAATTGGGTTTGGTTTCTTTTCTTTTCTTTTCTTACTAGTAGTATTACTATTTGCTAATTTTGTGTTATGGGTTTTGGGATTGGAGGTTGAGCTTATGCAAGACTACTGGTGTTTCTTCTTTGTATTGTCCTAAAAGCATCACCAAAAGCAGCATGCTTTATAATTTTTATTTGTATACCGTATATATATATATATATATATGATGATGATGATGTTAAGCTAATGCTGTCTTTATCAAAAATGGTATTTTATTTTTGGTTTGTTTTCATTAATTGCATATTGTTTTGGCAACCAGACAGAAAATTTTGGAAGAAGTGGAAATAATTTAGAAATTTGTTATTTGAGAGAGATCACAGAATCAAAATGCGTTGAGAATCCTATTGCAAAATCAATAACGCAAACACAAGGATAACAAAATAACCTACGAATTTCACATTGATTATAATCCCCTAACCCACAAACAGATAAAGAGTGTACATGTGTGTGCTGTGCTAACCAGTGAATATGGTGGCGTTTTAGAGAATAGAGATGTGTCGGGGAATGACAGTACGTTGACTGAGCTGGGCTTGGCTGGGCTGGGCATGTGGGCCAGGGCCAGCTTCATGCGGCACACTCATTTTGACTTAACCTGTGTTAACCACTTAACTGTACGTGTTTTTATCTTCTCTTTGTAACCGGGTTTGTTTAAAGTGCGTGATGGATGTGATGTGGGCCGTTGGATAAATATGATTTCTGTTAAGTTTGCGACGTGTGTAGATTTTTTTTTTGAAACAGTGATGTGTGTAGATTTCAAATCCCCCTTATCCATGGTAAGTTTGTAACTTTTGATTAATCCAAAAATATAAAAGTGTAATTATCTATCCCAAAAAACAAAAACAAAAAATGGACAGTAGTCCATTTGGTTTGATCGATCCCATCCGTAGTAATGCCTGGATTCTTTTTTTCCTATGAAATTCGAAGAATCTGTTACTGAGAAATAGCATAAAATATTAATTTTACATATTTAAACTCAAAAATCACCTAAGTCAATCAAATATAAAAGTGTGTAAATATATATTATTGTTACAACGTAAATACACAAATAGAGACACAGAAATAATTTGAGAGAGTAACAAAAAGTTGATAAATAAATCATATTTCAAAGAAATATACTGTAAAAAAAAAAAAAAAAATCATCTAGTGTAAGTTTTTTTAAAAAGTAATTTTGTAAAATAAAAAAAAGTAAGTTCTTATACTAAAATAAACATGAATTTTTTACATTAGCTTATATGAATGCTCTATAAAATGCAACCCTCAATCATAAAAGTTGTGAATTCTTAAGGGGTAATGAGCAAGTCTGCATGTCTACTGTCTAGTTAAAAGGATCATCTCAATAACAATATTTACTTACTAAAATTTTAAAATTCAAAATAAGATAGAACAATAGAAATTTATATCTTAATTATAAATAATAATAAAAAATTAAATGATAACATTTATTTGTTACGTTGTTAAGCGGTCTTGATCATATTTATTATCATATCAATTTATAATTTTTATAAAAAAAATAAAATCAGTAGTAATTTAAACAGCTTCTTTTATATCGAAAATAAATAGTAATTAGGATATTACTAAAATTATTGAAAATTTTACTTAACAACTTGCCTTAAAAATAAAAGTAATTAACTAAAAGTCTTGTGACTCAACTAATTGACACCCCTTGACATCCATTATTCAAATTCCTCTTCTCTTAATTATCAAATTATAAAAAAAAAAATAAAAAAAAAACGTGATTAATACCACATAATAAATAAATTCCTCTTTTCTAATTTATAGATATAATATAATTAATTTGAACTTATGAAATGCATTCTATAATGATTATTCTATACCATCAAATTAGATTACTAATTATTTTGTTTTGTGTATTAAAAAATTGACTCATCAATTTATAAGGTCTGTATTGTAATATTAGCCATATCCTCTACTTAGGCCAATGAGTATACCTCACTCCTATTAACATAACTTATAAAATATTTTTAAATATAATAATGTAGGGACCCAATTTGAATTGAGTGTTGGGTTTCAGCCCAATAAGCCCAAACAATAAATTTATAGAGAGTGGGTTGACAGGCTTAGGTGCTGGCCGTCGATCACCACACTCAAACTTTTTCTTATATAAAAAAGGCTAAGTGTTTCCTTACAAATAGGGGAATGCTCCTCGGCCTATGGCCGAGGAGGCCTTAAGGTTCCCCCCCCCCCTCTCTTTGGCTTTACTAGCTCTTCTTTTATAGTTTTCATCTTCCTATCTCCTGCTTCCATCTGTTGATCGTCTATTTGCTTTTCTTCTGGTTGTCCGTCCCATCAGAGGCCTTATCGGCACTCAAGTGGCTCACTCTAACCAACGTTATCCTGCCAAGGGGTTACCTCCCCATTAATGCGGCCAGGGGGGTTGGTTGAGTGCATTCAATGCGATAGTGACAGCTTACTTTGAGGTTAACCTCTCCCCAAAATCACCTTTGTCAGGCCGAGGACAAGGTATCCTCGGCGTGGATCCAGGAGAATAAGCTTCCCCCCCTTCTCTTCAGGAATAGCTTGCGATCCTCGGCATGGGCCTTGGGCCTGCTATATGATGGGCCGAGGCTATCAGGCCCACGGACCCCACAAATAACAAAGAACTTTATTATCAAAATAACTTGCAATTACCCTTCTCCCCTCTTTCTATGTGTGTGTTAAAATATTTATTATTCTTAAAAATAAATAAATAAATAACTTGCATAATTAAATGCATATTTCTTCATCTTCATACGTGCTCCGCAACTTTCTAGTAACAAAGATATGCCCGATATCCTCCTGTTATGTATCAAACTTGTAGTTGGGATGTTATATAGGTAGCTGGGACTAAACGTTGTTTTATTTTATTTAATAATCATCCCCTTTTTTTCTTTTCTTTTTTAAACTAATTATTAATATCTTTTAGAGCCTGTTTGGTAGAAGGATTTTTGTTTTTGTTTTCAAAATAATATAAAAACAATTTTCAAAAAATTAAAATTGAAATAATTTTTATATTATACATGTTTGGTTCCCACTTTTAAGAAAAAATTTCAAAATCCAAAAATTATATTTATATATTGTTTGGGAGACCATTTCTATTTCTGAGATTATTATTATTATTTGGATAATGATAAGGGAATAAAGCTTATCTACCTTTTTCTTTTTCTTTTTTAATAATGATAAGCTTCAAATTTGAAGTGTGAAAATTATTTTGTGATAAAAATAAGCTCCTTGATTAGCTCAAAAAAAAAAAAAAAAAAAAACTCCTTAATTTAAGAGATAGAAGACTTTGGACAAATATGTAGGATCCACTATTTTCAATTTATTTATAACTATGCCATTAAAAACATGTTTTGTATCTTGAAAACATTCTCTCAGCCATTTTCAAAATCCTGTTTTGAATAAGAAAAATATGATACAATTTTTTGAAACTATATTTAAAGAATATCAACCAAACAATATATTCAAGTGTGAGACTATACTCTTATCAAACATGCCCTTAACTTTCTACCTCTGTAATTTCAGTTATGAATAGTTTGATTTTTTTTTTTTTTTTTTTATAAATCCCATCACTCTTATTTATTGTCTTTTTTTTTATTTTATATAATAATAATTACTCCTATTTATTTTACTATTCTAACAACTCTAATCCCATAGGGACAGTTGAAAATTTTGTGAGATTTTGTTTTTAAATATATGTAATTTATTAAATTAAAAAAAAAAAAAAGTTAAATGCCCATACACTAAAGGCACGCTTGGTTATACTGAGATTCTTGATTGTGAATTTGTGATCGCTTCATCTCCCACATTTTTTGGCTAAAAGAAAATTTACCTTTTACCTTTTACTTATATATCTATCTATCTATCTATACTACTAATAAAAGGATTCCCCAATTTCGTCTTCAACTTTTGGCATACTAAAATATTCTCATACAAATTCTAAAATAACATACCCTTTAGTTTAATTTTATTTCCTACAAAAAAGCAAAAAAAATGTTAAAAGAGTAGTACTATCTTATGCACAAAAGATTAAAAAAAAAAAAATCAAATATATGATTCCTATTTGTATTTGTTATCTATTTGAATTCAAATACATCAATTATGTTTAAAAAAAATAAAAAACCTCATTTATGTAAGTACACAAGGGGGAAAAAAAACAGTTTTTCTCTCCACCTATTTGTATTCAAATGTATAGTTCCTATCTGTATTTGTTATCTATTTGAATTCAAATACTTCAATTATGTTTTAAAAAAATACAAAATTACTTCTTCAAAAAAAAAAAAAAAAACATTATTCTCACCTCCCATTTGTATTCAAATGTCTAAATCATATCTGTGGGGGGAAAAGCCCAACCATGCGTAGTGGGCCTAGAGCCCAAGGTGAAGGTTATTGTATATCCGAAGAGGCTAAAATCGTTGAAGGGTACTTTGCACGAAAGAAGGATAATTGGGAGCGAAGAAGATCCGTCCGAAGAGAGCATCAGTGTTCTGAAGAGATCATTCTCCTCGAATGTAAGGATTCTTGGTCATATAAATATCTGGGGGGTTCGAATGAGTTTACTAATGACTTCAGTAGTCTAGATAAGCTTCGGACACGCCTGGAGATAAGAAGAATGGAGAAATATCTAAAAGGAAAAGCTGCCACCACCGTATTAAATGCACTGCAGCAACTTTTCTGACTGCATTTATGTGGAAAAGACCCCTGAACAGTATAATCTCAGCTACCGCCACTCACAAAAAGTTGAAGAAGATACATAGCATGACTTGCACTCAAGTAGGGACCTAAATGAAGAACAAATGGACGATGGGGATGATGGGGGAGGATGCTATATAAAGAAGAAGGGCTCCTAATAAAAGGAGGAGGAAAAAGAAAAAAGAGAGGTTTTACTGTAGCCCTAAGAATTGTAACCAGTATTCAATTTATCAAAAGTCTCTTCGGACTTCAATTTATTTGATCTTTATGTGTATTTTTATGCTGGTTTATACTTGAACGTTGTGATCAACTGTTGTGAGCTCCACAGTCAACCTAGCTCTATCATCCACACTATACAAATTTATTATTTTGGGCTTGGGCCACAAATCCTAACCCTACAATTGGCGCCGTCTGTGGGAAGAGTTTGAGCAGAAGTGGAAGCAACAGTTGATAATGGCTGAACCAGGGCAACAACCAGCAAAATCTGGGGTGTCCCAACACATAGACCCTTTTCTCAATTTGGAGCAGAGACAAGATCGTGAAGGCAACGTGCATACTACGCACCCTGAGCGAAGCCAACCGCATGGAGGAAGTCACGTGTCTTATGCAGAGAAGAACAATATGCAATTGGAAATTGAGAGGCTAAAGAGGGAGTTGCACCATGCAAAGAGAAAACATGTTTCTTCGCATTCTGATGGGGACTGGGGTGACAAGCAAGATGTCACCTACGAGCAGAGATCTCAGACACCAATCAGTGAGTCCTTTTCATACGAAGAGGATCACCGTCGCAAGAGGCAACCTCAAAGCCCATCACGTGGAGGGGTAGGAAATGATGCTATGAGTAAAGCCTTGAATCAAATCTCTAGGTCACCCTTCACGCATAGGATCGAAGGAGCAAGGCTTCCCCGGCGTTTTAACCAGCCAACATTTACCATTTATAATGGTAAAACAGACCCTGTGGAGCATGTGAGCCACTTTAATCAAAGGATGGCTGTCTACTCTAAAGATGAAGCTCTGATGTGTAAGGTCTTCCCTTCCAGTCTTGGACCGGTTGCAAGGAGGTGGTTCGACAGCCTGAAAGCGGATTCCATCAATTCCTACAAAAAACTCACTCAAGCATTTGGTTCACGTTTTGTCACATGCCGAAGAGTGGCCAGGCCCTTGTCTTCTCTGCTATCTTTGAGCATGCAGGAGGGTGAGACCCTGAAGGCGTATTCGGATAGGTATTGGAAAATGTTTAATGATATAGAGGGCAACTTTGATGCAATGGCCCTCGACACGTTCAAGCTTGACCTCCCTACTGACCACGGTTTAAGGACGTCCTTGTCTGGTAAATCCATCACTAACATGCGTCAGCTCATGGACCGTATTGAAAAATATAAAAGAGTTGAAAAAGATCAACAACAAGAGAAGGGTAAGGACAAGGTTATCCTCCAAGAGAAGAGGGATTTCAGGTCGGACCATTACAATAACAACAATCCACAGAGAGATTTCGCTGGGCAGTCAGGATTAACAAATGCTCAAGCAGTCAATACTGTGTTCAAGGAGCCAGTCCACCAAGTTTTAGAAAAGATCAAGAATGAGCCATTCTTTAAATGGCCAATTAAGATGGTGGGAAATCCTGAGAGGCGCAATCACAATCTTTATTGTCAATACCACCAGGACCATGGGCATACCTCTAAAGATTGTAGAAGCTTATAGGATCATTTGGACCAGTTAGTCCGCGAAGGTAAGTTGAGACACCTATTGCATCACTCCAGTGGCATAAGAGGTCAAATGAATTCTGAGCCCCAGAAGAATGATTCTTCGAAGCCTCCATTGGGAACTATCAACATCATTTTCGCCGCACTGGGGAGAACAAGGGCCTGGCCGTCTAAGATTATGTCGGTAACCCATTTACCAGCAGGGAACTTCGGTCAAGATCTAGAGAGACCTAAACAGGATATCTAACCGGTTATAGGGTTCTTGGATGATGACAAGATTGGTACCATCCAACCCCACGATGACGCTCTGGTAGTCACCCTTAGAATTGGAGGATATGATGTGAAGAGGGTAATAGTGGACTAGGGTAGTGCGATGGAGATAATGTACCCTGACCTCTACAAGGGGCTGAACCTAACACCTGATGACTTAACACCATACAGTTCTCCCCTGGTCAGTTTCGAGGGAAGAATCGTCACTCCGAGGGGCCAAATATGGCTGCTTGTACAGATTGGCTTGGAAGTAGTGGAGGTGGACTTCATTGTTGTAGATGTGTATTCCCCTTATATAGCAATTGTAGCCAGACCTTGGCTACATATGTTAGAGGCTATTTCCTTTACTTTGCATCAAAAAGTTAAATATCCATCCAAAGGGCGAGTTTGTGAAATTCGTGGAGATCAATCCTCGGCCAGACAATGCTTGGTGGCTGCCATCCAACACAAGCCCGAGATTGAGTCCTTGGCCATGGCCGAGAAAGATTTATAGCAATTACAAGGCGGGTATCGCCCGTTGAGGATCTAGATGAAGGTGTTAGATGTGAGGATTTAATAAAAGTTCTAATTGGAGACGATCCCGAAAAGTTCTTTCAAGTCGGATCTCAGATGCCTCTACTAGAAAAAGAAGAGCTAATTGAGTTCCTTAAGAAAAATCTTGACGTATTTGCCTGAAATTCTTATGAAGCCCCAGGAGTGGATCCGAAATTCATTTGCCACCATCTGAAGGTCAACCCACTGATTGTCCCCAAGAAGCAGCCTCCTCGGCGCCCATCCAAGAAGCATGCAGATGCGGTAAAAGAAGAGGTAACGAAGCTCAAACAGGCTGGAACTATTAAAGAAGTTTTTTATCCCTAGTGGTTAGCAAATACTGTAGTGGTGAAGAAAAAGAGCAGGAATGGCGAGTCTATGTAGATTTCACCGACTTAAATAAGGCTTGTCCTAAGGACCCTTTCCCTTTGCCAAAAATTGATCAGCTAGTAGATGCCACTGTCGGCCATCCTCGGATGAGTTTCTTGTATACTTTCCAAGGTTACCATCAAATACCGTTAGCCCCAAATGACCAGGAGAAGACCGCTTTTGTTACCCCTACTGGTAATTACCATCATAAAGTGATGCTATTTGGTTTGAAAAATGCAGGCTCTACTTACCAACGAATGATGATAAAGATGTTTGAATCACAGTTAGGCAAAAGTATTGAGGTTTATATAGATGACATGGTGGTGAAAAGTAAAGTCGTTTCCGAGCATGTGAAGGACCTTGACAACACTTTTGAAATCCTAAGAAGGCATAAGCTACGTCTGAATGCTTCCAAATGCTCATTTGGTGTAGGGTTAGGCAAATTCTTGGGTTACATGGTGACACACACGAGAATTGAGGTGAACCCCGATCAGATAAAGGCTATTCAAAATCAGCAGTCTCCTCAAAATCCGAAAGAGGTTCAAAAATTAACAGGAATGACCACTGTCCTGAACTGATTCATCTCTCAATCAATAGATAGGTGTAAACCTTTCTTCTCACTGATCAACAAGTGGAAAGGGTTTGAATGGACTGAAGAATGTGCTTCGGCCTTTCAACAACTCAAAGACTACTTGGCTCGGCCACCAATTATGTCCAGTCCTGAACCAGATGACGTCCTGTTTGCCTATATTGTTGTGGTTCCCTATGCCGTAAGTCTAGTACTGATACGAGTGGATCAAGGTGTGTAAAGGCCAGTTTACTATGTGAGTAAATCTTTACATGAAGCCAAGATTAGGTACTTGCCGCTGGAGAAAGCTATCTTGACAGTAGTACTCAGAACACGAAAATTGCCTCACTATTTCCAAACACATACGGTCGTCGTGCTTACACAACTCCTGCTTAAATCTGTACTTCGAAGTGCCGACTACAGAGGAAGAATAGCCAAGTGGGGCACTATCCTAAGGGCTTTCGATATCAAATACATACCTCGCACTTTAGTCAAGGGGCAGATCTTTGTAGATCTAGTGGCCGAGTTCACGAAACCTAGTTTAGAAGAAGTAACGGCAGAGAAGGACATGGATAAAAGATCGGTTGGCATGATTTCTCAACAAAGCCCTTCCCACTGGGAAGTGTATGTGGACGGCGCAGCGAACCAGAAAGGTTCTGGAGTAGGACTAGTGCTGATATCCCTCGAGAGAATCATCATTGAAAAATCGTTAAGGCTGGATTTCTTGGCAATAAATAATGAGACGAAGTACGAAGCCCTATTGATGGGAATGTCTATGGTCCAAAGAATTGGAGGAAAGGCAGTGGAGTTGTTCTCGGACTCAAGGTTAGTCGTGGGTCAAGTACAAGGTGAGTTTGAGGCGAAGGATGAAAGAATGCAGAGATACCTGAACCGAGTTAAACGTCTGCCGTCGAAATTTGAATTTTTCAACTTGCTGCACATCCTTAGAAGTGGTAATGCACATGCTGATTCTCTGGCCATACTCGCTACCTCTTCGGCCCAAAATTTTTCTAGAGTTATCCTTGTCGAGGACTTGCATGGGCCTACTGAGGCAAGAAGAGATGTAATCCAAGTTCACCAAATCAGAACCGAGCTCTACTGGATGGATCCTATAGTCAAATTCTTGAAAGAAGATATTCTGCCTGAAGAAAAGGGGGAAGCTGACAAAATTCAAAGGATGGCGACCAGATTCTAGTTATCCGAGGACCAGAAATTATACAAACGCTCCTATTCAAGGCCGTACTTGCTATGCATGCATCCTAAAGCGGCTGAGTTGCTACTAGAGGAATTGCATGAAGGAATCTATGGAAGCCACACTGGAGGTAGGTCTTTGGCTCACCGAGCCGTTACTCAAGGTTATTGGTGGCCAAACATGCAAAAAGAAGCTTATGAATATGTTAAGAAGTGCAATTAATGTCAACGATTTGCGCCGAACATACACCAACCAGGTGGAGTCCTCAACCCATTACCTAGTCCATGGCCATTTGCTCAATGGGGCTTAGATATAGTGGGTCCATTCCCAAGAGCCGCAGGAAATAGGAAGTACCTCCTGGTCGGCACAGACTATTTCACCAAATGGGTTGAAACTGAACCTCTAGCCAACATTCAAGACGTAGATGCGCAAAAATTTGTATGGAAGAATATTATTACTCGTTTCGAAGTTCCTCATACTCTCATTTCGAACAATGGCCTACAGTTCGACAGCAAAGCATTCTGAAATTATTGTAGCGAACTAGGAATCACAAATAGATACTCCACCCCTGCCTATCCCCAGGGGAACGGACAAGCAGAAGTAGTTAACAAAGTCATAGTTAATGGATTAAAGAAGAGGTTAGACGATGCGAAGGGCAAGTGGGTGGAGGAATTGCCACTCGTACTTTGGGCTTACAGAACTACGCCTCGCAGATCTACTGGAGAGACCCCCTTCTTGATGACTTATGGGGCTGAAGTTGTCATCCCTCTAGAGACTGGCTTCCCAACTCTGAAAACCAGCTCGTTCAGCCCGACTAGCAACAATGAGCTACTAGAAAGGAGTTTGGATTTGATTGAAGAAAGGAGAGAAAACGCAATGGTTCGATTAGCACATTACCAACAAAAGCTCAGGCAAGGCTATGTTGCCAATGTGAAGCTAAGGCCTCTAGAACCTGGTGATTTGCTACTCAGGAAAGTTGTGGGCACTGCAAAAAACTCAACTTGGGAGAAGCTAGGACCCAATTAGGAAAGGCCATATCGTATCACTTTAGGGGCTGGCATTGGGGCATATTTCCTGGAAAACTTAGATAGTCATGTAATACTGCGCCCTTGGAATGTAAATAATCTCAAAAGGTACTATTATTAATCGAATTTTCTATCCAATCACCATGACAATTCCTCATCTTTATCGGTTCTCTAAGTGTTTAAACTTAAATCCAATCATGTCTGTAGTCCTCGAATCAGATGATTTTGGTTAGTTAACACTCCTTATCAGTTTTCTAAGTGTTTAAACTTAAATCCAATCATACCTGTAGTCCTTGGACCAGATGATTTGGGTTAGTTAACACCTTACCGGTTCTCTAAGTGTTTAAACTTAAATCCAATCATACCTGTAGTCCTCGAACCAGATGATTTGGGTTAGTTAAAACTCCTTATCGGTTCTCTAAATGTTTAAACTTAAATCCAATTATGCCTGTAGTCCTCGGACCAGATGATTTGGGTTATTTAACATTTCTTAGCGGTTCTCTAAGTATTTAAATTTAAATCCAATCATGCCTGCAATCCTCAGACCAGATGATTTGGATTAGTTAACACTCCTTAGCGGTTCTCTAAGTGTTTAAACTTAAATCCAATCATACCTGTAGTTCTCGGACCAGATGATTTTGGTTAGTTAATACTCCTTTGGATGCCTGCAATCCTCGAATCAGATAGTATGGGTTAGTTAACACCTTTGTACAGTTATTATTATTGAAGTTTAACTTTAGAATGAGTCTTGCCTGAAATTCTTGAATGTATTTAAATTAACTTTAACTTATGATAACCTTCTTTGTGCATGTTCGAAAAGACCTGTGAAGCTTTTATAACACTCGTTGCATTCATTATTTAGTAGTAATTCTTATACAAACTGCTCTTTTCAGTATCAATTTTGGTTATGTACATTGTCAGCATGATATGGTGGGTATGTTTACCTACATTCCCATAATTACAAAGTACAGTTATTTGTAGCAAAATTAAGTCATAAGATATGCAACGAAGACACCAGAAGTAAAAGAAAAATTGTTTCATTGATCAAAAGTAAATAGTTTACAATCCCTTGCATAAAAGAAAAACAAATACAAGTACAAAAAAAAAAAAAAGCACCTGAGTATTTAAGTCTTCACTTGAGGGACCAAGGGGTCGGGAGCCTGGCTGGACTGAGTCACAGCAGCTTCTGGGGCTTGGTCCTTAGGGGTTGGAGGGGTTTTCTTCTTTCCCAAGCCCTCATCCTTATCCTTGGATGCCTCAGCTGGCTTGCTCTGATTAGCAAGTTGACCAGACTCCTTAGAGGCCTCGAGGGTGATTAGAGGAACTTGACTAACCAAGGGTTGCTCCGAGGCCTCCTAGAGTTGTGTTAGAGGAGGGAGATCAGACCCTAGGAGCTCTCGGATGTCAGGGTCATAATATATGCTCCCAAGTAGTCTCAGTTCTGAGTCCGCAGGCACCCCAGCAGCATCCAGTGCCTTGCCCCACGTTATATCGCAATAGTCTCGGCTGACTGTGGTAAACTGCTCAATGAGGCCTTTTTCGGTCTCCTCTACCCCCAGCTGGTATGCTGCTTTTCTTTCAGCCTCGGTCGCCTCCTTAGCCAGCTAAACATTCTTCTGAGCCAGTTTGGCAGTCTCCCTGGTCTTTTGAAGTTTGGCCCAAAGCTCCTTCACAAGTGCTTTCTCAGTTGCCAAATTAGTCTATGTCTCATTTAGCAGCTTGCGTTGGGCTTCGGCCTGAATCTCAGCATTTTGCAGGCCCGCATTAAGACTATTCCTTTCATTAGTTACCTCTTTGACCTGTTTAGAGAGTTGGAAAAAGTCCTCCTTTAGGCTGCCCAAAGACTTCTCTGCCTCGGACCAAGAGTGGGCCTCCGCTTGGGCTTCAATATAGGTTTTCTTGTTCCACTCTTCAGCCACAAAGACTTGCTGAGTAATTTGCATAGTAAAGGGAAATAGTTAGAGCAAAACAAATAAAACTTAACATCCCAAACTGAAAAGCTGGAATGACTCACTTACGATGGACAAATCTCATTTTAGGGGCATGAAGAGTTCATACTAGCTGAAGCGCCTGTATGAATCCATGTCTCGGGGAAGGAGCAATGGTTGCTCTAAGGCATTAGCAACTGCTCCTACTCTCCCCCTATCATAGTTTCTGAGGGAGGTATCCCAAGGAATAGGAGCACTGTCCAACTCCAACTTGGGTGACCATATGCGTGGCCCTCAGCGTATATTAGCAACAGGAGGCTCATCTCGGCTCTTAGTAGATGAGGCCCTCTTACTCTGGTGGTCTTTCGCCACCTTCTATTGCTTGGTTGCTTTTGGTGGCACCACCACCTCCCTCTCCTCAGTTTTAAGGAGTTGCCTCTTCTTCTTCAGATCCGCCAAGTGCTTTAAGCCGAGATCAAGAACCTAAGGTGGTGGTGGAGGCAAACTCACCACAGGTTGGGAAGTACCAGTGCCTTTCGGCTCGGCCTTCTTGCCCCTGTTCCTCATTAGTGCCTTCAAGTCTGACATGTTTTCCTCTTCCGAAGAGTCTTCCAGAAGAGCAGTTATCATAATGGAAGGATGGACACTGGATTGCCTATCAGTTTCCTCTTCGGAGTTTGAGGATGGTATCCCTTGAACCCCTCCTGAAGCTTCCCCTTCAAATTTAAATTTGTCTATTTGCTCCTCTAGTGAAGAGGACGATGAGCCAACCCTTTCGCCTATAACCACCTGTTCAACGGGGACTTGCTAAACCGGCTGGATGAGTAGTGGTACACCCTGCGGGTTTGGATGTGGCACCAGAGGAAGATCGAATGGAGCCAAAAAATCCTTCCGACCAACGTTGATTTGGTTAAGGCAATAGTCTCCTTGTCCTATCGCGTTTTCGACCAGCTGGAGATCGGACGGTTTGGGCGTGTAATCGAGAATGACGGGAACCGACCAGAGTTACCCGTCTTCACTCACAAAAATCTCCAATCGTAACAAGTAGTTGAGCGCGGCGATGTTGGTAAGGCTCAGCCAAGGGGAAACTTGGCTTTTATCTGTCAACATCACAACAAAATTTAGTCAGAAATTTGACAACAGCAAGACCGAGCAAGTAGTTGAGCGCGGCGATGTTGGTAAGGCTCAGCCAAGGGGAAACTTGGCTTTTATCTGTCAACATCACAACAAAATTTAGTCAGAAATTTGACAACAGCAAGACCGAGAAGACTAAGTTGCAAAGAAAGGTCAATCCTAAATCTAATGTTAGCAATCCTAAATCTAAGATGCCCCCACATGGCTCTCCTGGTGTGGTTGAGCAGTGAAGACCGTCATGCCAGGCACTCGAGACGATCAAATAATCGTCTTTCATCCCCTTGTTAGACTTGGGAAGGCAGGAAACGAGCCTAATAGTGTTGGATCGGGATTTCAAATAATATCCCACTCCTTTCTGACTGTGGCACTTGTACATATGTACCACATCCCACCAGGTGAGTCCCAAGCCCAGATGGCGGTTTAGATCATCGATGGCTCCTAAAACCCTAAAGACATTGGGCGCACATTGCTCGGGGCTAAGCCTATGGTTTCGAAGATAGTTAGTGGTGATGGGGCTCATAGGAATTGTCATTCCTCCTTCTAGGAAGGCGATGATAGGGATTATCACTTCACCCACTTTTCAATCTATTAGGACTTTTTCTGGGGGGGCTATATCTCAAACCCACATCTTCAGGTATGCTGTATGTGGCCCTAAACTTCTCCATCTGAGCGGGACTGTCCACCAAATACTACTATCTACCCATCTTAAACAAACGAGAAAGGAGGAACTCTAAACGCAGTGACTAGGGGGCGACTACTCGAAGGTCAAAAAGGGTGTCCGATGAGAAGATTAAAGACGAATATATGAAGACTTACACGAACCGGATCGAAAAATGATATCTGAACTCGTATAGATGCTTGTAGATTCTGGATTTGATGATTGTAGAGTTTGGTTGATTTGAATGCCTCTGTTCGCTAGAAAGTCTGAAAATATGTAAAATAAAGGAGGAAAAACCTCCTCTAGGGCTTTATATAGAGACAAGCGAAGGGGAAGGAGTTATCCCGCCCAAATTTCGAGGAAGAATCACATCCGTTGGATCATTAGTCCACCTTTAGATGGCAAAGACAAAACGCCGCCTGGAATAATTAATAGCGCTTTGGAAACCTTGAAACGGCAGCAGCAATTGTGAAGCACGTAAATCCATGCTCCTACACGTGTGAACTAAGATATTTTTTGCATTTTTATTTTGTAACAAATCAAAATCTTTTTTTTTTTTTCCTCTTCGGATGCGAGGGAAAAATTAAAATTTTGAGGAGCTATTGCGGGGGGAAAAGCCCAACCATACATAGTGGGCCTAGAGCCCAAGTTGAAGGTTATTGTATGTCCGAAGAGACTAAAATCGTTGAGGGGTACTTCGGGCGAAAGAAGGATACTTGGGAGCGAAGAAGATCCATCCGAAGAGAGCATCAGTGTTCCGAAGAGATCATTCTCCTCGAATGTCAAGATTCTTGGTCATATAAATATCTGAGGGGTTTGAATGAGTTTACTAATGACTTCAGCAGTCTAGAGAAGCTTTGGACACGCCTGGAGATAAGAAGAATTGAGAAATATCTAAAAGGAAAAGCCGCCACCACCGTATTAAATGCATTGCAGCAACTTTTCTAGTCACATTTATGTGGAGAGGACCCTGAACAGTATAACCTCAACTACCGCCACTCACAAAAAGCTGAAGAAGATACATGACATGACATGCACTCAAGTAGGGACCTAAATGAAGAACAAATGAACGATGGGGATGTTGGGGGGAAGATGCTATATAAAGAAGAAGGGCCCCTAATAAAAGAAGGAGGAAAAAGAAAAAGGAGAAGTTTTACTGTAGCCCTAAGAATTGTAACCAGTATTCAATTTATCATAAGTCTCTTCGGACTTTAGCTTATTTGATCTTTATGTGTATTTTTATGCTGGTTTATACTTGGACGTTGTGATCAACTGTTGTGAGCTCCACAGTCAACCTAGCTCTATCATCCGCACTTTACAAATTTATTGTTTTGGGCTTGGGCCACAAATCCTAACCTTACAATATCTATATTTGTTATCTATTTGAATTCAAATACTTCAATTATGTTTATCAAAAAAACACACACACACACACACACACACACACACACAAAATTACTTCTTAAAAAAAAACTCCACTACCTCACGTAAAAACTACTCATTCTTAGGAATTTTTATGTTTTTTTTTAATTATTTAAAACATTTCAAAATTTTTGTTATCCAAAATTTATGCAGTTATCACAAATCTCCATCCATCCATACTAACGTATATCATCTTTCTTTTGTTCAAGCCTTAAATTTTTTTATTTATCAAAATTTTAATTTCAATCAATAAATTCAAATGTCTCATTGGTTTCAACTACTTGCGGTACAAAATTGGCCTCATTTAAACATGTTAAAATTGCATCTACCCACTGCTATCTAAACTCCCATTAACCACTATTAAGCATATCACATCTCCCACCTTCCTACTTCATAAATTCATTCTAATTTAACAAACCTACCAGTTTCATGACAGAATCAAACACAATAACCTTTGAAATCTGTTGAATTTCAATATTTAAAGGTACATTATATCTAATTTATTTAGAGAAAATAATTTTTATTGAGGTATGAATTTAAAGGTGTGGATTGTTGACAAAGAGCTTGGTGAGAGAAACAGAAATTGTCGATTACAAGCCTGGTCTTAATTTCTATTAACGTATGTATTTGATTCCTTTGTAATGTTTTGTAATGATAAGCCTATTTTGATTGATTTTTTTGGTTTTACCTTGAGCCTTGTTGCATGCACAAAGTGCGTGTAATGAGTCTAGTACTACTAATTAATAACAGGATTCTCTTATTGGTTTCATCATTTTGTGTACCAAAATACCCTTTAATTCATATGTTTAGAAAGTTTATATAATAGGGTTAGATAGGTAAAATTACTAATTGAAACTCTCCTAAATTTATTTTTTTCACTCTATCTCTATCTAATGTAATTTATTTTTTTGCTAACTTTTTTATTTTATTTTTTTATTTTTTATGGACTTGCAAATTTATATCCCTTATCCATATCCCTTAAACTAGGCACTTCCATCTCTCTTTATTCCTTTTGAATGGCAAGTCAGTTACTAAAATCAAATATAAATATGAACAAAATTTAGTTACAAAATTGGTTATAGTTTTAGACTACAATCTTACTCAATATTTTTATATTGGAGGTAAATTTTGATAAATTTACAATTTGATTACATTTTCTTATTATATCCTCTATTCTTGCAAAATTTATAGAAAATTAAAGATCAATTACTATGTCATCAACAAATTATTTAAATTACAAGTTTTTGTAGTTTAAAATTATGCATAAAATATAAATTTATAGATCATATAGTAAATAATATTTAATTGACACAAAATTTTACACATATGTTAAGGGCATAAAGAACATATAATTCAACGGTTAAATTTTCAAAATATATAATAATATTTATTTTATTGAATAATATTGTAATTTTAAGTTATAATCAATTTTATAATTAAACTGTGTCCTATTAATAAGTGTTTCTCTTCCTATATTTAATCTTTAAAAAATATATATCTTTTTTTCTCTCGAATGAATGAGTTGTCTTTTCCTACCAGGTAAATTTTTTAACGTTTTTTTAAAATCTTTTTATTGCACATGTGATTTTGATGGTTGTATATGATTTTTATATCCTTCTTTCTCTTTTGGTTTTTTGAAATTTTTTGACACTTTAACCCAAAAAAGTACTTCATCACATGCGCAAAGCACGCATGGTTAGGCTAGGTTTTATCTTTTGTGTGTGTGTGTGTTTTGGGGATGAGCGTCCTTGTTAAGCGAGCTTTTTCAACCATTTTATTTATGGGTCCGGCTCCCCTCCCGTTTCAAACTCTCATGTTTTCTCCGGTTTTAATACAAATGAAAGACATCTGGCAGACCAACAATCTAAAGGCTAAAAAAAACCCACGTCATTCTCTCTGTCTCATTCTATCTCAATTACAGACCAAGCAAACCCACCGTCATACTCACATACCCAACACGTTAAATACAATTTTTTCTTCTTTATAATTTGTCTTTCTTTCCTTTTCCTTGCTCCAATCTCTCTCCAATATCATCATTGTCAACCGGGTATTAGAGCTAAGACCAGATCTCGCTAGAGAAGAAAGCATCACCCAAATGGAAACAAAATTTTTTGGACAAATTCAAAGAACCCATAAGAGGTAAAGCAAGAACTCTCTCAAAATTTGTCTCTGTGTATCCCTCAAAAAGAAACCCCAAGAATAACCTTGCAAAACCCATAACAGTAAAATCAAAGAAATTTAAGCTACATACCAGTACCCATAATCAATCACCCATCCATCAAATATATCACAAAATGAAGTGCTAGAAACAAAAAGAGAGAAGAGTAATCATGCAACAGTGATGAAATCAGTAGCAAGAGGGAGAGGCATAGACGTTGGAAATTAGGAATATAAAATCAAAGAAAAATTTGTTGAGCTTCCAAGTATTTGCAGCAGCGATCTTGATGTGCTGGCCACGCATCTCAGATGGCGTCTCCGGCATTATTTTCGACAACTCCTTGCTGTCCTTCGCCAATGGTGTTGGGTGTATGTATGATAGTGCCTAGTGGGGTCGCTTGGGCTGTGAAAACTTCTGAGTAATTGAGAGAGAAAGAGAGACAAAATTGAGAGAGAATGACGTGGGGTTTTTTTAGCCTTTGTATTGTTGGTCTGCCAAGTGTCCTTCATCTATGTTTAAACAGGAGAAAACATGAGAGTTTGAAACGGGAGGGGAGCCGGACCCTTTATTTATAACAAAGGGCTTAGCGTGAGTAAGAAAGAGAGTTCTCAGCAACCAAAGAAAAAAACAAGAGTAAGAAAGAGAGAGAGTGGAAGAGAAAGAAAGAGAGGTAGAAATGAATCAAGGCGGAGATCAAGGCAGAAGCGGCCCTCAAAACCAGCGTCCAGGGAATGTCCGGCCGGGGACTGGGCCTGATTTTGGCAATCTACCTCCACAGCGAGGCAAGATCATAAGGCAAGTCGTTGCCGATTTCGCTGCCGATGTCAGTAATGTGCTCAATGCCACAATTCCGTACGGAGGAATAAGAAGAAATAATTAATATGTAATATGTATATTTTAATGGGTTTTCCTTTCTTTTCGTTTTCTTACAGGCGGTGTTCGCTGATTTTGTGTTATGAGTATGAGATTGGGGTAGGCTGTTGGGTGTTTGAATATTATGCTTTATAATTGTATTCGTACCGCCTATATATGATGATAATGTTAATCTAATGTTGTATTTATCCAAAAGGGTGTTTTATTTTTGGTTTGTCTTACGGAGAAAAGTTAAGTCGAATTGCATCTTTTTCTTGGCAACCAAACAGAAAATTTTGGAGATCACAGAATCAAATGTCTTGAGAGAAGTGTCAGACTCTTACAAAATCAAACACACAGAACACAAGGAAAAGCAAAATACCTTACAATCCCCAAACCCACACAGAGAGACACACAGTCAGTGTGTACTGTGTTGTGCTAACCAGTGATGATCTTGTTGGAGAATTGACACGTGGCGGGGAATTGCAGTACGGTGACTGGGTTAGACTGGGCTGGGCCTGTGGGCCACCTTCAGCAGCCCACACTCGTTTTGCCGTGTCCTGTGTTAACCGGTTTTTGTCTTCTTACTGGATTGTTTAAAGTGTAATTCAAATAAATTCTTTTCATATTTTCAAATGAGAAATACAAAGAGTTCAAATTCAACTCTTTCAAGTTTCAAAAGTAAGTTTCAAATTATCCAAAAGTAAAAAAAAATAATAGTCCAAGTACTTATCAAAAGAAATTTTGTACAATTAAGGTCGATTCTATATTAATGTGAATAATGTCTTCCACAATCTTTGTATGTTAAGTCTTACTTATTTGAAAAGATTTTCATTTTTTTGGCAAAAATATAATTTACACCCGCTAACTTTGCCTAAATATTACTTTAGTATTTTAAGTTTAAAGTTTGTTATTGTAGTCATGTAACTTTACCCAAAAATCATTTTATTCATTTATATTTGAATTTAGATATTTCAATCTTATAATATTACAAACCCAATCAAAGTAGTCCTTCCATCCACTATTTTTAGGCATGATGTTGTATTTATATATTGAGAATTAAAATATTATTCAAGTAATATTTTAATAATCGAGGAATTTTGAACTTTTATCAAAGGGACTAAACCTAACATTGTACCGGGCTTACACTCTTTGTTAAAGAAAGGAGGAGTGACTACTCCCAAGTATCGGGCCTCTTTTTTTTTTTTTTCAACCTTTCATGCTCCCCTTTTTCCTCTTTCGCTAGCAAAGTTTTGATTTTTTGACCATCTCAAAGGAACTTGTTTTATTACTTTGGCTGCATCACAATTTAGAAATGGTGAGTGCAAAGATGGATTTTCCAAAACTTTTGTAAATTTTCATTTCACATGGAAGTGAAATACAAAGTTCCTTATTTCCTTTTTACTGAGAAAGATAAATATATCAGTAGAATAGAAAAGTCCAAAAGTTAGTTATAAATAATATATGGTTTTTATATTAGAACTTGTATTGGTTCTAATGCATTCAGTATATTTATCTGTTCGGATGTTGAGATGTAATCAAAAGTAAATATCATTGTAATGGGTCTAATACAATTAGACACTTAATCAAAATTTTGCTCTTATTTTTACCCTTGAATACCCTACAAAAGATTTAAAAAGAGGAATTCATTTGGAAATAATTTATTTAGCTGAAACTGAAAATTTTTTACTGAAAATACTGTAAATAAAAGTAAAAATTAACTGAAATAGTATAGGGAGATCTACAAATAGTACAAAAAAGTGCACTGAAACTTATGAATAATAGCAAAAATAAATTAAATAGTAACACAAATAAGTTAACTTTAACCTCACTTTCCAACCAAAGTGTTTATTGGACATTCCCAAAATCAACAAAAGTTCATTTTGCTTGCTTATCAAATACCAAAAAGTTCATTTTTGCTAATTGAGCAATGGCGAGAGAGAAAGTAACTTTTTATGCAAATTGTTAGGCAAGGCCGTCAAATAATTTGGACAGTAGTTGATGTAGTTTGACCGGTCACTAGATTCTTTTTTACCCCGTTAAGTTCCAACTTCCGGGCATTCTGGCCTTTTGCCCTTAATTTTAAAAAAATTTAGCAATATGCCCCTGTTTTGAAACTATATAGGTTCGTGCCCCTGTTTCGATACTCGATGGCCTTAAAATCGAGTTATTTAAAGTACTCGATTGGTCTAAAATCGAGTTATGCCTGATCAAACTTAAAAAAAAAAAAAAAAAAAAAAAAAAAAAAAAATTGCATGAAACTCGATTAAATGGAAATCGAGTTCCAAAACGTCACTATAGGGGTTAAAAACGCCACTATAGGGATAAAAAACGCCGCTATAGGTCCACTGAAACCTGGCATAAAAAATTTTTCCAGAAAAACGCCACTATAGGGATTAAAAAACGCCGCTATAGGGCCACTGAAACCTGGTATAAAAAAAATTTTCCAGAAAAACGCCACTATAGGGCTTAAAAACGTCACTATAGGGCTTAAAAACGCCGCTATAGGTCTCCCTAAATATTGGGCAATCACACTTGTAAAATTTTTTTGCATGAAACTCGATTTCCCTAAGCTCGAGTTACATTCAAATTTTTTTTTTTTTTTTTTTTTTTAAGTTTGATCGGGCATAACTCGATTTCCTAGAAATCGAGTATTTCATTAAAACTCGATTTTAGGGTAATCGAGTATTGAAACAGGGGCATACCCCTATATAGTTTCGAAATAGGGGCATTTTGCCAATTAAAAACATAAAAGGGGGTAAAATGCCAGAATGTCCT
>NW_027069528.1:774402-835791 GCF_002906115.3 Quercus suber | reverse complement strand
TCCGGGGTTTTGGGCGGATATTTTTAAGAGTTCCAATCTTTTGCCACGTCAACCCTCGTGATACCCACCCCACCTGCCACAGGAGAAAAGCGCCTACCAGACTGCATCATCTCGCACCTCGGGATGATCACCATGTCACGTCGTTCCGGCTGTATATCACGTTCGCCACCCTCCATACTAGCAGCACCTTCTTTCATCGCTATAATGAACTGGGGTTTTTGGACTCGGTCCGGCGACGCACGTAGCCACGGTCCGAACTGCTTCTCCTCTGGTCGAAGTGTTTCGCCGCTCCGGACCCACTGCATGCAGTCTCTTTCGTCATGATCCACCTTCCACATAGATAGCAGAAGATTGGTAACCTCTCATATTTGAGGTCCACCCATCTCAGACCATGCTCTCCTAGGCGAACTTTCCGGCCTCGGCATAGCGGAGTAGAGATGTCTAAGGTCACTCTTACGAGCAGGGAGTTCCCCAGGCAGAAGCCTTTTGAGTTCACATCTACTTTTTCCACCTTCCCCAATGTAGCTCCGATGCTCATTCCCACCTCCTTGGTTTGACACATAGTGGGCAATCCATGGATTTGGATCCAAAAAGGAGCCTTGTTAAACTTAATGTCTTTCACCGCTTCACCACGCACCATTTTATGGAGGATTAGTAGGTACTTATCGAAGGACCAAGGGCTAAGAAGAAGTACCCTTTCCATATCATCTTTCTTTTGGAAGAGAAACATTACCTTGTTCTCGCCCAAGTCGCTGACCTCAAAACTGTTTTCTGTCTTCCACACTGATTTCAACACTCTAGCAACTGACTCCAAGTTTACTCGTCGTTTTGTGCAGAATTCCCAATGAGGACTGGGCCATCCTCAGTCAATGGTACGTTGATCTCTACCTTAGCCTCTTCTCTCAACGATAACTTGAGTCCAGCGCATCTGTTTGTGATCTCGTCCATGTGTTCTTCTAGGAAAAAAATGTTTCTACCGCTTGCATGGAGAGAATGTTTGCCCAAAGGCAGCCTTTGTGCTATAACAAGCCCCTTTTTTCACCTCCAACTCTCCAAAGAAAACTAGAGAGAAAACCCGCCGATGCAAAGTCCGTATTCATCACCTTCTAACTTTATTGTTTGGTCTTTTCTTTAATTCAGCGCATTGCTCTTTCTTTATCAGTTTGACCTTTCTTTGTTTTGTTTCTTTTGGTTCCTGTTTGTCTTGTTCAGCTTCCTTTCCTTTTTCCACTGTGGTCCACTTTTTTCTAGTTTTTCTTCTTGCATGTCAACTTTCTGTACTCATGGCTGACTCTTTCACTGCAAGGGAATACGGCTGGACTGAAAGAGTGAATCTGGTGTCAGTGCGGAACTTTTTGCTGATGAAGTGGAGTCTGATTATAGGTCTAGTGAGGAGGATGAGAACCCCTTTGCAAGGCACGGACCTGTTCTGGAACCTGACCCAGAGGAAATCACCATCCAACGTGATTTCTGGAATTCCTGTGCCATTGGTTTCATCCTTGACTACCGTAAGTTCTCTGTAAATCATCTTCAACATATTATAAATGCTGCATGGCGTTTAAGAGGGACGGTTTCCATAATGGGTAGGGATTCTCATTTTATCTTTTGCATTTTGAGTATATTGAAGACTTAAATCATACATGCAATGAGGGTCCTTGGTCAGTTGATGGGGCTTTATTCATTTTAGAAAAATGGCTCCTAACTTAGTTCTGAATAGCCTTCAGCTAATTTTATCTCTCTGTGGGTGCAATTACATGGCCTTCCATTGGAATACCAATATCCTGAGTTGGCAGAGAGGATGGGACAGTTAATGGGTATTTTTGAACGTGTGGATTGGGAGGATAGAATGCCGAGAAATATTAGGTTCATGAGGATTAGAGTTCGTGTAGACCCGTGGCTTCCAGTGGTATCAGGTTTTATGCTTAGACTGGATGATGGTTCAAAGGTTTGGATACAATGCAGATATGAGAGAGTACATAAACTTTGTAACAGATGTAGTATGATCGGGCACACTAGAAGCCAATGCTCTCAAAGTATGGAAGATGTGGAGATGATGTTGTTTAGGCAAAGACACAATATCCAGACTCGGCATCATGTTCATTTCAGTTTTGATGTTTTAGAACCCCATTTCTCAAATGAGCTTCGTGCCTTTTACAACAGGAGAAGGAGATGGACTTCCCACATTCGTTTTGGAAACATATATCATCATCATCCTTTTCCACAAAACTCACAAACAAACCAGGCCCAAGCTGATGCACATGTTGTTGGACTTCAAAATGGGTCTACTTCACATAACCAGGCCCATGAAACAAACAATCCAGAGTACCCCGACCCTGATACTCCACAAATCAGAAATACCACAAACCTAAGTTTCAATCAAGCTCAACATGTAACCAATCACCCTGAACCCGACCATTCTAACCTCAATACTGCCATAAACTCCTTGAACCTTGACCATCACCCTAACCCAGTTACACCTCTTAACTCTCCAGTTTCTTCACATAGTCATTCAGCCCAGTCTCCGGTAACAAATGTGAATATCCATCCAAATCAACCCTATCCCAATCCCACCTTACCTCCATCAGAGTCTCACTTTTCTACACGACCTTCTTAGTATCCACCTACAAACTCTGCACTGAAATGGACATGGATGAAGGGAGATGGCCCTTTCCTAACCAATGGGGTTTTAAGGAACACATCTATATCCTCTTCAGAAACGAAAAGTGAATCTATCACAGCCACAATGTTTAATCTTGATAGCCTCAATATTCAAAGAGCTGAAGTGGTGCCACAGTCTACATAGGCCAGAGGCGAAATACCTGAATCTCCAGAATCTTTAGTTGAGAATTTGGTCCGACGAGTTAACAAAAGACGCTTCCATTTCGAGCTGGGGGATGCTAGTAATGGGCCACAGTTGTCAAGGTCTCAAGCACAGGCCTATGACTTTGACAGATCAAATGCTAATAGGAGGGAAAGGGTATTGGGCCAAACGAATGAGGCTAATCTAAATGATTTGGGCCCAGTAACAGGTGAAGTTGTAGGCCCATCTCTAGAAGAAGGAAGGGTCAGGGGTACAATTAGTAACCCAGAAGGTTTGTTAAGAAGTTCAACCCAAGATTCGGTGAATTCAACTCAGTCAGACCCTTACCCACTATCGTCTGTGCAGCGAAATGAGTTGAGAGACCTAAGTGTACCTGCTCCGTCTCATTTAATTGGGGGGAGGAAGAGATTCAGGAAAGAAATAGGTAAAGTTAATCGGAACATTAGACAAAGGCTCTTCTGTGGTTTTTTATCAAGAGGTTTTGATGGCGAGAGAAAAGAAATCGATGATGGCAATGATGGAACAAAGTATGAGCAGAATCTGGTTGTTGGTGAAAGAAGGGAGGAATCTAGTACAGGAAGCATGTATGGGCATCGGGAAGCTGGCCCTCAACAGCTTCCCCAGCAGCCATGAGGGTCCTCA
Source organism: Quercus suber (assembly GCF_002906115.3). Taxonomy (NCBI): domain Eukaryota; kingdom Viridiplantae; phylum Streptophyta; class Magnoliopsida; order Fagales; family Fagaceae; genus Quercus; species Quercus suber. The sequence continues at coordinate 832,328 of NW_027069528.1, read as the reverse complement.
GTTGGAACTGTAGAGGTTTGGGCAATTCCTTTACAGTTCTGCAATGTAAAAAAATTGCTCTAGAGTCTAAACCCGATGTGCTGTTTTTGATGGAGACTCGATTAGTGGAAGACAGAGGTAAAATAGTCTGGGATAAGTGTGGGTTTGAGGAAGGATGGGAATTGCCAAGAGAAGGATTAAGTGGTGGACTTTTATTGGCTTGGATGTCTAGGCAGGATCTTTGTATTGTGTATGCATCCAAAAATGTTGTTCATACTGACTTGTTGGATAACAAAGGCAATCCATGTTCAATAACTTTTGTATATGGTCACCCGGTTCAATCCAAAAGGGAGGAAGTTTGGAATACTCTTCGACATCTAAAAGGCAGGGCACATTCTAAGTGGTTGTTAATTGGGGATTTCAATCAGATTCTCACTATGGATGATAAGCTATCCTTTAACCAAGGTAAAATTTCTGGTGCTTCTCTGCTTCAGCAATTAATTGATGAATTAGAATTATGCGAACTGGTTGCAAAGGGCCAAAAATTTACCTGGATGAATAACAAAGAGGAAGAAAATTTTGTGATGGAAAAACTGGACAGGGCTTTTGCAAGTGTGGATTGGGTAAATGCCTACCCAATTATGCTTTAAGAAATATGCCCATCGTAAGATCAGATCATGGACCAATAGTTCTGGATTTTGAAACTCAGTTCCCTTTTCGAAGAAGGCCTTTTCGTTTTGAACGCATGTGGGCTTCTCACCTACATGTAAGGAGGTGATCCAAAAGGCATGGAGTAGTTTTTCCTATGGTACTAGAGCTCAGCAACTTCAGAACAAGTTGAAAGAGTTAGAAAGGATTTTATCCAATGGAATAAGGAGGTTTTTGGAAGAGTAGAGAGGGATATCCAGCAAAAGATGTTTCAATTACAAGATGCTCAGAATTCCATATCTTCAATAGATGATGTTAGAAAGGAAAGGGCAATTAGGGAGGAGCTTGAAATTTTGTTGAACAGAGAAGAATGCTTTGGGCGCAAAAAGCAATCAGATTGGACTATAATGGGGGATAGAAATACCAGGTATTTCCAAACGGTGGTGAAGCAGAGAAGAGCAAGGAGTAGAATTATACATCTTAAAAGGAGTGATGGGACTTATTCTGAGGATCGGTAGATATTGAGAACATTTTAGTAAACCATTTTAAAAGCTTCTATCAGGATTCTAATTCTATTGGTCTAAATAGCATTTTAGAAAGTTTGAGTACCTTACCTATCCCCAATTATCTTCTCAGCAAGTTGCTATTCTCAATAGACCGATTACAAATGAGAGATTGAAAATACTCTTTTTCAATTGGGCCCTCAAAAGGCGCCTGGTTCAGATGGCCTACCTGCCTTTTTCTTTCAAGAGAATTGGAGTACTGTAAAGAATGACATCCTTAATATGTCCATGCCTTCTTCCATTCAGGTTATCTTTCCAAAACTCTCAACCATACTTTTATTACTTTAATTCCTAAGATAAGTTTTCCTGAGGAGGTCACCCATTTTAGACCTATAAGTCTTTGCAATGTAGTTTATAAATAATTTCCAAGTTGCTTGTGAATAGACTGAAACCTTTCATGGATGATCTTATCACCCCTTTTCAGAATGCTTTTATTAGAGGCAGATCCATTACTGTAATATCTTGTTGGCTCATGAAATCCTTGATATGTTGGGGAAGCAAAAGGGTAGGAAGCATGGTTTTGGTGTTTTAAAAATTGATATGAGCAAAGCCTATGATAGGGTAAATTGGGTTTTCCTAAAAGCTGTCCTGTTGTCAATGAAGTTTACCCCAAATTGGATAAATTGGATTTTGGAATGTGTATCCACTGTTCATTATACTTTGTAGTGAATGGCAGCATCACACAATCCTTTAAACCTGCTAAAGGATTAAGACAAGGTGACCCCTTATCCCCGTATCTTTTCCTCATGTGTGCAAATATTTTGTCTCTTGCTTTAATCAAAGCTGAGAATAATAGGGAAATCCAAGGGGTGCGGCTGGGTAGAAATGGGGTCTCTTTTACTCACTTGTTGTTTGCTGATGATTCGCTACTATTTTTTAAAAATGACAACAAATCTCTAGCAAACATTCAGCATATCTTAAGGTGGTACTGTTTCATATCAGGTCAATGTGTGAACCTTGCAAAGTCTGACCTTTTTTGTTCCCCAAACATCTCTAGGGAGGATCAAGAAGCATTACAGCATCTTTAGATGTGAATTTGGTGCAGGCCCCTAGCAAATACTTAGGCATGAATTTCATGTTAAGAGGTAAGAGAATAGTTGACTTCCAATTTTTGGTTGATAGACTCCTTTCTAAACTGCAAGGGTGGAAAGCCAAATTGTTGTCCCAAGCTGGCAGAACCACCCTCATTTCTTCGGTCATACAGTCTATGCCCCTTTATGTTTTCTCTTGTTTTAGGGTGCCTGAGACTATTTGCAACAAGCTAGATTCCATCTCTAGGGCTTTTTGGTGGGGCCATGATTTGGAGTGAGAAAATTGCATCTATTGCATTGGGATGAGATTTGTAAGCCTAAAAGTATGGGGGGTCTGGGGCTTAAGAAGTTTAGCTTGATAAACCAGGCTATGGTGGCCAAACAATTTTGGAGGATAAGTCATAATCCTAATTCTTTAATGGCAAGAGCTTTTAAAGCTAAGTATTTTCACTAGGTGTTCAATCCATGAGTGCACCCCTAAACCTCATCATTCATGGATTTGGAGAGGCATTGTTAATCAAAAAAACCCCAAGCTCAAAGAGGGTAGGTGGTCGATTGGTAAAGGTTTTGATATTCCCTTAACTCATCAAGCTTGGTATCCTTGTCCTTCTCAAAACATTGATAATTCTAACCTCCCAACTAAAACTGTGGCTGACCTTATTAACCATAGCAATGGCACTTGGAAACCTGATTGGTTAGGAGCATATACCCTTACCCAATTAGTGAAGAGATCATGAGCAATCCCATTTCAAGAACTGGATCAGGTTCGGATAAATTGTTTTGGAAGTTTTCAAATTCAGGGGTTTTTAAGGTAAGAAATGCTTATAAGTTGCTTCAGGATGATACCCATCTTGTGCTCCAAACCACCATATTACTACATCCATCCCACAATATTTGGAATCTCATTTGGAAGGTAAAACTCCCTTTGAAGATTGGGAATTTTATTTGAAGCTTATGCATAACAGTCTCCCCACTTTCCTGACCCTTAAAGAGAGAGGCATTACAAACTACAGTACCTGCCCTTTATGCAATTCGGAGGAGGAGTCCACATCTCACCTTTTCTTGTATTGTTCCTTTACTAGAGCTATGTGGCATGGTACCACATTGCTATTCAAACATCTGTACTAAGGAACATCTCGGTTCAGAATTGGTTAAGGAACTTACTTAATAGACATAAGAGGTTGGATGAAGCTTCAATGCAGTATTTGCAAAGTATCTTCACTACTTTGTGGACTTTTGGAATCACAGGAACAGGGTGGTTCATGAGGGCAACAACCTAATCCAATTGAAGTCATTCTAACAGCCCAAAATCTTTCTTGCAGGTATCAAAATATCTTCACAAATCAATACAACCTAACCAACAGAGGGTGCATCTCAATTCTGGCCAGAAGACACTGGGTGGAATTGGCAGGTTCTCATCAAGATTGCAGGGAGAAGGAGAAAACAAACCAACAGGTCTGCCTATGCGTATGAAGCTAGGACTGTTCAAGGAAATTGCATCTTTTTGGGGACTTTTAGTTGTGCTGCAAAAATGCTCTGGGTGCTGCTCAAGAAGCCTTGATGGATGCATTATTGAAAGCCAAAGATATGGGATATCAACGCATTTTGGTCTTATGTAATAGCAATAGATTAGTCCAAGTTTCCAACCTAGTTCGAGATCCAAATTGGCAGGAACAAACTATGGTTGCAGATTTACTGTCACTTCGGCAGAATGGACTTCTATGTAAATGTTTTTTGTTCCAAACATAGTATTAGACATGTTTGGTCTAGCTGATCAGGCTACTAAGATGCCAATCCATCATTTTTGGGCACCTATGCTTTCTGATGTAAACAATACTCTTATGTAATTTGCTTCTGTTTTAATGGTATCAAAAAAAAAAAAAAAAAAAAAAAAAACTGATTTTTATTCCTTGTATATATATATTGTGTGCATATAGATTTTTGAGATAAATTTTGAGAATAATATTTAATGTGATATTACTCTTTTTTAATTTGGAATAANTAACAGCCCAAAATCTTTCTTGCAGGTATCAAAATATCTTCACAAATTCAATACAACCTAACCAACAGAGGGTGCATCTCAATTCTGGCCAGACAGACACTGGGTGGAATTGGCAGGTTCTCATCAAGATTGCAGGGAGAAGGAGAAAACAAACCAACAGGTCTGCCTATGCGTATGAAGCTAGGACTGTTCAAGGAAATTGCATCTTTTTGGGGACTTTTAGTTGTGCTGCAAAAATTGCTCTGGGTGCTGCTCAAGAAGCCTTGATGGATGCATTATTGAAAGCCAAAGATATGGGATATCAACGCATTTTGGTCTTATGTAATAGCAATAGATTAGTCCAAGTTTCCAACCTAGTTCGAGATCCAAATTGGCAGGAACAAACTATGGTTGCAGATTTACTGTCACTTCGGCAGAATGGACTTCTATGTAAATTGTTTTTTGTTCCAAACATAGTTATTAGACATGTTTGGTTTCTAGCTGATCAGGCTACTAAGATGCCAATCCATCATTTTTGGGCACCTATGCTTTCTGATGTAAACAATACTCTTATGTAATTTGCTTCTGTTTTAATGGTATCAAAAAAAAAAAAAAAAAAAAAAAAAAAAAGCTTGTGTTTGGGATGTTATACATTAAGAATTATATATTTTATTATCCTTCTCAACTTTTTTATAACTTTTATTTTTTTTACCAAAAGAAATTTATCTGTTATCTTTTACTCTATTATTATTATTTTTTTTATTTTTTTTGGTGTGGTTGAGGGAGGCTATTTTTTGGGCGCGTCAAGCTGGGGTTTTTTTTTTTTTTTTCAATCATCATCTATATAAGAAAGGAAAGTGGGTAAGAGTGAAAGTGAAAGAGAGAGAGAGAGAGTGAGAGAGGGACAGGAGAAATGGAGCACGGTGGAAAACAAGGCGGAAACGGCGGCAAAAACCCGGCCACAGTGAAAGCTCCGCCGGGGCCTGGGCCTGATTTGGCCAGCCTGCTTCCACATCGAGGCAACAAAATCAAAATTAAAGCCGTTAAAGAGGTTGTTAATGATGCGACCAGAGCCTTTTCGTACCTTACAGGCGGAAATTAGCATATATTTATGGTTATGGGGGCTGTTCTCCTCACTCCTCAGACCTCATGGGTAATCTAATGTAACTGGTGTTCTTTTTCTTCTCTTCCTACTTCCTAGTTGTACTATTTGGCTCTTTGCTATTGTTGTTGTGTTACGGGTTTGGGAATTGGGATTTTTTTTGGGGGGGGGGGGGGGGTGGTTAAAGCTTTAGCTGTTTGTGCAAGACTACTGGTGTTTCTTTGTATTTTCCTAAAAGCTTCACAAGAAGATAATTGTACGACCGCCTATATATGATGATAATGTTAAGCTAGCTAATGTTGTGTTTGTCCAAATGGGTATTTTATTTATTTATTTTTGTCTTAATTGCATATTTTCTTTCTTGGCAACCAAACAGAGAGTTTTGGAAGAAATGGGAATAAGTTAGAAATGTGAGAGAGGTCACAGAATCAAATGTGTCTTGAGAGAAGTCAGGCAGGCTGTGCCCTCTTACAAAATCAAAAAAGACAAAACACAAGGAAAACACTCCCCACGATGCTCGGCTTTGCCACTCAAACTTCGCCGCCACAACCACCGTACCGTCACCATTGCTGTCTTCTAACCAAACTCATCTTCCTTCTCCTCAAGACGTCGTCGTTTTGCCTTATACCGTGTTATCCGTACTTGTTTGATCTTATCCTCTGTCCAGTTTGTTTAAGGTGCCTGATGTATGTGCTGTGATGTGGACCGTCAGATTAACAAAAAATTCCATAACTTTTGCAACAAATATTTTTTTTTAAATTGATAAGTCAAATCGATCACAGTTTACCAACAAAAATAATTGTGATAAAAACTGTGTTATAAGTCAAAACAAGTTACTTTTTCAATTTCTTAAATTTTTTTTTTCTAAAATGGTTTATTTATATATATCGATTATACATTAGTAAAAATAAATTATTTTTTACATCTTTAATTTTTTAAATAAAAAAAGAGAAAAAGAAAAAAGAAAAAAGAGGGTCCTGCACTAATTTTTAGAGTACTGCGGTGTCTTATCACTTATGTACTATAGGCCTTGGAGGCTTGCAGGCCAGTGCAGTGGCCTTTCGTATGTTAGAAGGGTTCATTTGCGGTACTAGTTGGGGTGTGTAACACTCGCATCTCACGTGTCTTCTGTGAAGAGTTGGTAGCAATTTACAGGCTACTTTTGTTTTTGGCTATATGCCTTCTTTGGTATATGTTGTTTTAGGTTGTTGTGTGCCTGTTGTAATTTCCATTTCTTTGTTGATTTTGGCAACTTCGGGGCTGTGTGATATGTCTGTTGGTTTAATACAATTGTTACTGATTCACGGGGCGGCTCTGTGCCTCTGTGCATTTTGACGGATAAGTCATAAAGCGAGGATTAAAAAGAAAAAAGAAATAAAAATTTTCAGCGATATTAATAATTTTTTTTTTAATTTTTTGAGGCTTGAATTTTTCTTTTCTATTTTTTGGGATTTGTTCTGTTTTGTTTAGAGAGGAAAAAGAAGGGGAGGGGGGGGGGATTTTGTTTCTAGGTCACAAAAATGTTATCTTTTTAGTTTTTTATATTTTGATATTATTTATTCCTTTTTTTTCCCTTTCTCTCAGATGTTTGTTGACCTTCTTTTTTTTTTTTTTGCTATAATTTGAGGTATAATTTATTCATTTTAGTATTTTATAGAATTATTCTCCTTATTTTTTATTTTTTTATTTTTTTAGAACTCATTTCTCTTTTCCTTGTGTGTATTTATTTATTTTTTTAAAAAAAAAAACTAATCTAATTGGATAAAATTTGAGGCCTTCTACAATTTGAAGGCTTTAGGTGGTCACCGAACTTTATCTGTTGAACTTCTTGTTAGTCATTTTCAAAGGAATCCACTCACCTGGTTTGAGCAAGAAGAGGAGAGACACAGCCCAATGACGCGAGTCATGTTCATTCATTTGCCAACCTAATTACAACACCACTTACCAGCTTTAACGATTTGTCATTTTCATTCTTTTGTTTTGGTTTGATCCTTTTTGTTTGAAGATGCCAATTTTCTTACAATATTACACAATAATAATATGATCTTCTTAGCTAAAGTGGTGGAACATTAAAATTCAAATATCTTCAAAGATCTACCCATATGACTATATCTTATGTAGGCCCTGTGGTATCTATGACTACAAGATTTTTTTTTTTTTTTTTTTATATAAATTTTTTTGAGAAGAATCTATGACTATAAGATATAAGATGTAGATAGATTTTCTACCCATATCTTATATAGGCCGTGTGGTATCTATAAAAAATAAAATTCCATAATCAATAATTCCAATGCCAAAGCATATTGATATTTCACTCAGTTTTAGCCCTTCATTCAATATCCTACATCCCTACCAAAGTCTTGAACTGGGCGCAAGGTCTCACATACTACTTAGAGAACCTTTTACCCCCTTGATGTCCTATCAGCGTACCATGTATAAATATTTAGTATCGAAAAAGGTTACTATAACGACAATTTAAATTGAACTTCCTCCGACCTATAGGTGACAAGTAAAAAAAGAACAATTCATGTAGATTTTTAACATATGACTTATTTCAACAATATATGTAAACAACCTCAAAATTTGTTACATACTGAATTTGTTGAAATTCTTCCTAACTAGTTAGGAAAAAAAATTCTTGTCCACTCAGTATTTTTATGAAGCAATCACTGGCGGCTCCAAGTTAGAGTCAGGGTGGTCACAGGACCACCTAGGCCTGGAAAAAAAAAGTCATTATTATATATAAAATTTTAAAAATTTATGATTTTTTTACCTTAAAGAAATTATGTGACCACTCTAAATTTTTTTAGGTCCAATATAATTAAACTTTGAACAAAGTTTAGCAACAAACTTGATTGTAGATTAAGGCTACAACTCCACTCAATTTTCTTTATTAGATATGAATTTTAACAATTCCTCAATTAGATTACATTTTTTTTCTTATATTCTCCACGCTTGTAAAACTTTAAGAAGATTAAAGATAAATAGCTTATGTCATCAATCAAATGTTTAACTTTTGAGTTTTTGTACTCTAAAAATAATATGCAAAAAATAAGTTAATGGATCAAATAGTAAATAATATCCAATTGACATGAAACTTGACATGTGTTTTAAGAACATAAAAAACATACAATTCAACGGTTAGATTTTTAAAATATATAGTCATGTTAATTTGTTTAGTAACAGTTATAGTTTTAAGTTATAACTAAGTTTGTAGTCAAACTTTATTCATTTTAACAATATATTGGGCTTTTACCCAAAAATAAATTCAAAGTAAAATTTTATTTAACTAAAATTTTGAAAGAGATATAGCTTGCAGCATTGATAATGAGATATAACTATTTTTTTATTATTAAATATTGTATAATTTAAGTTTCTTAATGACCACCTTAGAAAAATTTCCTGAAACCACCATTGGAAACAATGAAACCTATCTAATCATATGTGGCACTTAAACTTAAATGTTTGATTTCTATTAAAAAAAATTAACAAAATGATAGAACTTGGGTTCAAAATTTTTCCACTCTATTTTTTTTTAAGTAGAAAAAAAAGTTCGGGTTCAAAATTTTTTCACTCTATTTGTTTTTAAGTAGAAAAAAGTTTGCACTTAATGGTTTTAATTTCTACATATAGATGAAATCTGTAGCATCTTGCTATTTAATAATGATGACAGGGCCTTAGAGCATTCACATCCGTGAATGCTACTCTATCCCATTTTACCATCCCAAAAAGCCACTTTATCAATTATACAATACAATTTTACAATACTCCCAACCTCTTAACTTTTATTTTCCTATTTTGCTCATTAAAATAATATTTCTACACAATAAAATAATATATCCCACAATCACCCTTATTTACAATAAAATACAAGCCCACCACCACTGCACTATACACACTTGACACCACCACCACCAGCAACCCATAATCTACTGTCAACACCCAAAAAAAAAAAAACCTAGACCATCAACACCGCCCTCTCCCGACCATCAACACCACAAAATATATATATATATATATATATATAGCAACCCACGAACAAACCCATTCAAAAAAAAAAAAAAAATCACTATCAGAGCCATCAGAGCTCCAATTCAAACCTTTGTCAAACCCACCATCAACCGATCCTAGCCCACCACCATGCCTGGATCAAACCACGAACCCAACCCAGCTCTGGTGCAAGCCTTGAACGAGAAAGAGTGAAGACTAAGAGGAAGAGGGACTTTGCAGAAATTAAACACCACCACCGTGCCACATCGAGATCCACCATAAACAAGCCACCACTGCACATCAAGAGAAACAAGGAGTGGGAGATGGAGAGATAGAGTGGGAGTGAGGGACAGAGGACTGATGGAATAAAGAACTAATATTTCATTTTAGAATTGTTGCTACAGTGCAATTCTAAAGGTAGAATTGCATTGTAGCACTATTGGAAATTTTTTTGCAATAGTTGATTTTTAGAATTCCGGATGAAGCATGGTTTTTGTGTAAAAATTGTAAAGTTATCCTACATATGCCATTTAGAAGTCCCAGTGCGAATGCTCTTACATGAACGTATGTATTTTACAAGTTCTAAACTCATAAGTCGTAACATTTATAAAAATAATAATAATAATAATAAAACCTATAATCCATATATTAATTAATGGATGGGCTGGGGCAACTAAGCTATAGATTATTAGATTGTAGCTAAGATTTGGAGTTCTTTATATTATTATCCAGAAACTCAGACGCACGAAAAGCATACCCAGTTCATTGTACCATATCATCTCAGCAAAATACTTTCTGTTTTTATTTGATGAAAACCAACCATTTGAGAGAAAAAGGTTTCTTTTTTATAATAGACAGTACGCAGTAGTAGTTATGAGTTTAACTTTTATTTGATTAAAAACAAAATGAAAAGATTTAGTTGAGAAAAATTAAAGGATCATCCTGTCATGACTCATGAGTCCCATTTCAAATTTTAATTCAATCCATAACCAATTTAAAATTCGTTGTAGTCTAAGTCTACAACCGTTGAATTGTATGTTCTTTACGCTCTTAATACACATGTCAAATTTTGTGTCAATTGGATATTATTTACATTACAAAAAACACTGCCTACAATGATGTTTTTTTTTAGTGGCATTCATAAAAAATGCTGCTTAGTTTATCTATAACCACGTTTGAAGGCTTTATAGTGGCATTTTGAAACACTGGGCATATAGTAGCGTTTCAAGAAAACCACTATAGGTCATGAGTCTTACAAAGGCCTATAGCTACGTTTTGAAACGCAACTATAGACCTACTTTTAAAATAAATAAATAAATAAATTCCAAACCTGAAAAAAAATTGTGTTTATAAATAATTTGAGGACCTGTAGTGGCATTTATAAACACCATTGTAGGTTCTGGGTCTTACAAGGGCCTATAGTGGCGTTTATCGTATAAACGCCATTATAGGTCTAGGAAAAAAAATTTAAAAGAAAATTGAGGACCTATAGTGGCATTTATAAACACCACAATAGGTCTAGGACAAAAAATTTGAGGACATATAGTGGCGTTTATAAACGCCACTATAAGGCCAAAAAAAAAAAAAAAAAACCTAACCCAAAATTTTTTTTTTTGAGAGCCTAAAAAGTTTTTTAAAAAGGACCTATAATGGGGTTTATAAATCATAATTTTATTTATTTATTCCCCTTTTTGGCTTTAAAAACCATAATTTTCACCTGTTTATGAGTTTTAAGCATTATTTTGACGCGTTAATCGGGTCCAGACAAAATACGATACTGACAATACCATTCAATGGAAGATTTGTGGAAACTCACTTATAATAAAAAGATATTAAGTAAAGTTGTAGTTTAAGACTATAACCAATTTTGTAACTTAACTTTGTCCTTATTATATGTTAAAGACATATGAGTAGAACTGACCCTTGAAAACCGGCTTGCAAGAGGAGAGTGCCCAAGAGCTTATAAACACATGGTTAAACTTATACTTAATCCATGTGGGACAATAAGATGATAATATACCATCACGCTTTACGGTCAACGTCCACGACGACTCACTCTAGCGACACTGACCCAATGGTACCCCTTTCTCTTTTTGATGGCTATACTCACCTATTAGTAATTTTAATCTAACCTCTAAGTCGCTCCCTTCGAGATCTAACCAGAAAGCCACAACTTATTAGATCTCATACTCAATGAGCTACTTCCGATTACCAAACGTGGTGGTTGGCTCTGATATCAAATGTTACAAACCCATGAGTAGAACTCACCCTTGAAAACCAGCTTGTAAGAGGAGGGTATCCAAAAGCTTATACTTCATCTCTGTGGAACACTAAAATCATAACACAATATTATATGTATAAGCTTCACATTGATTTTTATTATATATTATGAACACAAAGCAAATAGGCCTTTAATAATAGTATAAATCATCATCATCAGCATGACTATATATGACTAGTCAAGAACCTCAATTTCATCCATGTGAGAAGTACCAACATGGCAAAAGAAAAGTTAAAAATAAAGACAAGCAAGTAAAAAATTGAAGAAAAACAAGAACGCTATCTGCATATTAATCAATTATAAGATTAATAAATTCAAAATAGTGGGGGTTAGGTTTTGTGCAGTGGCAGCGTATCGTGTATGTGGTGGTGGCTGGCTTTGGTGTGTTGGTAGTTGTATGTGTTGAGAGGAGATAGAAAAAAGAAATATTTAAATGAAGTAAGAAATTAATAAAATATTGAGTTAGATGTGTGTGCATAAAATACATAGATAGATATATAAACTAGAAAAAATAGAGTTTTTTGAATGGGTTTAGCTAAAAATTTGAGGAGGCTAAATGCTCTAATGACAATAAACAAAATGACTGATTTTACTAGGTTAGAAAAATTACCGAATTAAAATGGCCAACTTAAAATTTAAAGGACTAAAATGATTTTTGGGCAAAGTTATCTAACTACACTAACCAACTTCAAACTTAAAGAACTAGAATAATTTTTAGATAAAGTTAACGGTGTAAATTGCACTTTTGTATTTATTTTTATATTATAGAAGGTAAGAGGGAGATTAAAACATCTTTTATTATTAGTGTGGGGCCCGTGGGCCTGATAGCCTCAGCCCATTGTGTAGTAGGCCCAAGGCCCACGCCGAGGAAGATTGACCATCCAAGGCTAAGTTGGGGAAAGCCTCTTTTTTGGATCCACGCCGAGGACCTCTTCTTCCTCGGCATGCCAAGGATAACTTTGGGGAAGGCCAGGCCCAGAGCAAGCTGTCACCCTCACATTTAATGCATTCACCTAACCCTTCTGGCCGCATTAATGGAGATATAACCCCTTAGCAGGGCAACGTTGATCAGAGTGAACCACTTGAGTACTGATAAGGCCTCTGATGGGACGGACGGCCAGAAGAAAGGCGAATGGATGATCAACAGATGGAAGAACGAGATAGGACGATGAAGACTATATAAGAAAAGCGAGTAAAGTAAGATAAGGAGGGGGGAAAGGAGGGAGAAGAAAAAGGGCTCCTCGGCCATGGGCCGAGGAGCATCCCCCCAGTTGTAAATAAGTTCTAAGTATTTTTTAATAAAAGAAGAGAGTTCATACTTGGTGAACAACGACCAGCGCCTAAACCTTCAAACCACTCTCTACAAATTTATTGTTTGGGCTTGTTGGGCTGAAAACCCATTCATACTCTAGGTCAAATCCAAATTGAGTCCCTACAATTAGCAAAAAAATTTTATAACTTATGAATTTGATTAGCTTTATAGTTTAGTTTAATTAATTTTTGTAATATTTATTGCATTTTTCTTAGTATTTAATTTCTTTATTAAGATAAAGAGTTTAAAAATTATAAGATTTAGAGGTATTTTTTTAAAGAGAATCTCTTTCTAGGTACTTAAAGACTAATTATCTATACTATTATTTAAAGAGCTTCCCCTATTTGAATTCCTCAATTTTGATACCTAAAATACCCTCATCATATCCACTTATAAATTTTTAACCAACGAGGATAAATATGTAAATTAAAACTCTTATACTTTAAGACCCACAAACTCACGTAGTTTTGCCAGTTTCTCTCATTCTTCTTTAGATTGAAAACATTCAGTTTAACTCTATGTCTTCTTCTTTCTTCTTCTTCTACTTTTAGATTTGGTTTCTAAACAATTTAAATGGACTTTATCAAAGGCTCCAACGGCTTTTCAGGTTCTATTTTTTGCAAGTTTCTCATTATTTATTTATTTATTTTGTTTATCATTGACTTTCTTTGAGTTCTTACTTGCTATGGCTGCCAAGTACTTACCTATGAGTGAATGTGATTAGGGATTCAAAGGTGTTTGATGGTTGCTTATTATCCGTGGGCCATGCCTGATATAAAAATTTCAAACAAGAGGGTTTGTACTTGACCTGACTTCTTGAGAAAGGATATTGGTAAGGTTCTTTCTTTTTCTTTTTGCAAACTTTGTTTTGGGTTTTTTTTTTTTTTTTTTTTTTTGGAATTTACGCTATTTTTTTAAAGAGGATTAGGCTACTTGGTTTTTTTTTTTTTAATAAGAATTTACACTTAAAAAAAAAAAAAACTCTTTAGGGGAGGAATTTAAGGGTTTTTTTTTTTTTTAAAATCTTTTTTATAGGGAAGTATGTTGGGTTACTTTAAAGAATAGAAAGAAAAAAAAAATCTCATATCAAAATCACGGTTTTTTTAAATCTTAAACAAAAATAATTAAATTTAAAACAAAGTGATAAACATCAATTAGTTATAGATAAATTCTCAGATTCCTAAGTAACTCTGCTAATAGATTTCTTTAAATCCTAATCATTTTTTTATCATAATGTCACACTAATTTGCCTCTTTTTTTTTTCTTTCTTTTCTTTTTTTAAATACTTTCAACAATAGAAATCCTTAAATTTAGGTTTTTTTTTCAGTTTCTTTTCACGTTCTATTTCTTTATATATTATATTATATTATANGTTTTTTTTTTTATTTTTTTTTTTGTTTTGTTATATTTCTTTTCATGTTCATTTTTATTTTGTACATATGGATGAGTTTTGTTTTGGATAGAATTATTGAGGTAGGTTGTCAGGGGATAAGGATAGGTTAAAAAAAAAAATTTATTCAACTTATGGTGGGTTTTTGTTTTGATAATTAGGGTTGTTTTGAAAACATGAGTTAGTGGGAGAGTGGTTTTATTTACTTATTTTTTAAAAATACTTATCCTCATCCCAATCTTTTCAAATACTTCACCATGTTCAGAAAATAAATTACAGTTATTTCTTATCTCTTAAACGAAGAAATGCACATTTATCCTTTTTATTTGTTTGAAAAAATAAAATCACGTACTACTTTCAAACACTGTTATTGAAATCACGTTTTAAAAAATATCTCACGTTCATCTCTTTTTTCAAAATTATCTTTTTTAGATTGGACTTTTATTTTGTTCTAAAATACCCTTAAAAAATAACCAGTAACTCCTCTTAGAATTAGGGTCAACAATGTCAAACACCACTTAACCTCCCTTAAAAACATAAACTCAGTGAGCATATGCTTGATTTGAATTTAAGTTATCATAATTTTTGTTTTGTTTTTTTGATAACAGGTTATCATAATGTTGTATAAGCTATAAAGTTTTACAAAAGTAATACATTTTACAATGTGAAAATAGATTAATGGCAAATAAATCTAGAAAAACACGTATGACTTTGGTATTGAGGCTGATCATGTAGTGCCACAATTGCAAGTTGTGATGCACATTCAAATTACACAATTATCCTTTATTTTTTTTTTTAAAGGAATTCTCAAATCAAACCCTAAGGCCGTTTGGTACATGTGTTTAAACATATATTTTCAGTTTTTAAATAACATTACACATATTGTAACATACTTTTTTACTTATACGTATTTTCAAAAAAATACAAACAACATTACTAGAACTACCCTCTGAGCACGTGCTCACGTGCGTGCTCAGAGGTTTTTCTATTTTTTGGGTAAGGGTTAATTTAGAGCATTTATTTTCCAATCACAAAAAAAAAAAAAAAAAAAAAAAAACCTAGGGTTGTAATGAAAAATTATTTCACCGCACATAATACTTATCACACTCCTGGGTGTTTTTTGTGATTGGAAAATGTAGTTATCCCAAATTATAATAAATGCTCTAAATTAACCATTACCCAAAAAATAGAAAAGCCTCTGAGCACGCACGTGAGCATGTGCTCAGAGGCTAGTATATATATAAAATATTTGAGTGAGATCTGGGACTCTAGAGTCAATGTACTTTTTCTGTTCTGTACTACGTGTGCGCAATGGGTTGTTTAAACTTTAAACTACAACTGTACTGTTCATAATTAGCCATGATTTAAAGTCAGCTATTGTTTGATCATAACCTAGGGGAATTGTGGTCATTAATATTATGGGTAAACTATATAATTAGTCCTTAACCTTTATATTATATTTCAATTTAATTCATAACATTTCAAATGTGTTAAATTGGTCCTTAACCTTTTGGTATTGTGTCAATATAGTCCCAACCGTTATGTGATAGATGAAAAATGCAGACGTGACTAACGGTTAAAATAAAATATTATTTTTTTGCCACATAGACTTCCACATGTATTGTCACGTCTGCATAAATTAAAAAAAAAAAAAAAAGTGCCATGTGTCCTTTATATATATTTCTTTTCCTTTCATTTTCTTTTCCTTTGCTTTCTTTGGAAACAGATGGGATTATAAACTCAGAATTGAAAAATTCAACATCATTTTCCTTACATTTTCTCAGCAACCAAATCAAGGGAAAAACCAAATTTTGAAGCATTAGCCACTCACCCAATTTCCTTGTTCTTCTTGCTCACTGTCCACACTATCATGCTTAATGAAATCAAAATTTTTCTCTTCTTTAATCTCAACCATTGATCAAATCTTTTACCCTTACTCTTCCTACGCGCGGTCAAAGTGATGTGCTTGTTGGCATCATTTTATACCTCTTCTTTAATCCCAGTTCCACCCAAAGATCAGAATAGTCCATAAAATTCTTTAGTATTACTAACAATTTGTTGTTAGGCCTAGTGTTAGACTTTATCAGCAACAATTCAATTACGCCTATGAGCTATGAAAATAATAGTGGACTTTATGGAGGGCCTTTAAGTATTCTATAAGCAACATAAATATTGTGTATTTGAAGTTTTTTTCATAAATGGGTTTGTAGTTAGTTTCACAATTTTTGCTTTTTCATTAATATTGTTTTTCCCTTTTTGATTTCTGGAAAAACAATAGAGTAGAGTAGATTTGACTAAAAATTAACTTATTTTCAGCCAACTCTACTCCACTCCCCCTCTATCCCTAATAATGGTGCATAACGGGTTTACAATAAAGATGTTTTTCCACTTCATTTGCCAATACAGAAATAAAAATACTTCTCCAAACATTCAGTTACTTCCAAATATGTGCTAGCAACTATTCATCAGCTCCCAGAAATGTGGTATCACCCTTCATAGAATAAAATAAAAATATTAGATTCAACTTTGAAAGTAGTAGTAGTGTAGTACTAAAAATGAGAATCATTTTTTTTATTATATATTTTTTTGGATTTAGAAGAACAGAAGGTTCAAATGCTATCCATTGAAAAATTGTTGCAATAGCTTAAAATGAAAAAAAATTATTGCAATAAATTAATACCAATTATTTTTGCAATCTATTGCAATGAAAATTTCGAACTAATAGCTTATTGTAACAAAATTATCATTGCAATAATTTGATATTAATTCTTTTACAATTTATTGCAATGACAAATATGAAACTGCAACAAATATATCATTACAATAACCTAGTATCAATTATTTCATAATCTATCGTCGTGACAAAATGAAGTAATTATCTATTACAATGAATATATCATTGCAATAATTTAATCAACTTCTTTTGGTCAATTATTTGCAATCTATTTTAATAAGATTCATGAAGTAATAGCCTATACTTACAAGAAGAAACTAGCAATTCCGGCAAGTTTACAACATTGTCGGCCAATGCATCAGCACGTTTTTGTGCTTTTGTCAACTCCTGCCTAACCGCCTGGACGACTCTCCAAACTTTCTTTATCATCTGAAAATCTTTGTCATTTCCATTCTTCGCCATTTCTGCTGCTGCTGTGGACTATGTAGAGTCGAAAACGGCTGTGGGTCTATGCATGTTTTGGGATTTGGTTCTTTAGCTAGGTTTTGCTAGGGTTTTAACAAGGGTTTTTATTCTCAAACAAAACGATGTCATTTTCAATGTTGTCTGTCTTGGGCTAGGTTTGAGAGTTGGGTTGGTTGGTGGGCTTTCTCTTTTCTTTTTCATTTTGTGAGTTTTTCTCTCATGGGCCAGATTTTTTTTTTTTTTTTTTGGATATTATGAGCTAATTTTTTTTTTTTTTTTTGGGAGAATCATACATGGGTTAAATTGATGCTACAAATAGGATAACGCGACTAATTGCTAAATTTTAACTTATACCTTTTTTAGGTTTAAAAATTTATTAAAATCTATAAAATTTAATTTTTGTAAAAATATGGAGTTTTACTTTAGCTGTTGGTGATGGTAATAGTCATGGTGAAAGATTTCTCATTTTAGTTTTTTTTTTTTTTTTTGAGAAATTTTTTTTTCAGTTTATAATAATAATAATATAATAATAATAATAATAACTCGACCAAATAATTTCATATACAATTAGTTTTATGGAGGATGAATTTTGAAGATTTAGATCGATTGATACTATTTGTATGGAAGAACATGAAATAAGAATTAATAATAAGAAGGGCAAATTCATTGCTAATTTTCAATTATCATCATATTTAACTGACTATCAACTTGGTTAGCCTATTAGCTCAACCCATTAACCTAAAATTTATTGTGTATGGCGAGGGTCGATGGGCCAAACTTGAGAGATAAAAAAGTAATACTTTAAGACTGCAAACCTAATCATGACTCATGGAAATACTTAAAGTGATTATAATAAATTATGCTTACTTTACAATTTGCTAACTTTGATTAGCAAAAATTTCACTAATCTTAACACATATCATTCTAATTAACCTCAAATTTGTAGAAATATGTCACAAACCCATTATAAGTAGCATAATATTATGCAAGAATTACTCTTAAAATTCACAAAAAAATTAGTAAAATTATGGACTTTGCGAAAATGGCCAAATATAAAGTTACCCACAAAAGAAAAATTGTAAATTTGACATGTATGGGAAAATTATACAAGAGAAAGAGAGTGACCTAGGATGTGAAAGCACCGGTTTTGTCATTGATGTTTGGTTTCTCTGTTTCTTCATGTCTTTGAGGGTCGAGAGCTCGGATGGGAATCGTGCTTTTGACCCTTGTCCTTGAGAAGTGAACTGGGTTCTCGAAGAAGAACTTGATTGTATTGAATTTTTCAGGGGTATATTTGTCTTTTTAGGTGTATAAGGTGTGGTATGTTGACTGTTTCTTTTGTACATGTGTCAATCTTTTATCGGTGAAGATGCTGAGTTGAGTTTGTAATACTGAAGTATAGTATTCTTTCTCCAAAATGTGAGAGTCTCTGTCCTGAGAAAGATGAAAGAAAGAAATGGAGAGGTTGTGAAAATCAAAGAAAGAAATAGAGAAGCTGAAAGGAGAAAGAGAGCCATTGGGTTGTGGGAGTGTGAGTGGGAGTGATTTGGACTATTAATGAAGAATCATTAAAACGGTATATGAACTGCATTATATATTGAAGCAATCACCCTGATATTCATTACAAGAAAAAGACATAATACAACAAGTATTATTGCCAAAAAAAAAAAAGGAAAAAAAGACGTAATATATATACTATTACATCTCTAGGTTGTTGTTGTTGTTGTTGTTTTTTTTTTTTTTTTTTTTTTTTTTTTTAATTTTAATAGTAACTTAAATTTATTACATCAACATGAGATTATAGCAATAATGATTATGTTACATTAAAATGTGTTGTTGTAATTTATTGCAACGAAAATCTAGTGTTGCATAAACCTATTACTTTTTTTTTAATAAAAAGTTAACCTATTGCAACGTGATTTTCAAAGTAAATCGTTGCAACATATGGAATTTATTGTAACGAAAATCTAGTGTTGCATAAACCTATTGCGTCAGAGTTTATTACAACGGCTTGCATCGACTTTTTTGTTGTTGCAATAACACCTATTACAACGATATTAATTGTTATTGCAACAACTTTTTTTGTTGTATTAAGTCTTTTTTTGTTGTAGTGATTGTCTAAAACACTTTTAGTCTTTCTTCCTTTTTCTTCTTTCTTTTGCATTCTAACTCGTATGTAGTAACAAAGGCTAGCACATTTGGATCCGATCGTCATGTCTCTGAAGAAGATGATCCGAAAGTTGATGAATGAGCTCAGAGAAGCAATTGATGAGGTGAACTTGCTCAGTTGAAGCTGAAGAAGGCGGAGCACAATCACAAGAGAGTCTTTGAGAAGCTCAAAGACATGAAGGTGCTTCCCATTTCTAACATGGAGGAGGCACAGTTTATCCTTTATCTTCAAACTGAGTTGAGCTTCGCTAGAAAAGGAAAGCTCAACTCTGAGTTGTGAGTTGAGGCAAGAGGCAAGCTAGTTCGGATTGCGGCACTCCACCAACTCCCTTTAGTTACAAACTGATTGGGATAGGTAAGGGAGTAGGTAGGGGGCTTAGGATCGCTAGACTTGGGTTCACTATGGTTTAAGATTGTAAAAGGTGATTAGTTCATGTAACTTTCGTCTTTACATATTTACTATTTTCTGGAAGGGCTAATACTATGTGACAGGCACTTTAGATTGCACGAATGAGTTCTTATCTTTTTTTTCTTTTCTTTTTTTATCACATTAATGAAGAGTTTATTGGTACTCCATCTCTGTTTTACCTTGAATTGGAATCTTGAAAGTAACTAACCTCCACAACAAGTCCCAAGAGTAAGTAGTGAGCCAATGTCTTATTTGTCAACATAGGTGAGTAGCATGGTTGTGGTAGTTTCACCTTTTCACTTATGTCTTCGTTTGAACTTCATGATATAAAATTTATAGTAAAATTTTGAGACAAGCATTGATTTAATGTTTTGTTAATTTGTGTGAATGTCATATGAGAGGAAAAATTTGCTATCGACTCGCATCTCCCATGGTATTTGCCTTTGGAAAAAAAAAAATCAGTTCTTGCTAATTAGCTTTTGAGGTTTTGGACGTCTATTGTAATGAAAATCTAGTGTTGCATAAACCTATTACTTTTTTTAATAAGAAAAAACCTATTGCAATGAGATTTTCAAAGTAAATAATTGTAATATATAAATCGTTGCAATATATGAAATTTATTGCAATGAAAATCTAGTGTTGCATAAACTTATTGCCTCGGAGCTTATTACAACGGCTTGCATCGAATTTTTTGTCATTGCAATATCACCTATTATAACGACATTAATTGTTCTTGCAATGGCTTTTTTCGTTGTATTAAGTCTTTTTTCTTGTAATGATTGTCTAAAACACTTTCAGTATTTCTTCCTTTTTCTTCTTTCTTTTGCATTCTAACTCGTACGTAGTAACAAAGGCTAGCACATCCAGTTCCAATCGTCATGTCTCTAAAGAACATGATCCGGAAGTTGATGAACGAGCTAGGAGAAGCAATTGAGGAGGTGAACTTTGCTCAGTTGAAGCTGAAGAAGGCGGAGCAGAACGCCAAGAGATTGTTTAAGAAGCTCAAAGACATGAAGGTGCTTCCCATTTCTGACATGGAGGAGGCACAGTTCATCCTCTATCTTTAGACTGAGTTGGGCTTCGTTAGAAAAGGAAAGCACAGCTCCAAGTTGTCAATTGAGGCAAGAAGTGAGCTAGTTAATTATTATTATCTTTTAAATTTACAGCCTCTATATCTTTAATTATGAACAATTCAAAAAAAAAAAATTTAAAGAAGAAGTTTACATCACCCTTATTTATTATTATTATTTTTCTTCATTAAGAAATGTTTATTCTATCATGTCAACAATTGTAATCCCTTATTAATTCTCTATGAATTATTTTTAACTTTAACAAAGATTAAAATAAGAAAATCCCACCTTCTTTTACCAAAAGAATTGACCTTTGGGGGACCATCATTTTTTGAATTAATTTTTAACTTTAGCAAAGATTAAAGATAAAGAAAATCCCACCTTCTTTTACCCAAAGAATTGACCACCATTTTTTGAATTGGGAAATGATTTATATAAAGAAACTTGAGTGAGTGAGTGAGTAGGAAAGAAGACTTAGGGTCCGTTTGGATACAACTGAAAACTGAAAACACTGTAGCAAAATAATATTTAAATGTGTGAATAGTGCCGTGAGACTCATTTTTAATGAAAAAGTTGATAAGAATTGAGAATTGTGGGACCCGTGAACAATGTTCGGTGTACTGTTCACTGGCTGAAAGTCAAATAATGCGGCTACTGTTCATTGAACAGTAACCGCACTACACCTGAAACTCTTGAAAACCAAAAAAAAAAAAAAAAAAAAACGCAAAACTGACCAAACGCAAAATGCAAACGCCACACCCAAACGCACACTTAGGAGGAAACAATAAAGAAAGAGAGTGGGAAAGAGAAGGTAGGTATATGGATCAAGGTGGAAGCGGCGCTCAAAACCAAGGCACGGGGAAAGGGAATGGCTGGCCAGAGCATACTTCCTTTACCAACCTACCTCCATAGTGAGGCGAAGTCTTCTGGAAAATCGTTGCTGATTTTGTCGGGGGCCTATTCCAATGCCACTACTAAGACAACCAGAATAACAAATACTAGCAGTTATGGGTGTTCATGTAAGATGTAATAATTGGTTATATTTTTCTTTTTAAGTTCTTATTAATATTTACTAGTGTTGTGTTAGGGTTTTGGTGGCTAAGCTTATGCTGCACACTATATAGGAGTACTAGGTTTTTTTTTTCTTTTGTGTTTGTGTGTGTGTGTGTGTGTGTGTGTGTGTGTGTGTGTGTGTAGTATTATCCTAAAATGCATCACCAAAATGGTTTCAAAAAAGCATCACCAAAACCAGCATGCTTTGTAAATGTACCACCTTTTATGTATATGCTGATGAACAATATTAAGCAGCTATTGCTCTATTTTATTTATCCTAGAAGCATATTTATTTTTGGTTTGTCTTAAATTAACACAAGTCAAAATTGTATACTTTTCTTGGCAACCAAACAGATAATTATGGAAGGAATGTGAGAGATCACAGAATCTTGAGTGAATTAAATCAGGCTATGCCCTCTTACAAAATCAAAAACGCAAACACAAGGAAAACAGTAGAGAGAGAGAGAGAGACAGTTGATGACGTCAGTTGTGACTGACAATAACAGTAAGGGGGTGTTTGTTTCACCTGATGTTACATTGCGCCATAATATTACATTATTGTAATCTTAATATAAGAATACAACATTATAATGTTTTGGAGGGTAATGAGATTAAAATGATGTGATATATTCTATAATTTTAAATTATGATAATACTAGAAAAAATAAAATAAACCAAAAATCTTAATGTCACATCATCATAATTAGGGGTGACAATTCGTGTTTACATGTCGGGTTCGTATTGTGTCGACTAATGAATATTCGATTATATGAGTCAACACTAACCTTACATATTTATTAAACGGGTCAAGATTCCTCAACTTTAACATAATCTATTTAATAAACGGGTTAGACGTGTTGACCTATTTATCAGATTTTATCCAAAAAAAAAAAAAAAACGAATTTTGTTATTAACCAAATTGATATGAATTATGGAAAACCAAACAAATAAATATTTTTAATATAAAATTTAGAACTAATGAGTAGCTGTATCACAAATAATCATTCAAAACTAAAACATATCTCAATATAACAAATAATCAATCTTAATATGTCAAACAAAATAAACAACAACTAATAAATTTATATATTTAGGGTTTGAATGGTATATTAATAAAATGTCATTCAATTAAATGGGCTAGACAAGTCAAATAGGTTCCATGTAATGGACATTAGCCCAACTCGTTTATTAAACGGGTCAGTCGTGTCAACTTGAATATGACATTAACTTATTAAACCTCAACCCACAACTTACTAATTTCGTGCTGTGTTGTGTCAAGTTTGTGGGTCGTGTCCAATGTCTTATCCTGTGTTAATTTAGAAACACAATATATATATATATAGGTGCCAAAAATAAGTTGACGTAATATAATGAATTTTGTTAAGTATCTACATAGTTAAATCTTAAGAGAAAAATTTAAGAAACAACACTTAAAATACTGTAATTAAGTTTTGTCCTTAATAAAAGAAGTTGCCTTACATGAACATATGTTTGTTTTTTTTAATAAACTTGTACCTTTGTGTCATTCGCTGTTGAAGAGAGAGGAATCTAGATTGTTGGATGGATCATAAGGCTGTGATCAGACTTCAGAGCGTAATTTACGTTCTTAATTAATTAGCATCTCAGTTTTAACTTTAGTCACTGAATTGTAGAGGATGATTCTCAACTAGTTTGAGCTCATGATAGCTAGGGCCTAGGAAGCCCAAAAGTATCCATGATTCCATATGGACATTATTAAAACCTATAATCCATATATTAATGGTTGTGTTGGGCCAACAGTTACAAAGCTAGCTTGTAGCTAATATTTAGAGTTCTTTATTGTTATCTAGAAACTCGGATACACACAAGGCATGCGTAGTTCGTTGTACCATATCATCTTATCTCAGTAAAATACTTGCTGTTATTTGATTGAAATTTATCATTTGAGAGAAAAAGTTTGTATTCTATAGTAATAGACAGTACTACAGCAGTAGTTATTAGTCCATCCATTATTCGATTAAAAAATAGGATGAAAAGATTTAGGGGAGAAAATTTAAAGGAACATCCTACCTTGATTTTTAATTTTAAATTCAAATAATAACCAAAACACTTTTTTTTTCTATTATACCCTTATCAGCTAATTACAATAATATTATATGGATAAGTTTCATACTGATTTTTATTATATATTATGAACACAAGGAAAATCGGCTTTTAATCTATACTATCTATAATATAATAATAAGATTATTCTTTTTGGATTAAACTTTTATATAATTCAGAAATACCCCTAAACTCTACGTTTAATAGGGACAAAATTTTGAGACAATCTGATAAAAATATATCTCAAATTCCACTTAAAGTGTTAAAATGCCTACAAAATATGTCATTTTTCTACTAATATATGTCTTCAAAATAAACTTATCTAAAATTTAAAAAATAAAAAAACTTCTCAGTCTATTTTATACATTTCCTTCAAGACAATGCTCCAACTATTTTTTTTTTAAACTTTATCAAGACTCACTGACTTCTTTTATTTAATTTTTGAGTTGTATTATAATCTAAAATTTGAGATAAATAAAAAATTATGACACCAGGAAAAAGAAAGAAAAAAAAGGCCTCATCTCACACACAAAGCAGTGTGATAAGGTCAGTAATAGTACAAATCGTTATCATCGGCATCACTGTTATCGGCTTGGTTAACCAAAAAAAAAAAAAAAAAAACCTCAGTTACTTCCACCCATGTGAGTGAGAAGTACCAACATGGCAAAAAGAAAAGTCAAAAGTAAAGAGAAGCAAATAAATAACTAGAAGAAAAACAAGAAACGCTCCCTGCTTAATAATCATTCAATATTCTCTCAGACTTTGCTTTGGTCATAAGTTTTAAACGCCAGTAAAGAATTCAAGGTCTTCTAGTCGACTAAAGTATATCAATCTCACGTACAGTCTCACTCACTAGTCCAAGTTGGACTCAACCCATAGCTAACCAATATATATATATATATATATTCCCCATGATTCCCTCTTGTTTTTATATTATATTATATATGTAAATAATAATAGTCATTATACATTTTATATAGTGTTAGGGTTTCTGATAGATCTCCAGCAAATTCTTTAAAACTATTTTTGGAAAGCAAACTCAAAAAAATTAAACAGCTCTAACAACATCTCTAAAATCAAAATTTTTGTAAATTATTTTTTGGAGCTGCTACAATAATAGCTCTCTTGACTAAGAGCAGTGTTCATTCTCCAAACCATTTTCGTTTCTTAGAATACTCCACACACTTGAATAAATCATATAAAAAATTTTAACCTTAATTTCAACGATTACAAAGTACAAAAAAACAATTAGAACAAAACACAAAATACAATCAAATCACAAAACACAATTCTTCCTCATAAAACTAATGAAATTAGAAAAAAAAAAAAAAAGATGTGACCCATTTGGGACGCATGTCGTTGACGCCTTGGCGGTGGAGGTGGAGCAAAGGAACGAGGAGGAAGAAAATGGAAGCGAAGCAGACGACTAAGGAGGAAAACGATGATCTCTCCCTCGTTGGAGCACAATAGGAGATTTCCCTCCCTTCCAATACAGTATATATAGGTTCAAATCTTCAGACTTTCACACTTATAATATGGTTCGATATGACATATATATTTATTTATTCTTTTGGTTGAGAGGGTTATATATCATTTTCAATTTCTATATAAAACTATAAAAGAAGAGCAATAATGTTAAAATCACACATTTTGTTACTATTGTTATACACAGATTATTTGTTACTAATATATAGATTTTTTTTTTCATCACTTATAATCTACCTTATAGGATAGTAATAATAAAGTGTGTGGGAAAGTATTACTAACATTACTAAAAAAAGAATAATAATTTTTGTTACACAAACTCAAAAAAAACAGATGAAAAAAAAAATTCTGAAATCGTGAAGTCACAATTTCAAGGCAACAAGTTGAAACCTATTGCTATAAAGATGGAACATTACTGAAATAGCTGCACACCAGTCTCCAATATTCAACACTCCACAGTATAGTATAGAAAAAGAGAGACAAGTAGTAGTAGTAGTAGTAGTAGTAGTAGTAGTAGATATGAGAGAAAATCCCAACGGCGCCAAGCAAAATCCCTGCCAAGGGAAGCTCCATCCTGCCCCTTCTTTTGGGAAAGTACCTCAAAAGCGAGGCAATGAGGTCTTGGTGAACATTGTTGCTGATTTTTTGAAGGGAAATCCTTCGGGGGATTCTTCAAAGCAGTAGTTAATAGTGGGTGTTCACTTCCTCATGTATGTATTTATATATATATATATATATATGCTTTCCTATTACTATATCTAGTATTTATTGGGAGGCCTGAGTTGTTGTGGTTGAGAGTTGGAAGGTGTTGTTTGGGTTAAGTCTTTGGTAATGTTCATGTAATAAGTATATGCTACCAAAGCGATGAAAGCATGTTTTTACTTTCCTATGCCAGGTATTTTGATTTGTCTTGTGACACTTGTGGTAATGAAAATGTGTCTAATGAAAGTAGTTATATTTATCTACTTCTGAGACCAGGTATCATTTTTTTTTTAAATAAACCAAAATGTAGTAGAACAAGGTATGCAATCAAAGAGAATCCATTTTATAGTTAAATTCTGTTGGAATATGTGTGTTTGTGTGTCTAAAACAGACAGGGAAGAGAAAATTCCAAAATGCAAAACTCACAATTTAAGTTTTATCACTTTTCACTTCAGTTCTTTAAGTTTGCATTTTGTCATTTTAGTTTTTTAAGTTTTAATCTTCTTCAATTCAGTCCTTTAATAATATTCTATCTATTTTTGCCGTTAGTTTGCTCAAAATTATATTGTTTTTCCCTTAATTTAATATTTAATATATATTTTATTATTTATTTCTTAATTAAAATAAACGTTAGTTAAAAGAAATCAGAAATTAAAATAACACTCATCCTCATCCAAAGAACGCGAATTGGACAAATGAACACAGATGGAACCTCAGATAAGTCCAGCCCTTCAATCATCTTCTTCAGTCTACAGACTCTACCTCAGCTCCAACAACCCTACTCAAAACCTCATCTTTGACAGCAATGACCAGATCTAGAACATGCCCATCTCCACCACCTTCATACCCAACAACCCCATCTGGCCATCCCTCCTGAAGGGCTAAAACATAGGCATTTTCAGAATTGCCTTTTGAAACTAAAAACCAAACCAAATATACAAAGCACCCACCCAAAATCACTGAACTAACAAGACCACTTTTCAAGGCACATTACACCTAGCTTGCACATGAGATGTGAAAAGATGGGATAAAAGAGAGAATATAAAGGTCAAGTGGGTGGGTTTCAAGTCGTGTTCTTCAGATGGGGAGGGATGCTGTGTTAATTTCTGGGTTTATTATTATTATTATTATTATTAAAAAACAGAAATAAATAATAAAATAAATATTAAATATTAAGTTAAGGCCAAAACGACGTAGTTTTGGACAATTTAACGGCAAGAATTGATGGAATGTTAACGGAAGATTAAACTAAAAATGATTAAAAGTTAAAGGATTGAAATAACAAAATTCAAAGTAAAATGACTGAAATGAAAAGTGATGAAACTTAAAAGTTGAATTTTGCTTTTTGGTCAAGAGAGAGTAAAAGAATAGCTAGAAAAATTAGTATTTTCAGACCACTTCTTTCTCTCACTCGTTTTATCCAAACATGGTTGGCTTAAAAAATTGTGCCATGTGACATAAAATAGGTAAACAATTAATCAAAAGGACAAATTCAAGGCTAAGCGCTTAAACCCATGTTGTTTTTTGAAGATTCCTAGCAAATAAAATCAACCCATTATATTAGAGGTTTTCACAGAAAAGTTAGAATTGCAGTGTTGCCTTAATTTACTTCCTGATATGGTAGTTACCCATCTATAGCTTCTGATTCAAGAAGCTCCATTTGATTTTCGTTTTCCTGCAATCTCTTACTAATCTTTTCCTGAAAATTAAGATCCGACTCCAATGCAATATATATTTAGATATCTTTTGATTTTGTTGGGGCATTAAAGGGTGGATTCAACTTTCTTTGGGACCCAACTTAGATCCTTCAACGTACACCTTATTAGCTTAGATTGTGTAGTTTTGTTTGCGTTATGTTCGATTTTCACTACGTGGACTGTGCAAGTGCAACTTACTACCTCATATTTCTCCTTTTTAACTTTTTTTTTTTCTTTTTCCCACTAAATTTACTGGAATTATTTAGCAAACGCATGTTTTATTATCTATCTATCATATATTTCTAATACAGTAATTTGGACTTTGGAGGCCAAGCAGTAATCAGTAATCACCTCTTTCCACCATTGAAACTGGATTTATTATTATTATTTTTTGGGATATGATCAATGAGAAAACCATGAATGCAGGAAATGAATTTGGTCCTCATCAACGACCGGTTCTTTCATTCAGCCAAAAAAAAAAAAGGACAGGTTCTTCCAAGCTTTTTGACAATTGACATAGTGGGCCCCGAAAAATTAAGGGGGATTTTTTTTTTTTACAGGAAAAAAAACCTTATCCATTTTATTTTTACATCTGAGTTTACGTACAGCAAGGTTTTTGTTTTTTTTTTTTTTTTTTTTTGGTTTCTCAAAAAAAAAAAAAGGTTTTTGTTTTGTTGTTGTTGTTGTTTTTTAATTTTTAATTTTATTTTATGGAAGTAGGTTTATTTGTCCGTTTTACGTTAAAATGTCATAATAATAGAACTCACAGAAATTTTAGGTTTACATATTGCTTATATGCTAAATATAGTAGAAAATAAGGGAAAAATTGAGACTGTCAAATTAAGCTCAATATAAAAAATAAAAATAATAATCTGACTTCTTTTGTATTTGTAAAATGCACCCGTTAAAATGATATAATACAATTTATTTTAGTCAAAATTTCATATCACACCCTCTAAATTTGATAAATGATTATTTTCATTTTTTTTAACAAGTTGGTCATTACTTATATCCATTGCAGTTTATCCAGGAAAATTGAATTATATCATATGTCAATATATGGTTACAATTTTATATATAGAAGACACGTACTCTAGGGATGAAAATAATAATTCACTCAAATTTCAAGTGTAATATGGATTATTTAGTCTTACTTTTACCATTAGTTTATATATATATATATATATACTTTTACAATATAAATTGCTCTTATTTTTAAACATTCATTTTAAAAAAAAAAAACTAATTATAACTAATCCAAACACACTTTCACAATATAAATATCACAAATGACCAAAGTCTCCCTTTCTCTTAAATTTTGTTTGGGTATATATATTTTTATTTTCTCTAATGACTAAGTTGGAGCCAAAAAGAATACCAACTAGCGAGGGCCTCGATCATGGTTTATGCTTATGCACTCACCAGTCTATTAATATTGTGTGCGCAAGTGCTAATTAACAAAAAGTTTCATTTTCTTTCAGCTTTATTTGATATAATATAACATTTATATTTTTGAAAATTGGTTAACTTCAATTTTTTGTAGCACATTATATAAACTAACTTATAGCTCCATGCATATGCATTGATACACTTAAAGATATACAATAAGATGCATAATTCCTATATATATATATATATATATATAATTTAAATACTATTGATAGTCATTTTTATATTTTATTAACTCTTTAAAAAATTTTGTAAGGATATTATTAAGTATAAAATCTAAATTTTCCATGTTATATATATATATATATATATATATATATATATATATATATATTGTGAAGCACTTTTTTTTTTTTTTTTTTTTTACGATTCATTTATTATTGATTCTTTAGTTTTTGTATTTAATAATTCACTTGGATGAATATTTATGATGTGGTTCCATATTTAATTCTAAAATTAAGAAATAAAACTCTTTAAGAATAAATATTTTAAGACACATGGAGCAAAATTAGAACTCTAATTTGAAATTTTAATTTGAGTTTCTCTCAATTTCACATACTATTATTATTATTATTATTATTATTATTATAGATAACCTACCGAAAATATACAATTTTCAAAAGATAAATAATCCATTATTACTTTTGTGGGGCCCGTGGGCCTGATAGCCTCGGCCCATCGGGTAGCAGGCCCAAGGCCCATGCCGAGGAACACTGACTATTTAAGGCTAAATTGGGGAAAGCCTCTTTTCCCAATCCACGCCGAGGACCTCCTCATCCTCGGCCTGACAAGGGTGATTTTCGGGAAAGACCAGGCCCAAAGTAAGCTGTCACCCNCCTGTGGGCCTGATAGCCTCGGCCCATCGTGTAGCAGGCCCAAGGCCCACGCCGAGGAATACTGACTATTCAAGGCTAAATTGGGAAAGCCTCTTTTCCCAATCCACGCCGAGGACCTCCTTATCCTCGGCCTGACAAGGATGATTTTTGGGAAAGACCAACCCCAAAGTAAGCTGTCACCCTCGCATTTAATGCATTCACCCAACCCCCCTGGCGCATTAATGGGGAGATAACCCTTAGCAGGGCAACGTTGGTCAGAGTGAACCACTTGAGTACTGATAAGGCCTCTGATGGGACGGAGGCCAGAAGAGAGGCAAATGGATATCAACAGATGGAATAAGGAGATAGGAAGATGAAGACTATATAAGAAAAGCAAGTAAAGTAAAGAAGAGGGGGAAAAAAAGAGAGAAGATAAGGGTCTCCTCGGTCACGGGCCGAGGAGGTCCCCCCAGTTGTAAATAAACTCTAAATGTTTTCTTTTATAAAAGAGAGTTCATGCTTGGTGAACGACGGCCAGCACCTAAACCTTTAACCCATTCTCTATAAATTTATTGTTTGGGCTTGATTGGGCTGAAAACCCATTCATACTCAGGGTCAATCCAAACTGAGTCCTTACAATTGGCGCCGTCTGTGGGAAGGATTAGGGTGCTGGCCGGCGCACCAGGCGAGTGTTCTAAGTAGTCTTTTACAGTAGGAAGAAAAAAAAATATAGAAGATTTGACAGCGAAAAGAGAAATCTTGATATTATTATTTCATAAATAGAAAGAGTACAGATTACAATCAGAGGCTCAGGCAGGTGTGCTTCACAAACAAATTTACAAGCTAATCCTACCAGCTATTTCTACAATCAGAGGCCCAGGTGGAGCTGCCCTAAAAAAGCTAGCCGGTGGGAAGTGTTAACCGTCCCTTTATTGGTATAAAGAGAATGGAGAGCTTGACACAAAAGGCAGAGAAGGGGGAGGACCATCATGTTTCCAGGCCTCCGACAACTCCCTTCTCAGCCAGGAGGAGCTGGAACAAAGAGAGGAGCAGATGCAGGGGCTCCGGGATACCTTCCCCCATGATGTTCCCTTGCTTCTCTCCAATCCTCACGAGTGTTGGCCATTGGAGACGGCAACACTCGAGCACCGCCCATGAGGTGAATTCGCACGTCTTCTTCGTCGGGGGTGCGCTCCGAGGAGAGACGTTAACATCCCTTTGGGCCACCTTATATGGCGCACCGGAAGCCCAGTGGGGTTGCGGCCATAATGGCTCTTGGCTTGGATGCCCTCACACCCGCCCAGAGCCGCCTCATATTTGCCAACTCCAGTCACAATTCCGGCGGGGTTGTTAAAAGGGATTGGGAAGCTGGAAGGAGGTGTCTTTTCTGTTTGTGCTGGGAAGTTCATGGATTGTGGAGAAATCATCTCCTCACCTTATATAGGGGAGGGGGTTGGTAAGAATTAATTCATGCAGAGTTTGAAAAGAGAATTATCAGCTGGGCTAATAATGAAGCTACCAATTTCCAAGGAGGCCATAGACCGTTGGACTCGTGTTAATTTACGAGGACATTAATGAAGGCGCGTTTCACGCACCGAAGCGTCAAGCGCGGAACACGAACGGACAATGGGCGCTTTATAAATGAAAAAGATGGGGCCTCGAGCTGGAGGCGAGATCAACGCCACGTGTAAAGATCATAATCTGACCCAAGGAGGAATCATCTCCAGTAAAGCGGTCCGAGGACAAACCTCTACTTACAGAAAAATAGAAGTGGTAGACAGAATCAAGGTATTGCATGGTCCTCGGACCCAAGCCTATGGTAAAACTATTCACACCATTATACCTGGGTACTAGACAGAACCAAGGTATTGCATGGTCCTCGGATCCAAACCTATGGGGAAACTAGATACTTACAGAAAAATAGAAGTGGTAGACAGAACCAAGGTATTGCATGGTCCTCAGACCCAAGCCTATGGTAAAACTATTCACACCATTATACCTGGGTACTAGACAGAACCAAGGTATTGTATGGTCCTCGGACCCAAACCTATGGGGAAACTAGATACTTACAGAAAAATAGAAGTGGTAGACAGAACCAAGGTATTGCATGGTCCTCGGACCCAAGCCTATGGTAAAAACTATTCACACCATTATACCTGGGTACTAGACAGAACCAAGGTATGTATGGTCCTCGGACCCAAACCTATGGGGAAACTAGATACTTACAGAAAAATAGAAGTGGTAGACAGAACCAAGGTATTGCATGGTCCTCGGACCCAAGCTTATGGTAAAACTATTCACACCATTATACCTGGGTACTAGACAGAACCAAGGTAAGGCCCCACAACTATAAAATCAAAGTCTTTGACATTTTTTAAACAATTTTGTTGACTTTCTCATAGCTTGGCACGTAGGATTTGAAGCTCTCACAATTTTTTACATTAGCAATATTTAAAAAAATTAAAAAATATTTTAAAAAAATTCTCTCTCCCCAAAAAGACAAAACACGACAAAATTCTAAAAACGCAAACTCAACCCAAAACTTCCAAACGCAAACCCGAGTCAATTTTCCATCTCCTTCTTTTCATTCAATGCAGCTTCCCTCCTTTTCTCTTCTTCTTCAACTCTCCTAGTCTCTCCATCATCTCTTTCTCCCAAAAAACAAAAACCAACTTATCCTATCCCACACAGTATAATCACTATCGTCAATTAAATTTTTTATTCAAACTCCAAATTTGAATAGGAATTTAGATTTGCTTAGAATTAGAAACCCTATATTATAAATAGTGTTTTTTGGGTTATTTGTTGCATTACTATAACTCAAGCGTGGAATGAATTACCAGAATTTGTATTGTTGTTGAATTATTTTAGCTTAAATTTGGCGTGAATGACCATAATTTGTATTGCAAATCACGACTGTTGGTGACCAAAATTTGTATTGCAACTCACGGCAGGTGGATTGATGTTAAGTTTAGTATTTCATGTATTTTCTTATTTATTTTGGTGGTGTTGAATTTGTTATTATGCCATGTCAAGTTCTTTAGTGTGGTGAATCCAACAAGAATTGGTAGTCACATATCAGGAATTCTTGATGTTGGCCTTCTTGGACCTCTTTTTAAAGTGAATTCGCTCAGTTTTTATAAACTCCATATATGTTCCAACATGAATATATGGTCTAATGGAAATTAAATTGTACTAATTTTTAATAGAAATTAAATTTGAAAAACTGTTGGTATTGTCAAAGACTAATAGTAACTGGGGCTGTGATATTCTCATGAACTAGCTGGTTGTATCTAGAATACCCTATAGTCAAGTATGAATGTCATCTAATATAAGTGTCTATATAGAACATAAAATTATGTCCTTTGTTAACTATGCAACAAAGAAATAGAAAACAAAATTTTAGCACTTCATGTTCTTATTTATTTTGGTGGTATTGAATTTGTTTAATTTGGTTTAGTATGCAATATTATGTATGGGGTCAGCTTGACTGTCTGATAATTTAGAGTGGTTAGATGCTAAATACTAAGTAACTAAGAAAAGAAGAGATAAATAAGAAGAGAGAAAAGCTTTGCAAGCACGGACAAGGTCCAGTCAATAAATAGATAAACAGATTCGCCTCCCTGCTATTGGAAACTACAGATTGATACCAAGCTTCCCTAGAAAAGTTTTGTTCTATGTGACATTAGTCATTTTCATAGGGGAAACATGCGCATATACATGCTTACATATTCAAATGGATGAAAATGCCAAGAACACATAATGTATCAGTTTTTTTTTTTCCTCTAAAATATGTCTTTCTTCAATTTTATCACTTATGTACGTTCCTGATGTACTATGGAGCATTGGACATCATATTCATGGTGAAACAAAGATTAAGGAAGTCAAATAAATGCTGAATCTGATCACAGGCATGATCAAAGAGTTACTTATAAAAACATGTCCCCTACAATGACTCCGAAGTGAGATTATAATATTGCAGCCGTACAAGGGTATGATTTTCCCACCATATATTTGTAGTTTTCTCATAAAAGTTGTTGAGTTATAGATTGACTCCGGTTAATTAATTCAATTACTCAAGTTGATTAATTAGATCAAATTACATGCAAATCGTGGAAGTATCAACAAATCACTAATTAAGTTAAGTGCAGCAAAAATTAAATAGATACGATGATTTGTTAACGAATGAGGAAAACCTATTGCAAGGCAAAAACCCTACCAAGTGAATTTCAGGTCACCACTCCCGAGAATCTACTAGGTAAGAACAAACAGTTATAAGTATGAGGAATCTTACCACTACTCTGAACTATCCCAAAATACCAGCCTACAGTTGAACCTTTTCACCAATCCCCAATTAGACTTGTTCTTATAGAAGACTTCTTCGCATGCACAGATCTTACTACGTGACTAACTTCAAGCAATTTAAAAATTGTTGTTAGTTGCAAAATTCTTCACTTCAAAACACGTTGAAGATCTGGAAGTACTTGGTTATAAAATCCTAAGGCAAACAATACACAGTAGCTTCTCATAGAGTGTATGAGTTTTCTAATTGAGTTTTTGTGTCTTTGATGACTTTAAAATAAGCCTTTTATATCCTCTAGGATTGTAGAGAGAGAAACCCTAGCAATCCAAGTCATCCTGGGCCAAATTTCAGATCTTCGAATTCTAAAATCGTAGATCTCAATAGATTGAGCTTGTGTCTAGCTTCTGTTCATTAAACATCGATAGTTACCAGTGTCGAGACTTACTGAAACTACTTTTCTTCACTTGTTTCTTAGATTAATCTTCATATCTTTAATGATACCACTTAGAATGTAGACTTCACATACTTCTTCTTATATTAAACCCAACTTAGATCTACATAATTACAAGTAAAATGCGTTTTGTCAAAAAATAAGTCAATACATAGAACATATGACTCTAGCTAACAAAAGTATTTCT
Source organism: Quercus suber (assembly GCF_002906115.3). Lineage (NCBI taxonomy): Eukaryota > Viridiplantae > Streptophyta > Magnoliopsida > Fagales > Fagaceae > Quercus > Quercus suber. The sequence goes on along the minus strand of NW_027069528.1, from coordinate 797,040 downwards.
TGTGGTTAGGTTGCAACAATATTCCACCTGCTCATTAGTAATTTGCAATTTAAAAGGCCTTCTAATCTAGAAAAGGAACTTAATATCACCACTAATTCTCAAAGCTAAGGTTCCATTATGTATGACCTATTATCTATCCCTTTAAAAGAAAAGGAATGTGAAAGGGTTTGGGAGTGATAGAGGTTAATGCAAGCATATATATATATATATATATTTTTTTTTTTTTTTTGAAGTTAGATCAAGAGATGCACCTATCAAGGTAAAAAAAGGGTTTAGGAGTTGCAAATTGTGAAACATATTCAATCCTTATGTACAATCAAAGAGGAAAAACCAAAGAATTGTTTAAATCTTCTTACACAATAGCTTTTCGGTGCATCACATGAATTAGCGACTAGTTTTTCAAATATCACAAGAATCAAAAGATATATCTAGAAAAGCTAATAAATGAGATTCAAGGCAAAGTTAGTAAACCCAAGATTAGTGGTGGGAGTTTGATGTAAGACCAAGTTTATTAAGACCAATCAGCCAAGATAGTGGGGTTGATGTTGTAGAAAATGGACTAGAGTAATAAAATAAAATCCCGAAACCCCTTATATACGTAGAGTAATAGTTCTATATGTTGTCAATTTATAATTTAATCAATTAGTTTTTAACATTGAAAAGAGCGAATTCTACCATCAAACTAATTAATGTTAGTGTGTGTTTGGATTGCGTCCACGTCTTCATTTGTGTTTTATCCTAGTTGGTATTTTTTTTTAATGGGTCCTGTGTATTGTTCACGGGGCCTGCAAATACTTTCTTCAGCAAAAACAACTTTAAAACTAGGTCCCACGACATTATTTACACAATTTAAAATTATTTTGCTATAGTGTTTTCAGTTTTCAACAATAAGTGATATCTAAACAGACCCTTAATGTAGTGATATACTCAAGCACAATAATCTATGGAAGTGTTACAAAGATACAATTGTTGTGTTGAAGACCATACAAGCACAATTGGATTTGTTGCAACAAAACCTTGGTAGTTTCACTCTGTTTTCTTCCATGGTGGTTGTTTCTATTTGGCTGATAATGTATGTTAGTTGAAATTTTTATATGCACAAAAAGACTTGTAATATTTACCATTTGTTAATCAACCAAAACACTAGAAAACCTTATAACCAGAGATTGCATTTGAGTAGAGGGAAAACAATTCAACTTCATGCCAAAACATTGCTTGTTTATCCTTTGTAGTCTCCCTTTAATGCCAGTAATTTTAATTCTATTAATTACTTTATTTCCTTGTTCAATTTAGTTTTATGTATTGTTACTTTTTGTTCAAGTTAGTTCAGTTTAGCATTCAGTTACAGTTAATTTAAGCATGCTTGGTCACGTCTAAATAGGAATACATTATCATACTTTGGTTAAAGTCTTCTTTGTAGAGGTAATATCAAGGACGGGACTTCCACATCTGGACTGTGAAGCATGAAATTGCTGCCTTCACATTGCCTCTAACTAGCCTAATTGATACGTTGCTAAGTTATGCAGTTGCTACTGAGAATTCCATATACAACTGAAATTGACAAGAGACTAATAGCATTCATTTTTATTAGTTTGGAAATTGATAATGCTCTGGTGAAACTTTAGAAATCAAAATGAGAAAATTAAAATGCTTAATTATTAAGCTTCAAAGATTAAAAAAAAAAAATTAGTACATAAACTTCATGAATCAATGGTATATTTCAACAAGAAAATTATGAAAAATTAGAAGTGCCTTTTAATAATCATAGGGCATACAATCCATATCAACTAATCGATGATCAGCCATAGTAAGATGCCTTGACACAACCAGCTAGAGTTAGAAACTCATGGGAAGCGAAAAGTATCTATGCTTCAGTTTCTCACAACATATTATATATCTAGGAAACATATATATTTTTTTTGTACTAGTTCGCATCTACTATTTCACATACATTCTACAATTGATAATGCAGAAATGTTTAAATTTTTAAAAATGTCCACATTTTAACCTATAAAAGTGAAAAAAAAGTAGATGTATGAGAATGAAATTTTTTTATATATCTATATGACCTAAGGATAAAAGTTATTACACACATTTACACTCCACATGTAAAAGTAATTGATGTGAACTACTCATAACCAACTGTATGTAATAACTAATAATTCACTACTCATAACCTGATTGTACACTTGGTGCTTCCATTCAGGGGCTGCTCCATATTGAAGCCAAGTTTGTGACCACCTAAATTTTTTTAGACTCAATATAATTAAAGTTTAGCAACAAACTTGATTATAGACAAAGGCTAAAACCCCACTTAATATTTTTTTTTTTTTATTGGATGTGAATTTTGACAAATCCATCATTAGATTAAAATTTTTTCTTATATCCTCCATACTTCCAAAATTTCAAGAAGATCAATGGTCAATAGATATATCATCAATTAAATGTTTAAATTTTAAGTTTTTATAGTCTAAAATTATACATAAAAAATAAGTTTATGGATCAAATAGTAAATAATATTGGGTTAACATGAAATTTGATATGTGTTTTAAGAACAATCAATTCAACGGTTAGATTTTTAAAATGTATAGTCATGTTAATTTGTTTCGTGAGAATTATAGTTTTAGGTTAAAACTAAACTTGTAGCCAAATTTCATTCTTAAATTTTGGTCCCCTTAATAATATATTAGACCTTTACCAAAAAAAAAAAAAACCCCAAGAAAATTTTTATCTAACTAAAATTTTGAAAGAGATATAAATTCTATTATTAATAATGAGATTATCATACAATTATTTCAAAATAAGAAAAATTGTAAAATGAAATTGTAAGATTTTATATATTTACATTTTTTTTTGTCAATACATTAAATTATCTCTTTATCAGATTTTGTATAATTTAAGTTTCTTAGAGCATTAATTGACATTGGGGATTGTAAGCCCCCTCAAATTGTAAATTTATAGCTTCGATCCAAACCTTAAAAATGTGCATTATTAGGAACTCTAATTGGAAAAAAAATTTACAATTGTGCTATAGTACATCTTATAAATAAGATGGTACTGTAGCACAATGGTATTTTTTTTTTTTTAAAATAATGTTTTATTGGGTTTTGAGTTTTATTTAGATATTAGGTTTTGTTTGGATATTGGGTTATATATATATATATATATTTTTAATTGTGTAGATATCATATACTATATAATAAATGTTTGATTTAGAAGCCATGGTTGTGCCAAGTGGCTGCACTAAATTGCATAATTTTTTTTAGAATTTTTTAAAAATAAATATAAATTTTTTACTTATTTTTTTCTCCTATAATTTCTAAATTGATAAAAATCTTAATTTGATTACAATCTAATCTCTTCATCCTATCCTTTTATTATTATAATTTATAAGTTGATAAAAATGTTAATTTGATTACAATTCAAACTCTTCATCTAATACTTTTTTTTATTAAATTATATTACTACATGTAAAAAAAAATAGTACAAGTAAAAACAAAATACAACAACAATCTCCATCTACTCATTTTTTAAAAATTTAAATTACATTACTTCGTGTAAAAAAAAAAAAAAAAAGCAACGTATTCAATAGCAAAATCTTCCTCTTCACATGTGACTTTTTTTTTTTAGATAATTATTGTTCATACCGATTTATCAATTTTTTTTTTTTTTTTTTTTGCATAAAGTTTGTGGTTGCGCCAAGTAGCTACACTAAATTGCATAATTTTTTTTTTAGAATTTAAAAAAAAATGAATATAATTTTTTTTGTACTTATCTTCTTCTCTTATAATTTCTAAATTTATAAAAATATTAATTTGATTACAATCCAAACTCTTCATCTAATCTTTTTATTATTATAATTTATAAGTTGATAAAAAATTTTAATTTGATTACAATTCAAACTATTCATCTAATCCTTTTTTTATTTAAATTATATTATTACGTGTAAAAAAAAACAACAACATAGTACACGTAAAAAACAAAAAACAGCAACAATTTTCATATATTCCTTTTTCTTTAAAATTTAAATTTTATTACTTCATGTAAAAAGACAAAACAACATAATACCCGTTAAAAAAAAAAAAAAAAAAAAAAAAAAAAAAAAAAAAAAAAAAAAAAAAAAAAAAAAAAAAAAAAAAGAAATCGCTAAAAAAAAAGAAATTGCAAAAAAAAAAAAAACAAAAAAAAAAAGAAAAAAAAAAGAANTAATTCCAATAGGATTTAAATTCTATATCAAATGAAACTCTACCTGTATATATATATATATATATATATATATATATTCTTTTTGAAGTGAAGTTTATTCCAATATGTGAATGCCTAAATCCCATGACAGGTGTGCATTCTTTCTTCATTATTATTTTTTCATTTTGTTTAAGTTATTTTTCTTTAACTTCAAAAAAAATAATAAAAACTTCTCACATACATTTTAACCCAATTCATAATATTAAACTTTTGTACTCATTTATTCTCTTCTATAATAATTGGTTCAAGTTTTAGTTACATACCCACACTTTCATCTCTCAAAGTGATAAAAGAAAACAAATAGGTTTGTTCTTTGTTCTTTTTCTAAATTTATATCTTAATTTATAATTTGTGTTAATTTCTTAATTTTAAATTATGAATAATTTTGATTATATTCTTTGTATTGAATGTAAATTGTTGTATATAGGTTTTTGGTTGTGTTATATTCTTCCAAAAAAAAGAAATAAAATAAAATAAAAGAGTTTATATAAATTTGGTAGCAAAACTAAATAGATAAGCCTAAGAAATGTTTACTAATAATAGTTTTATTAGTAACTTTTTATTAACATGATTTTAAAAAAAAATTGAATAGAAAGATAATTTATTAATGTGATTTAAAATCCACTAAAACTTTTTTAAGGGATTGGTTTAAAAAAAATTCAAAGTAATTTTCTAATTATTAACTCCTATGCACTAATTTCTAACTACCAAAACTCCCATTGAAACACTAACGTCATGTTTGGTAGGTTGTAATAGGCACTGTAATGTAATAGTTATTCTTATAGTTTAGTTATTCTTTAGTTTGGTTATGTTTTTATTACAAGGAATAGTCATTCCTTATGAATAACTATTCTTCAAAATGAGGAATAACTATTCCTCTTTAAAATGTTGTATTAGCTATTCTTTAGTAAGTGCAATAATTTCAAAACTTAATATATTTCCAAATAAACAAACTTTCCATATACATCTAACAATTATAAAAATAAAAAATCATAAAAGAATAACACATATCTCTCTTAAATTTAAAAATAACATTTTTTAAGGAGATATAATTGTATGAATAAAATATTTTCTAAAATAAATGTTAAGTTTTATTCTAATGTTATAACTCACAACCAAACTAATGAATATGTTTAGTTATTATATTACAACATACTTTATTACTAGTAATAAAGATTACAATTCATGTCGTAATCTCTATTCAATGTACCAAACGTACCCTAATTCGTAAGAGATACCACTTCCAAAGATTAATATCTTATCTATTATTTATTATATGCTGACTCTTTTTTTTTTTTTTTTCAAAAGAAGGGTTTCTCTCTCTCTCTGCAAAATAAAGGGATTGTAACAAAAATTAGCTAGACAGGGGTAAGACTACACCACCTTTATTCTACAATAAATGTTAAATTCAAATAATTTTTTAAGCATACACACACGCTACACAGAGAGATTATAACAAGAATTGGCTAGACATGGGTAAGACTATACCACCTCTTTTCTACCATAAATATTAAATTCAGATTATTTTTCATGCATAAACACACATTAAACAGAGGGATTAGAACAAGAATTAGCTAGATAGGGGTAACCACATTTTTTCTACAATAAATGTTAAATTCATATAATTTTTCATGCATATACACACATATGTAGCATGCAATGCACATGACTTAAACTTTAAGTTTAAATTTAAACTTGGTAGGGTGAAACTCACTCAAGTTTCAGTGCATTCTTCCATGCTTTCAAGGACAAAAATTAAATTATCATGTGAGTCTCTCTGTACTTCAAATTTTTAAATATTTAATAATTCAGATTGTTCTTAATTATTGACTTGAGGTTTCACTTAAACATGATTTCAATTATTGTTTTGGATAGTTTTTAACTATTAAATTCAAGGGTTTTCCATTTAAATATATATGATTAATTGAGCCTTAAAGTTCAATATATTATTGAAAATCATTTTATATATATGTTTTAGGTACCTCTACCATCTTCCATTCAGTTATATATATATATACATATGTGCACTTTATGATACCTTAGTCTCACACAATATGCATTCATTATGTAACTTAAAAGTAAAATATTCATTTGTTTTTATTGTTTATTTTAAGTAAATTAAAAAAAATTATTTACATATAAATTTTGATTAAGCTGTGCGATGAATGGATATAATGTTAATATTATATATTTTAATGTATTGTATATTAAAATAAAGTTGAGATATTAAGTGTGCGTTTGGGAAGCGCGGTTTGCGCTTCCCAAACGCACGTTTTGCGTTTCTGGAATTTTTTTTTTTTTTTCATATGCCGTGATTGTTGACTTTAGGGACATGAACAGTGCACACATAGTGCACGCACAGTCATTTTTTTTAACCCTTTTTAGCAACTTTTCAATCAGGAGACTCATAAATTTCACTTTTCAGCAATTTTTTCATTAAAAATAGGTCCCACGGTACTATTTATATATTTAAAAATTATTTTGTTATAGTATTTTTTAGTTTTCAGTTTTCGATTTTTAGTTTTCAGCTGTATGTAAGTAGACCCTAACTATATTGTTAAATAATATAATATAATAAATAAAAGCGTTTTTAAAATAGTAAAACAAGACAGATTCTAATAGCTAATTTATGAGCAGTCATATTTGTCTCACAATAAATTCAACTAAAAGAAATTGAAACTAACGAGGAACATGCCACATAGATAGCCTCTACAAAATGATTTAGTCCCCAGGGAATACTGTCCCTAGTAGATGAGAGGGAATCTATACGTGTTAGAATCACTTTCTATAATTACTCTTTTATTTCATCAGCAAACATATAATCTCATTAGCAATGTTATGGGCACTTAATCTTGTAGCTGATTATGGTGCTTCGCATCATCAAACTTAACCTCTTTTAACAACACCATTAACTTCATCAATCTCATCCACAAAAGCTTTGAGATTGTTATAGGAAGAAGAACCAACTTCGTTGGCAGCCTTCATAGCCAACTCCTTCCATTTCTTGGCATTCCTTTTAATTGCTTCCCTTTTTTCTCCATCTCCCACAACCAATTCCAAGCATCTCTTAATCTCATCACCTTCAACAATCCCATCCTTATTCACTGTCACCCTCACTCCTGTCTTCCACACATCTTCAATTAGCTTCGCATTCGTCCCTTGATCAGACCACTGTGGAAATGCTACCATTGGCACCCCTAAAACCAAACTCTCCAAAGTTGAATTCCACCCACAATGTGTCATAAAGCATCCTAGTGAAGGATGTGACAAAACCTCCACTTGGGAACACCCTGGCACTATCATTCCCATTTGTTCCAATTCCTCTCTACAACTCAACTTCTCTTCTTCCCCACTTTCCTTCGCTCTTATGACCCACAAGAAGGGCCTCCCAAAATCCAACAATCCGCGTGCAATTTCCTCCATTTGTTGCTTTTTTAACACCAACATGGTTCCAAATGAAACGTAAATGACCGATGATTCGGACTTCGAGTTGAGCCATTTGATGTAATTTTTGGAGCCATTAGACGGATCTCTTCCATCCAAAATAGCATATGGAACTAGCGGCCCAACTGCAACCAAATTAAGTTTTTCAAGCGCTTTTAAAGCCTCAGGCTCTAGTTCATCAAAGGTATTTACAAGAACTCTTGGATTGCTCTCCTTTTCAAGCACTTCAAATTGGGCTTGAATTGTTACGGGTGCAGATGCATAAGGGTTTGAAGCAAGCAAGAAGGAGGGAAGGTCACGAGTAGCGAGTAATGGCAAACCTGGTAACTGTATCGAACAGGAGGGCTGGTCATCGCTGTCGTTCCCAATACCATCGGCAAAACCATTGTAGTAGTAGTAATATATGTCGAAAACCATTGCAGGCTGAATCCAAAGAAGGGCGGAAGGAAGATGAAGCTCACGAGCCACGTCAGCAACCCAAGGTAGAAACGTTGTGTAGACTATGCACTGTTTATTGGCAGTGGAGACAACGAGGTTAGTGAGAGCTTTGGAGCCATTGCGCTTGAGTTGATCCGCTTGTTTCTGTGCATCTTCCATAGGTACAACTCCGTCATCATAGCCGTCAGAGAAGGTGGCAAACGACAAGCCGTCAGGAGTAGGGCTTTTGATCATGCCTCGACTGTGGGCGCCGACGCTGGTGAAGAAGGTGACATGCACTCCCAAGCGAATGAGGCGTTCTGCGAATTGGAAGGCAGGGTTTATATGGCCTTGCGCAGGATATGTGACTATGATAAATTGGCTCTGCTGCTGCTGCTTCATCATGATTATTTGATATTTGATATGGGTTGTGACTTGTGAATAGTCTAAACAAAAACAGAATAGTTGTTTTGTACTTGAGATCTGTGAGATTTATACTGAAGGACCTTAAAAATGGAGCAAAAACTTTTAGCTTCTAAGACCCGGTTGGGATAGCAATTTAAATCACTCAAAGTCGTGTTGTGTTTTTTTTTTCTTTTTTTCTTTTAGCAGCTAGATTTATTGACTTTTGTGAGAAAAAAACATTGTGCATGTACTTGCACTGTTCACGCACTGTTCACACATTAAAAATATTAAAAGTAAGTCACACGGTACTATTTATATATTTAAAAATTATTTTGCTACAGTATTTTTAGCAACAATCAATTTTTAGTAACTTTCAGCAACAATAAGTGCTATCCAAACAGACCCTTAAGTCATACCTTTTACTCCCTCCGTCCCAATTTTTTTGTCTTATTTGAAAAGTCAAACTTTTTAAGGGAACATCATTTATTGTCTTGTCTACTTTTTAAAAATGTATAAGTTTTCAAAACTATCCTTAAAAAAATTTATTAAAAAATTGAATTAGTAAATTAATAGGGGTATAATAGGAACATTAGTAAATTAATGACTTTTATTTTTAGAAACAGAACAATATTTTGAAACATCTCAAAATAGAATAGAGAACAAAAAATATGAGACGGAGGGAGTATCACAATTGTACACATAATAAACTATAAGCAGTAAAAAAAAAAAAAAAGTAATTAATAGATTCACGAGATAGTAATAAATAATCAGTCATGTAAAATAATTATAGCAAAAATTATAAAATTTTTTGTGTAATTAAAAATTTAGTACAAAAGTAGACTTGGTAAGGGTGTTAATGACGTTTGCAGTGACGATTTGGAGAAGGTGGGGCTTTGTGATTTAATTTATTCTTCTTCATGTTTTCATTGTAAACGACGAGGACTAGTTGGTCTGACAAAAATAATCCAATGGATGCAAATTAAAATAGTAGGAATTTATGATCCATCCAACTTGTTTTTCCTGGATGCATGCGCGCATCTAAAGCTCTAGTTTCTGCGTGGGCCCCAATATATAAAGCACTAGTTTTCTTCACCCGATGGGCGATAGCGTCGTGTTTGACTGACCTGGCATTGTATTGGGCAAGAGTTTGACTTTAAAAATTCCTTTTCAGTTTCAATTTATTTGTCCTATTTATTTATTTGTCCTATTTAAAAAATTAAATTTTTAAAAGGTGTATCATTTATTACCTTATCAATTTCATAAAAATACATAAATTTAAAAAACTTTCCTCAAATAAATTTCTTAGTTTTTTTTTAAAAAAATTTATTCTTAATGAGACATCTAAAAAGATGTCCCAATTAAATTAATTTTTTAAATATTTGTTAATTTTCTTTTCAAATCATTTTGAAATAAAGTAAGGGTATAATAAAAACATTAGTAAGCTAATAAATTTTATTTTTAGAAATGAGATAATATTTTTGGACATCTTAAAATAGAATAAAAGGCAAACAAACTGGAACGGAGTAGTATTTTTTAAGACGTTGATTTGAGCATTAGCATCCAGTATTTAGAATCTATCTTATTTTTCTATTTTGAAAACTATTTTATTTATTATACTATATTATTTAATAATATACTTACATCACAACTTCTATTTTATCATACAACATATTAAAATATATAATATTAACATTATGCTCATGCAATGTACAACTTAATCAAAATTTATGTGTAAATATTTTTTATTAATTTACTTAAAATAAATAATAAAAATAAATAAATACTCCCACCGTCCTAGTTTGTTTGTCCTCTATTCCATTTTAAGATGTCCCAAAATATTGTCCTATTTCTAAAAAATAAAAGTCATTAATTTATTAATGTTCCTATTATACCCCTTCTTTATTTTCAAAACTATTTAAAAAGAAAACTAACAAATATTTTTTTTTTTAAATTAATCTAATTGGACACCTTTTTAATTACCTCATTAAGAATAATTCTTTAAAAAAATTGATAAATTTATTTAATGATAATTTTATAAACTTATACATTTTTATAAAGAATACAAAATAATAAATAATATCCCACCTTTCAATCAGGACACAAATTGGGACGAGGGCTACCTTCACCAAACCTACACGCTTTTAACAACGAGGTTACCTTCACCAATCTCATCCACAAAAGCTTTGAGATTGATATAGGAAGAAGAACCAACTTCGTTGGTAGCCTCCATAGCCAACTCCTTCCATTTCTTGGCATTCCTTCTAATTGCTTCCCGTCTTTCTCCATTTCCCACAACCAATTCCAAACATCTCTTAATCTCATCACCTTCAACAATCTCATCTTTATTCACCGTCACCCTCACCCTCACCCCTATCTTCCACACATCTTCAATTAGCTTCGCATTTGTCCCTTGATCAGACTGTTGTGGAAATGCTACCATTGGCACCCCTAAAACCAAACTCTCCAAAGTTGAATTCCACCCACAATGTGTCATAAAGCATCCTAGTGAAGGATGTGACAAAACCTCCACTTGGGAACACCATGGCACTATCATTCCCATTTGTTCCAATTCCTCTCTACAACTCAACTTCTCTTCTTCTCCACTTTCCTTAGCTCTTATGACCCACAAGAAGGGCCTCCCACAATCCAGCAATCCGCGTGCAATTTCCTCCATTTGTTGCTTTTTTAACACCAATAAGCTTCCAAATGAAATGTAAATGACTGATGATTCGGATTTTGAGTTGAGCCATTTGATGTAATTTTTTGAGCCATCAGACGGATCTCTTCCATCCAAAATAGCATATGGAACTAGTGGTCCAACTGAAACCAAGTTAAGTTTTCCGAGCGCTTTTAAAGCCTCGGGCTCTAATGCATCAAAGGTATTCACTAGAACTCTAGGATTGCTCTCCTCTTCAAGTGCTTCAAGTTGGGCTTGGAATTTAGGGCGTAAAAGAGCATATGGGTTTGAAGCAAGCAAGAAGGAGGGAAGGTCACGAGCAGCGAGTAATGGCAAACCCGGTAACTGTATCGAACAGGAGGGCCGATCATCACTGTCTTTCCCAATAACATCGGCAAAACCATTGTAATAGTAATAGTATATGTCGAAAACCATTGCAGGTTGAATCCAAAGAAGGGCGGAAGGAAGATGAAGCTCACGAGCCACGTCAACAACCCAAGGTAGAAGCATTGTGTAGACTATGCACTGTTTATTGGCGGTGGAGACAATGAGGTCAGTGAGAGCTTTGGAGCCATTGCGCTTGAGCTGATCCCATTGTTTTTCAACATCGTCCATAGGTACAACTCCGTCATCATAGCCGTCAGAGAAGGTGGCGAACGACAAGCCGTTAGGTGGACAGCTTTTGATCATGCCTCGACTGTGGGCGCCAATGGTAGTGAAGAAGGTGACATGCACTCCCAAGCGAACGAGGCGTTCTGCGAATTGGAAGGCAGGGTTTATATGGCCTTGCGCAGGATATGTGACTATGACAAATTGGCTCTGCTGCTGCTGCTGCTTCATCATGACTATTTGATATTTGATATGGGTTGTGACTTGTGAATAGTCTAAACAAAAACAGAATAGTTGTTTTGTACTTGAGATCTGTGAGATTTATTTAGAAGGGCCAATGCATGTGAGGATGGGCAACGCTGAAAAATGGAGCAAATTTTTTAGCTTTTAAGTCACAACTTTAATCAGAATCGTACACACGATAAATAATAGAGAGAAAAAGTAATTGATAGACAATTATAGCAAAAATTATAAATTTTTTTGTGGTATTAAAAATTACGTACTAAAGTGGACTGAGTAAGAGTATTAACGACGTTTGCGGTGACGATTTGGAGAAGGTGGGGCTTTGCGATTTAATTTACTATTCTTCTTGATGTTTTCATTATAAACGACAAGGACTAGTTAGTCCGACAAAAACAATCCAATGGATGCAAATTTCAATAGGAATATGATCCATCCAACTTGTCTCTCCTGGATGCATGCATCTAAAGCTCTAGTTTCTGCGTGGGCCCCAATATCTAAAGCACTAGTTTTCTTCACCCGATGGACGATGGAGTCGTGTTTGACCTGGCATTGTATTGGGCAAGAGTTTGAGCCCTTGAGGCCCAATGGAAGCGGTGAAGGCTTTAGAAATTTTTTTCAAGACGAAGATCTAACTTAAAAAATATATTATTTTATTATTTTAAAAACTACTTTATTTATTATAATATATTATTTTCTATTGAGATTAAATTTTGTAAGGGTATAATGTAAGAGATTGGTTCAAGTTACACTTGATGTAACTTTACAAGAGTTACACCTTTTGTAAACCATTGATTACTATTAGATTTAAGGATTAAAAAACACTCATAGTAGTGTCATTATTACTCCTTAAAAATTAGTGATTTATGCATTAACTCTTCTTATTAAAGAAAAAAAAAAAGGCATTTACTATTTAATGCCACCTTTCACTTATCTATTAAGGGTCCGTTTGGATACAATTTATTATTACTTATTATTACTAAAAACTAATTGTTGCTAAAAACACTGTAGCAAAATAATTTTTAAATATATGAATAGTACCATGGGACTCATTTTTATTATTTTTTAATGATTAAACAGTGCATAAGCAATGCGTAAACAGTACACGCACTGTTCATGCACAGTACTTTTTGTCCCTCAAAAGTCAATAACTCCAGCTAAAAAAAAATAAATAAATAAATAAAAACTGAAAATGCAACGCCACATTCAGTATAAAGAAGTGCTATACAAACCGGCAATAAATGGAATTGACAAGGGAAATGCTGAGTACCTGTCTTCTTTCCGAGCTCCAGTAAAGCGATTTAAATCCTCAGATTAAATTGCACTTCCTATCATTTTTATAGTCTTTTTACTTTCTTATCACCTAGAGGGTAAAGAATACATGATACTCAAGTATATATGGCCTTGAGTTTGTATAAAAGGAAAACGAATGAGAACATGCTACTAGCATCACCTCACTGGGTGAAATGTATGTGAAATATATACCTTTGCATGTACATTGAATGGAACTCTAATATCACTGTTTCTAATTTTGTTATTTTCTGATTTCATTTCTTTATTTTGCTGCATCTGAAGAACTTCTCTTGCTTATGTAGCACACTTAAATCAAATAGTAAATAGCATATGTAGCACACTTAGATTACAGAATTTTTAGAAAAATAAATTAAATTAAAGAGAGACTGAAGCTGTGTATGCTTCATTTCTTAAAAAATGATGTATTAGGCCTTAATTTTTTAAGAACGCAGGCCATTCATTTTCAATCTCCCTTGTCAATTCCATTAAATTGTTAATTGAAAGGTGGCATTAAATAGTAAATGCTGTGTTTTTTTTCCCCCCTTTAATAAGAAGAGTTAATGCCTAAATCATTAATTTCTAGGGAATAATAATAACACTACTATAAGTGTTTTTTGACCTTTAGATTTAACAGTAATCAATGGTTTACAAAAGATGTAACTCTTGTGAAGTTACACCAGGTGTAACTTGAACCCATCTCATAATGTAAAACTCATGTTTACTCCTCCAATCCCAACATGTCATATCATCTTATCAGATATTTAAAAATAAGCACAATCACATCCAATCAATTCTAATACTCATACATAAATCCAACCAAATTGTGAGTTTATTTAGATGTTATTAGATGTGGTGGGATGTATTGAATTTTAAGTAAATACTGATGTGGCAATCTTTTATTGAATGGTGTAAAACGTGGGTTTTACACCTCATTCTTACCAAATTCGAACTCTTTTACAATACACTCAACATCCCAATTTTTATTTTACCATACAACATATTAAAATAATATATCTACACAATAAAATAATATAACCCAATATCAAAACAAAACCCAAAATCCAATAAGATATTTTTTTTTTTAAATTCCATCTTCTATCTTATTTAAAAATTCCATCTTCCTACAATACCATCATATTTATAAGATGGTATTGTAACACAATGGTAAATTTTTTTTCTAATTAGAGTTTCAAATAATGCACACTTTTAAGATTTGAATGCTATAAATTTACAACTTTTGTGGGGGTGGGGGGTTACAATCCCCAATGCCAATTAATGCTCAAAGAAACTTAAATTATACAAAATCTGATAAAGAGATAATTTCATGTATTGACAAAAAAAAAATGTAAATACATAAAGTCTTACAATTTCATTTTACAAGTTTTCTTATTTTGAAATTATTGTATAATTGTGTAGGGTTCGAGGACCGAAGAGAATCAGGACAGTTGGTATCCTGTGAAGACCTGAAAAGGTAAACGAGCTCCAAGGACTCCGCCCACCTGAGGAGAGTGAGAGAATTAGGACAATTGGTAACTTGTGAAGACCCAAGGAGAGGAGAAAAGACAGCAATGGGGGCAAGGATGGTGGGTGGAAGTTTCCTAAAGGATATAATTCCCACCTCTGCATTCAATACCCTATACCAACTTTATCAGCTGCATTAATATAGAAATGACTCCTGAACAGTAACTTCACAGCTAGCAATCATTTCTACCACATTTAGCAGAATTCTGATGGGACAAGTATCTTAAGAAATGCCCTATAACATACAGGTAAAGGGCTGAAATGCATGGAAAAGGGATATAAAAAGAAAGTGAACCTTCCCCCCCCCCCCCCCCCCCCACAAAAAAAATTAACATTTTAAGGACCATTAGAACAGGAAAGAGAATGGTGAATAGCCTAGTGTAAAACTTAAACTGAATTTTATACAAGAAGTTGATCCTCAGACTTGCTCGAGAAGGATATTATCCTCAATTGTGGTTTAAATCACATCAATCTAATACTTTAGGCTCTTCTGGCTTAGGCTTGGGCTTAGTGTAGTATTGCACTTGGACTTGTTTCTCAATCTCTCAAAAAATTATATTGTTTGGGCTTAATTTAAAGGACAAGGTATCACTGATCTAAGTAAACTTGGGCCTTTATTTTTTGAGTACTTACAATGATAATCTCATTATCAATGATAAAATTTATATCTCTTTCAAAATCTTAGTTAAATTAAAATTTTCTTGGGCTTTTTTTTTTTTTTTTTTTTGTAAGGGTCTAATATATTGTTAAGGGGGCCAAAGTTTAATTACAAACTTAGATGTAATTTAAGACTATATTTCTCACGAAAAAAATTGACATGATTACACATTTTGAAAATCTAATCATTGAATTAATTGTTCTTAATGTTCTTGAAACACATATCAAATTTAATGTTAATCGAATATTAGTTACTATTTGATTCGTAAACTTATTTTTTATGTATAATTTTAGACTATAAAAACTCTAAATTTAAAATTTTGATTGATGACATACCTATTGACCATTGATCTTCTAGAAATGTTGCAAGTATTGAGATATAAGAAAAAAAAAAAAAATATATATATATATATATATAATCTAATGGTGGATTTGTCAAAATTCACATCTAATAAAATAAAATATTAAGTGGAGTTTTAGCCTTAGGGCCTGTTTGGATACAGCTGAAAACTGAAAACTGAAAACTGAAAACTGAAAACACTGTAGCAAAATAATTTTTAAATGTGTGAATAGTACCGTGGGACCCATTTTTAATGAAAAAGTTGCTGAAAAGTGAAAATTGTGGGTCCGTGAACAATAAAATTTGGGTTGAAAAGTCAAACTTTGCGGCTACTGTTCATTGAACAGTAGCCGCTACAGTACATAAACAGTAAAAAAGACTGAAACCCGTGAAAAAAAAAAAAAAAAAAGCCGAAACGCAAACGCGTTCAGCTTTTCCACCCAAGCCAAACGGTCTCTTAGTCTATAATCAAGTTTGTTACCAAACTTAAACTTTAATTATATTGAGCCTAAAAAAATTTATGGTGGTCATAAACTTGGCTTCAATGTAGAGCAGCCCCTGAATGGAAGCACCAGGAGTACAATCAAGTTATGAGTAGTGATTATTAGTTATTACATACACTTGGTTTTGAGTAGTTCACATCAATTACTTTTACATGTGGTTTGTAAATGTGTGTAATAGTTTTTATCCTTAGGTCATATGGATATATAAAAAAAATTTCATTCTCATACATCTACTTTTTTTTTATTCACTTTTATAGGTTAAAATGTGGACATTTTTAAAAATTTAAACATTTATGCATTATCAATTGTAGAAATATATGTGAAATAGTAGATACGAACTAGTAAAAAAAATTATGTTTCCTAGACATATAATATGTTGTGAGAAAGAGAAGCATAGATGCTTCCCATGAGTCTCTAACTCTAGCTGATTGTGTCAAGGCATCTTGCTATGGCTGACCATCGATTAGTTAATATGGATTGTATGCCCTATGATTATTACAAAGGCACTCCTAATTTTTCATAAATTTTTTTTTTTTTTGTTATCTACTGAATATATATATATATATATATATTTTTTTTTTTTTATCTTTGAAGTTTATTAATTAAGCATTTTTGTCATTTTGATTTCTAAAGTTTCACCAAAGCATTATTGATTTTTAAACATTTAAAAATGAGCACTATTAGTCTCCCGTAAATTTCGGTTGTATATGGAATTCTCAGCAGCAACTGCATAACTTAGCAACGTATCAATTGGGCTAGTTAAGGGGCAATGGGAAGGCAGCAATTTCATTCTTCACAATCCAAATGTGGAAGTCCTGTCCTTGATATTACCTCTACAAAGAAGACTTTAACCAAAGTGTGACAATGTATTCCTATTTAGACGTGACCAAGCATGATTAAATTAACTGTAACTGAATGCTGAGCTGAACTAACTTGAACAAAAAGTAACAATACATAAAACTAAATTGAACAAGGAATTAAAGCAATTAATAGAATTAAAATTACTGGCATTACCGAAATAGAACCGCACAATAAGCAAAGCTAAGTTAACCTAAAGGGAGACTACAAAGGATAAACAAGCAAAGTTTTGGCATGAAGTTGAATTGTTTTCCCTCTGCTCAAATGCAATCTCTGTTTATAAGATTTTCTAGTGTTTTGGTTGATTAACAAATCTAGTAAATATTACAAGTCTTTTTTGCATATAAATATCTCAACTAACATACATTATCAGCCATATAGAAACAACCACCATGGAAGAAAACACAGTGAAACTACCAAGGTTTTGTTGCAGCAAATCCAATGGTCCTTGTATGGTCTTCAACACAACAATTGTGTCTTTGTAACGCTTCCGTAGATTATTGTGCTTGAGTATATCACTACGTTAACATTAATTAGTTTGATGGTAGAATTCGCTTTATTCAATGTTAAAAACTAACTGATTAAATTATAAATTGACAATATATAGAACTATTACTCTAGGTATATAATGGGTTTCGGGATTTTATTCTTTCTCTAAATTTGAGCGGCCAATTATGTTTGGCTTCCGATCGTCTAATGATATTTTCTATTTAGTGGTTTATGAAATTAATTTTCAGCAATTGGTAAAATTGTGATCAATTTTCTTTAGTAGTGGTTATTTCCCATAGATTTATAGTCCATTTTCTACAAAATCAACCCCACTATCTTGGCTGATTGGTCTTAATTAACTTGACCTTACATCAAACTCCCACCCGCTAATCCTTTTTTTTTTGAGGAATTCCCACCCACTAATCTTGGGTTTACTAACTTTGCCTTGAATCTCATTTATTAGCTTTTCGAGAGATATTTCTTGCAATTCTTGTGATATTTGAAAAACTAGTCGCTAACTCACGATGCACAGGAAAGCTATTGTGTTAGAAAATTTAAACAATTCTTTGTTTCTTCCTCTTTGATTGTACATTAGTTTTGAATTTGTTTTACAATTTGCAACTCCTAATCCCTTTTTTTACCTTGATAAGTGCATCTCTTGATCTAACTTCAAAAAAAAATCTGCAAAATAAAAATATGCTTACATTAATCTCTATCACTCTAAAACCCTTCCACAGTCCTTTTCTTTTAAAGGGATAGATAATAGGTCATATATAATGGAACCTTAGCTTTGAGAATTAGTGGTGATATTAAGTTCCTTTTCTAGATTAGAAGCCCTTCTAAATTGCAGATTAATAATGAGCAAGTGGAATATTGTTGCAACCTAACCATAAGAAATACTTTTGTTAGAGTCATATTTTCTATTTGTTGGCTTATCTTTTGACAAAACGCACTTTACTTGTAATTGGATAGATCTAAGTTAGGTTTAATGTATCAAGAAGTATGTGAAGACTACATTCTAAGTGGTATTATTAAAGATATGAAGATTGATTCAATAAACAAGTGAAGAAAAGTAATTTCAATAAGTCTCGACACTAGCATCTATCGAGGTTGAATGAAGAGAAGCTAGACACAAACTCGATCTATCGAGATCTACAATTTCAGAATTCACAAATCTGAAATTCAGCCCATGATGACTTGGATTGATAGGGTTTCTCTCTCTACAACCCTGGACCATATAAAAGGCTTATTTTAAAGTCATCAAAGACACAGAGACTCAATTAGAAAACTCATATACTTTGTGAGAAGTTACTGCATATTATGTGCCTTAAGGTTTTGTAACCAAGTGCTTCCAAATCTTCAACGTGCTTTGAAGTGAAGAATTTGAAAAACACTGATGGGCCCATAATTTAATAAAATCGTCCACTGTATTGGACGATCAATAAGGACGGTATCATTATCATCACGATACTGAGAAACGCCACCTGACCAACCCAGCTAAGGACGACCGTTACAAGTAGCAGCATTTAACACCAATTCCGTTGAAGAAACGCCGGTTAACTTGACATCTGGCTCAGGCGTTAGAACCTAAGCAATAATGCCCTCATAATGACCCTGCCAACGGCTAGAAGGGCTCTATATATATCCTCAGGCAATCTCCAAGGGGGTAAGAAAAATCAGTCTATTCACTCTTCATTTTAGTTTTACTTGCTTTCCTCTGCTTGTTGTGCTCATCTAACTTAATCATCGGAGGCGTTGTGGGCAACACCCCCACCGGTGACTCTTACTTTGTGTTGCACCCCATGGCTAAAACCAGCAAAGGACGAGATTATTCTGGACGAACATCTCGACTGACGATCTCAGCATCATCAGTTTGGCGCCGTCTGTGGGAAATTTGATCTTTGGACGATCAGTTCAGGGACATTGTTCTATTGTAACAAGATGGAGTCCAGCTCTAATCCGGATCCGGCTGCATTGGCCCAGCAAATCCAGGCACTTGCAGCCACAGTGGAGGAACTCACCAAGCAAAATCGAGAAATGAAGACAGCATTTGCAACAGAGGGATGGCCACACGAGAAGTTAACAGGGATGAGGATGAAGCCAGTCATAGGAGACGCGCCAGCACTCCAGAGAACCAAACTCAAGCGTCCTTAGAGAAATGAGAAAAGAGATGGACGAGTTACGAAATGCCATTAAGGGAAAGACGGACCTAGGAGTAGACAGGATCGTCAGGCAATCTGACTCACCCTTCACTACCGCTGTCCAAGAATGCCCAGTACCCTCCAAGTTCCGTCTGCCCCAGCTCGAACCCTTTGACGGGCTGAAGGATCTGTTGGATCATCTCAATACTTTCAAGACAACTTTGGGACTTCAACAACCCCCGATGAAATACTATGCCGGTCGTTCCCCACAACCCTTAAAGGGCAGCCCGAGAATGGTTCGCCAAATTGCCTACTTCAACCATTGACAACTTCGAGCAACTGAGCAACTCTTTTATTCGTCACTTTGTGGGTGGACAACGACCAAAAAGGACAGCTGATCACTTGCTCACAATCAAGCAAGGGGAAAAAGAGACTTTAAGGTCCTATGTAACGCGCTTTACACAAGGAATGCTAGAAGTAGATGAATCTGACGACAAGGTGCAACTCACAACCTTCAAAGCCGGGTTGAAGTCTAGAGACTTCGTGGCTTCCCTAGCAAAAAACCCTCCCAAATCTATGGCAGAAGCGCTACTAAAAGCACAGAAGTACATGAACGCCGAGGATGCGCTAGCGGCCATAGACGGGACAGAAAAAACACGAGAGAAGAAGAAAGAGAAAGAAAACGATAAGAGGGGGCAAAAAAGAGACCGGACGGACCGACGTAATGACGACGGGAATAGGCGAAGGGACGATAAAACTCTCGACAGATGAAGTTCACACCGTTGATAATGCCAGTTGACCAGATTCTGGCTGAAATAAGGGACGAGCAGAGCCTTAGGTGGCCGAGGCCACTCCAATCACCCCCTAATGTACGAGACAAGAGAAAGTATTGCCGTTTCGATAAAGATCACGGGCACTACACAGAAGACTGCCGAGATCTGAAAGAGCAGATAGAAGAGCTTATTCAAAGGGAAAACTCCAAAAATATGTGAGAAGAGGGGAAGCCAGCAGATATGGCAAGAAAGAGCAACAAGGGGATTCCCGAAGAAACGAAGGTCAACCACCCCATCCTCAGAATGCAAGGGGTGAAATAAAGACGATTGCAGGGGGACCGTCCATAGGAGGGTCGTCCAGGTCCCTCAGAAAATCGTACCAAAGGCAGGTAAACAGCGTTCACGGCTCACCACCTGTTAAGCAAAGACGAACGAATCAAGATATGTGTTTCTCGGAGGAAGATGCCAGGGGAATCAAGCAGCCTCATGACGACCCATTGGTAATCATGATTATGATCGAAGGATTCAACACGAGGAGAGTTTTGGTAGACAATGGGAGTTCCGCGGATATTATTTACCTATCTGCCTTTCAGCAACTAAAGGTAGATCCAAACAGACTCCGACCATTCGAATCACCCCTCGTCAGCTTCAGTGGGGATAAAGTCTATCCTCGGGGCATTGTGACGCTGACTGTAACCGCCGGATCATATCCCTTCCAGGTAACAAACAGGCACAATTTTTTGGTCGTGGATTCCCCTTCATCCTACAATGTAATCATTGACGACCTACGCTTAATCTGTGGAAAGCTGCTACGTCCACATACTGCCTGAAGGTAAAGTTTCCTACAGAACAGGGAGTTGGGGAAATAAAGGGGATCAAGTCCTGGCGAGAGAATGCTATCAGGCGGTCCTGGCGTCAAGAGAAAACCATACGTGGGTGATCGAAGATAAGTCCGCTGAAATCAAAGAGAAGTTAGAAACGGTGGAATTGGTCGAAGGGGATCCATCGAAGACGACTCAAGTAGGGATGAACCTAAGCCCAAAAACGAAGGAATTAATCGTCCACTTCTTGAAGAACAACCTCGATGTATTCGCATGGAGCCATGAAGATATGCCGGGAATTCTTGCAGATATCATCGAGCACCGCCTGAACGTAGACCCAAAGAAGAAGCCCGTCCAGCAAAAGCGGAGAGTTTTTGCTCCCGAAAGAAACAAGGCGGTGACGGACGAAGTGAACAAGTTACTCGCTACCAACTTCATCGAGAAGTTTATTATCCGGAATGGTTGGCCAACGTCGTCATGGTCAAGAAGGCCAACGGAAAATGGAGGATGTGCGTTGATTTCACCGATCTAAACCAAGCCTGCCCAAAGGACAGCTTCCCCTTGCCCAGAATAGATCAGTTAGTTGACTCTACTGCGGGCACAAGCTCCTGACGTTCATGGACGCATTTTCAGGGTACAACCAGATACAGATGGCCAAGGAAGATCAAGAAAAAACTGCCTTTGTTACCAGCAATGGCTTTATTGCTACAAAGTCATGCCCTTTGGCTTGAAGAATGCAGGCGCCACGTACCAGAGGTTAGTAAATCAGATGTTCAGAGAACAAATTGGGAGATGTAGAAGTCTACGTCGACGATACGCTCGTCAAGAGCAAAGAAGAGGAAGATCACCTAGACGACCTCGGGGAAACATTCAACACGCTCAGACGATACTGCATGAAGTTGAATCCCTCCAAATGTGCTTTCGGAGTTTCGTCAGGCAAGTTCCTTGGGTTCATGGTTTCGCGAAGAGGAATTGAAGCACCCGGAAAAAATAAAGCCATTCTTGAAATGTCTTCACCAAGAACGACTAAGAAGTGCAATCGCTCACGGGCCGGGTCAGCCCTCAAGCGCCCAGGTTCGTCGCATATACGGATAAGTGCCTCCATTTCTTCAAAACACAGATGAAGACAATTTTTGTGTCATATCGTAGCATATCATAAATGGGTGATGTGAATTCAAGGATATAATCAATATTATCCACCAAAT
>NW_027069528.1:724404-770282 GCF_002906115.3 Quercus suber | reverse complement strand
CCTACCGCGAAATCGCCGGACTGTGGATACCGGTCACCGGAAAGTTCTAGAAATCCCCCCAAACGGGCAAAAAGAAAGGAAATAGAAGGAGAAATATTCTCAAAATCAGAATAACCTACCATTAAGAAGGGAAATGTGCATATCGAAAAAAAGAAAGTAAGCAAAGATGCATAGATAGCAAAAGGAAAGAAGCACAAAAGAAGGGATACGCACCTTAAAGGAAAGGAGGAAATATCTGAAGTCACAGAGGCGGAGCAGCAGCAACAAATGACACAGAAGGGGCAGAAAACTGAAAAAGAAAACTAGAGGAAGGCAACTAAAAGACAAAAAGTGAAGATGTTAGTAAAAGTGGAAGTTAAAATATACCTTGGAAATCGCGGGAAGCCAAAAAGACCTTCGCCGGAAACGATGCCTCCCCACCAGTCAGTTTTTGACACTTGGCCGCAGAGTGTGCCACGCCGCCACAAGGCAGTTAATGCGGAGAACACATTCCCAAGCGACAAAAAAAAAAAAAAAAAAAAAAAAAAAAATCGATTTGTATTCTCGGGATCGTCCAGGAACCCAGACGACCTGGGAATGGGGGGCAGCTGATGGGCCCATAATTTAATAAAATCGTCCACTGTATGTGGACGATTAATAAGGACGGTATCATTATCATCACGATACTGAGAAACGCCACCTGACCAACCCAGCTAAGGACGACCGTTACGAGTAGCAGCATTTAACACCAATTCCGTTGAAGAAACGCCGGTTAACTTGACATCTGGCTCAGGCGTTACGAACCTAAGCAATAATGCCCTCATAATGACCCTGCCAACGGCTAGAAGGGCTCTATATATATCCTCAGGCAATCTCCAAGGGGGGTAAGAAAAATCAGTCTATCACTCTTCATTTTAGTTTTACTTGCTTTCCTCTGCTTGTTGTGCTCATCTAACTTAATCATCGGAGGCGTTGTGGGCAACACCCCCACCGGTGACTCTTACTTTGTGTTGCACCCCAGGGCTAAAACCAGCAAAGGACGAGATTATTCTGGACGAACATCTCGACTGACGATCTCAGCATCATCACCAACAATAGTTTTCAAGTTGCTTGGAGTTAGTCACTATAAAGTTGAATTTATTCAACTATGTGTTGGCTTTATTCCGTACCAAATTTGCTTGTAATTCAGCATTTAAAAATCCTGTATTTAGGTGGGAATAATGTAAGGGTTGTGTGTAAAAGAGTGTGAAGATTTGATCAAGAGTGTACAATCAGAAGGTGACTTGCGACTGACTCACGAGTGATGACTCGCCAAAATGAAGCACACGTGTGAAGCATGCAGGAAGATGAAGAGTCAGGCCAGTTGGATCACTACAGGACAAAAAGTACAGTCTGGCGTAGTCTGGTAACTGGCAACTGGAACTCGCAACTCATCCCAATCGTGAATGACTCGCTAGTGCACCCTATTTTACTGAAAAGTGACTTTTCATATTTCATCTCATACTCTACTATAAATACCCTTATGCCCACAAAATGTAGAAAGCTTCCAGAGAGAATTTTGAAAGAAAAACCCTAGAAAAAAATAAGATTGATTCATCCACAATCTTATACACTTGACTCTCCAAATTCCTCTACTCTCAGCCTCTCCATTGTCATACTCATGAAAGGATCATAAACCAAATCCTTACCTCACCAAATTCATAGTGAGATGATTCTTGGTGTTTGGGAAGCAGTTCAAGAGAGAACCAATTCATATTGGTTAATGTAATGGGGTAATTTCAAGATCTGGAAAGTTAGAGAAGACACAATTCAGCATAACCTTGTTAGAGCAAAAAGCTTGGAAGACATAGGTGCAGTGGGTAGATTAGGCTTGGAGGGTCTATTGCTATTCATGTATCCCAACTGATTTTCTAATGGATCATTTACTGCTTAGAGGGTGATGGAGAGGTTTTTCGCCAAATTCTTCGATTTCCTCTTCGATAACACGTGCCAGTGTTATCTTATATTTGCATCTCTCTTTCCCTTGCTCTTAGCATTTAATTTATGCTGGTTGTGATTAATTAAAGGCTTAAAGTAGTTTACTTATTTGGGTATTACTTATATTTCATATTCTGCACATATATTATTTAAATATAAGCTTGTATTGGAAAATTTGTATTTGGGAGTCTAAACATTCACAAGTGTTTTATACATTTAGTGAGTTTTCAACTAGTATCAGAGCGAGTACACTTTGTTGTATTTCTATATCCTTAGTGTGATCCTTAACCCCTGGGATGGATCGGTCTCAATCCCTCAATGCACCTCCCTTCTTTGATGGGAGTAATTACGCATTTTGGAAAGTGCGTATGTGTGCATTTGTGCTCCATTGATAAGAATGTGTGGGATGCCGTAGAAATTGATTGGACAAGGCCGGAGGCTGCCAAATCCATTTAGGATAAGGCAACTCTCGCGACAACTAATGCTAATAGCAAAGCACATAATGCTATATTTTGTGGTGTCTTACCGAATAAATTTCATAGGATTTCTCATGTGTTATTGCCAAGGAGGCATGGCAATTTTGGAGACTACCTACAAAGGCTCCAAGATGGGTGAAATTACCAAGCTTCAAATGCTTACCACTTGTTTGAAAGAATTGAAGATGAACGAAGATGAATCATTTGACTCATTCTATGGAAAGTTGAATGAAGTGGTAATTGGGAAATTGAACTTGGGTGAGAAGACGGAAGACTCCAAAGTAGTAAGAAAGATCCTTAGATCATTCCGAAGAGCTTTTGAGCCAAGGTGACTGCCATTGAGGAGAGCAAGGATCTTGATGAGATAAAAGTTCAAGAACTTATGGGCTCTCTTCAAACATATGAACTCACTCTACCATCTCAAAGGAAGAGTAAATCCCTTGCTCTTAAGACGATCAATGAGAGAGATTGAAGCTCAAGATTCCTCAGAAGAGGATGATGTGGAAACAAAGGTGGCATTCCTTGCAAAAAACTTTAACAAGTTCTTGAAGTTCAAAAAGGATGGGAAGTCCTTTACGAAAGGAAAATTCTCCAATTTCAAGAAGGACTTCAAAAGGGAAGGATTCTAAAGACTCTTCTCCTCTCAAGGGAATCACTTGTTATGAGTGCAACAGGCATGGTCATTTGAAGAAAGAATGCCCTACTTATTTGAAAGGAAAGGGTAGAGCTCTTGCTACAACCCTTAGCAATTTGAATAGCTCAAACTCCAATTCTGAAGAAAGCTGTGATGGGAAAGGAAACTATTCCGCTTTCATGGCCATTGCACCCGTAGATTTTTCAAAAGATTTATGTACTCTAAAGGAAAGAGCTTGGTGAGCATACCAAAGTGGAATCTATTGGTGTTAGAGATGAATCCAATGATAATGAAGAAGAGTGTGTTTATGAAGGAACAAATAGATTGCAAGAATCCTGCAATGCACTTCTTGAAAAGAGTGATGAATATGCAAGAGTGGCTAAGGTAGCCATTAGAAAGATAAAGAAAGCTAAAGAGGACCATAAAAGCATCCTCGCGCAGTACAAAGAGACCAAGTGTGAAGTTGGAGGGTTAAATGAAGAACTGAACAATGCCTATTCCAAGATAAAGTTTCTTAAGCTTGAGGTTGTTCAAGTAAATGCCAAAGTTGAGCATGTTGCTTCCAAGAAACTTGATGAAGTGCTTGCCTATCAAAAGCCCTCTTCTGATAGAAGTGGCTTAGGTTATACCGGAGAAGGTAGCTCAAACTCTAAAATGTCAAAGGAAATGAAGTTTGTCAAGGCTAAAGAAGCATCAACTCCTCTTGTTGACAATGTAAAATTTGAAAAGAAGCCAAATGTGGTGAATCAAATGGTTATGACAAAGTCTCCCAAGCCAATTGTGGCTAAGCCCAAGGCAAGAGGAAAGTCTCTTCCTAAGAGACAAAGAGGTCCACAAACCCAACATTATTGCCATCATTGTGGAATCCTAGGGCACACTAGACCAAATTACTACAAGCTCCAAGCATTGAAGAATGCGGATCTTCAAAAGCGAAGAAGACAAGGAAAAGGCAATGGGAAACCCAAGCAATCAAAAGGGCAAGAAGGATAACCTGTTATGAGTGATGTGATGAAGATGATTGACACCTTCACCTCATGTTTGGCCAACTTCACCTTAAGGTTTGAGAATCATGACTCAAGTACCCAAACCTCAAAGGATATCACCCCAAACACACGTGTCGTGTGGGTGAAGAAGGGTACTCATGCATAAGTATTATAACATGTCCATGCATTAATTCTTTCTATATAATGTGACATTGTTGTTTGCTTGTTTATTTTACATTCTAGCATTTTTTTTTTTTTTGTTTAAAAGTTTTGGTTGTTTGTTGGTTTTGATCATTCTTTACTTTGCTTTGTGCCAAAGATCCAAAAAGTTTGACCGATGGTGTTGTGCATTGTCACATGCATGTTTAGCCTTGTACCTCCGTACTAATGGCTTTGTGCATTAATGAACTTAGCTTGTTCTCTATGCACTTGTATCTTTGTGGAAAACATCTTAACATCTATGTGATTGTTGTAAATAGATCTTTAAACTTGTCATGAATGATTAGTCAATAGTTTTGTTGATCTTGAGACATGCGTAGACTTGTGCCTATATCTCTTCCCTCTCATTTTTTTTTTTTTTTACTTAAAAGCTCAACCAATGTCAAATCTCGAAAAGAGATAATGAGCAGAAAAAGCCGTCACACAAACTAATATTTTACAAGGAAAAATGAAAAACAACATGTATTTAAAATGTATGGTGCCAAAAGCCAAAGGCTTACTTATCAAATTGAAATATCAAAAATTTTAGGCATCAATCTCAAAAAGAGATGTAAAGATCAAAATGATCAAATGTTATCAAAAGAAAATAAGCTCAATGAAAAGCTTCCAACTCAATGTAATCAAGTTTATGTGGGAAGTCATAAATGGTCATTTCTACAATTGAGATAGGTTACTCTACTTAGTGCTAGTTATGTATGACTTGATTGAATCAATTATTGAAACTTCACATTAGACTAAAGACTATCTCATAATTGATACCCAGCCACATCATACATGTCTATGTTCAATGAATGCCCTCTCATTTGTGTGATTGTACTTGATTAAATGTGATGTACATACTCAAGTATCTGTTGATCAAACCCAAAAAAAAAAAAAAAAAATTTGAGTGTTTTAGTTGTTTTTGGAAGGTATTTTGATTTGAAAATTTTCACAAAAATCCAAAATTTTGTAACTCTGCACTTTTGCGACTCACTCACAAGTCATGCTCAAGTTGCGAAAATTGGTTCTCTCAAGTTGCGACTTAGTCACGACTATTTGGCGAGTGTAAATCCCAATCGGGAAAAAGACTTAGAAATTTTTTTTCAAAATCTGGGTTTAACGATTTTTGGCGACTCATTCACAAGTCAGTTGAGGTGCGAAAATCACATGTTTTGCAAAAATAAGGTTAAAAATCAAACAATTTTTCAAAACTTTTCACTTTCCCTCGCATCACATGTTTGTCCCTTTGTCTTCTCCCCCCCTCTCCCTCTCCCTCTCCCAAAACCATATTTTTCACTCCAAAAACCTCTATTCTTCTCTTCAATCTGCACTCCAAATCCAAGAAAAGGTATGGGTTTTCACTCCTTTTTACTATATTTCAAGTTTAAATCATTCTATTTCATGGATTTGTTGGTTTTGTTAACATATTGAAATATTGTTGAAGAACATGGGTTTTTGTAGGTTTTGATGAAATTGATATATGGGTTTTGTTGAGAATGATGCTATAATGCTTGTTTTTTCATGTTTCTGTCAAGATTATTACATGCTCATGCATTATACAATGTTTTGTGTTGTGGTGTGCATACCATTTTGTTGATAAAATGTTGGCGTAAATGCACTTTTAGTCCCTACATTTTATTTTTTTCACTTTTAGTCCCTAAAATCAATTTACGCCTTTTATTTTAGTCCTTCAAGCCCCATTCTGTCACCAATTAACGGGAAAACTGACGGGATCAATAAAATAATAATAATAATTTACTGTAGCACTTACACGTCAGCATATAAATTTAAAAAATTAATTTATTAATTTTACCTAAATAAAAAAAAATAAATAAGAACAGAATTAAAAATCAAAATTCAAACCTTACCCAGAATAAAAACATGTGTTTTTTCTGTTAATCATGTTCTTCCTAGCAAACCTTGCCCAAAAATTTAAAAAATCAATATTTTTGTTTCCCAGCAAACCTTGCCCAGCAAACGTAGCCAAACTCTTTCTTCTCTCATGGCTAAAAATCCAAGCACGAAGATCCAATCCATCTTCTCTCATGGCTGAAATTCCAAGCACGAAAATTGGATCCCTCTCTCGCTTCTCTCATCTCAAACCCAAGCTCTCTCTCTTCTTTCTTGGCCGATCTATGTTATGACTGAAAACCCACGGCCTTCATCCTCTCTAAATCCATGGCTGAAGACCCATGGCAGAAACCCCATGGTTGAAACCCACCTTGACCGAAATCTCCTCTTCTCTCTCTCTAAACCCATATCGGTAATGGCTGACAGAAATCTCATATCATCTTCTCTAAATTCATGGCTGAAGACCCATGGCCGAAATCCCATGGTTGAAGACCCATGGCTGAAACCTACCTTGGCCGAAATCTCATCTTCTCTCTCTTTAAACCCAGATCGGTAGTGGAGCCTAATGCCATGATGGTCACCGTGGTTTAATCTGTGTGGTGGCGTTTGAGATCGGCGTGATGGCTTTTGAGATCGTACGTTTGGTTCGGGTTTGATTCTCACTGTGGCTGTGACTGTAGTGTTTGGTCGTGGGTGTGGTTTTGGTGATGGGTTTTTAGCCGTGGATGGTGATGGGTTTTTGTTCTGTGTTTGGGGTTTGGTGTATTATATAAATGAGGATCTGCTTATTTGTTTAGGACAGGGAAAATAGTATAAATGAGGATATGTTTATTTCTGGGCAAGGTTTGCTGGGAAGAACATGCTTAACAGAAGAACACATCTTTTTATTCTAGGCAAGGTTTGAATTTTGATTTTTAATTCTGTTTTTATTTTTTTTATTTAGTTAAAATTAATAAATTAATTTTTTAAATTTATATGCTGACGTGTAAGTGCTACAGTAAATTTTTATTATTATTTTATTGATTCTGTCAGTTTCCCCGTTAATTGGTGACGGAATCGGGCCTGAAGGACTAAAATAAAAGGCGTAAATTGGTTTTAGGGATTAAAAGTGGAAAAAATAAA
This sequence comes from Quercus suber, assembly GCF_002906115.3. Taxonomy (NCBI): domain Eukaryota; kingdom Viridiplantae; phylum Streptophyta; class Magnoliopsida; order Fagales; family Fagaceae; genus Quercus; species Quercus suber. The sequence continues at coordinate 763,062 of NW_027069528.1, read as the reverse complement.
ATGTAGGGACTAAAATGGAAAAAAGTCAAAACGTAGGGACTAAAAGTGCATTTATGCCTAAAATGTTTATTTAAATGTTTTTGTGTTTTTTTGGAGACTTCGTCAAGTACAAAACTTGGGGATAATCATGTTTCTATATTTGGAACAACTAATGGTTATATGTGTTTCACACTTTGCTCCTTGCAAGATTTCATGCCTCTTATATGCACACTTTTCCATATGATGCACTCACACACACACACAATCTTTGACATGTTGTGTGTCTAATGCCATAATTATATCATACTTTGATGTTTAGCATCTTCACACGTCAAAAAAAAAAAAAAAAAAAAAAAAGGTTCTAACTTGTTGCTAATCAAGTTTATTGCCGTTTGTTTTCAACTTGCTCTTTGCTATTTCATGATCTCTACTTGAAGATGTCTCCTTTCAAAAAGTCAGCAGTGAAAGGAAGAATCAGCAAAGGGAAGGAACCAATTATTGACCTCACTAGTTTCTTCTTTAAGTCAAAAAAAAAACTCGATCTTCAGCTGGAGTTTTTGATGACACCCAATTCAGATCTTATATTGCATTTCAAGCGTATTCAAGCTACTTCAAAAGTGCCCCCTTGGTAATTGAACGGGTTGTTGAGTAAGCTACTCTTCTTGATACAAACATTCCTAAATGGCTCATTTGTAAGGATTGGAACTACCTTCTATCAAATCTTGATGATCCTTATGAAGAGCTTGTGAAAGAGTTTTATGCGAATGCCCTCTTTGATGGGGAAGAGCTACGATGTTGGGTGAGAGGAAAGGACTTCACTATAACGTCTTCATATCTTGCTCTCATTCTGAACATCAACCGACCAATGTTTGCAAAACCATTGGTGTATGATGAGATGAAATTGGATCTTGAAATTTTTCATGACACTTTTGGAGAAAATTTGGTTGTCTTCAAATGGGAAATCAATTGGTCTGTCATCTTTATCTTCCAAGTTGAATTTACTCACAACAATAATGTTTCTTAATCTCTATCGTCTCTCGAGTACCGAATAGATGAATCTTGGTCGGGCTCTATTTCTTCATGACTTGATTACCAATGAAGAAATTGATGTATGCTCTCATATCTTTCACACTTTGGTTAAAACTACTGCGAGGACGGCCTCTAGGAATTGTCTTCCATTTTGTTGCCTCATCACAAAGATATTGAAGCTAAAAGGAGTACCCATAATGGAAAATGAGTTTCCTCAATCAAAGCAAAGAGCAATCAACATTAGCACTCTCAATGCTATAAAAGGCCATGTCCAAAAGAATGTCAAGCAAGATAGTACTGCTCCTCAAGATGATACAAGCTCTAGCTCACACTCCTATGATAAAAAGTTGGACAACATCATGGCTTCCATTCAAGACATTAGCACAAAATTGTTCGGCCTCACAACTATCATACACTCTTAGCACTCCCGATATGAGACAAAGTTTACCTCTCTCCAAACTCAATTGGATCAAATCCAAAGGAAGCTAGAAGAAAATGATGACTAACTATTCCATGACAAAAAGGGGGAGATGGTGTTCATGATAGGGGGAGAGCTATGATAGGGGGAGATAGCTAAATTAAAGGGGGAGCAAGCAATGCAAGAGCAAGTAATCAAACAACAATCCCTTCTAGTTTCTATTTGTTGCTATTACTAATCTATGTTCATATTTCGTATTTTAAGCTTATGTTGTGTACTTAACTATGTTATGATACTTCTATGTATCCTTGCTTATGTAACTTAGGTACTTTTAGTTAATGTCTTGCATTTTCTTTAGTACATTTGTGCCCTTGTTGGATCTTGTTACTTGATGCAATTTAAACATAATGCTTCTTACTTTGGTGTTCTTGCATCAGTTAAGTGTTGGAAATGCAAATGATACTTTACATTGAGCTTTTTTTTTTTTGCTTTCATGTCCGAATGTTCATTCACCGAGTGAATGTTCATTGTAGTCACTATTTATAGTAATTGTTCTTGTATGGTCAAGTTATGCTTCATTATCATATTTATACTTGCTTGATCATATTGTACTTGCTCCATATGCATTCTAATTTTTCCGCTTACAATGAACTTAATGAGTGCATTTTGTGATATTGTTTTCAGGAGCCTTGTTCGTATGGTTCAAAAACTTCACAGATCTAGAATTAGGTGTGAGTTGAGTTTTGGCAACTGTTCCCAACTCACATTTTTAAATCTAGAGTTTGTTTTAGGGTTTTGTCATGGAATAGCCAAAGAGGGAGATTGTAAAGATGAATTTATTCAACTATATTTTGGCTTTATTCCGTGCCAAATTTACTTGTAATTCAGTATTTAGAAACCCTGTATTTAGGTGGGAATAATGTAAGGGTTGTGTGTGAGAGAATGTGAAGATTTGATCAAAAGTGTGCAACCAAAAGGTGACTCACGACTGACTCGCGAGTGGTGACTCACCAAAATGAAGCACATGTGTGAAGCATACAAGAAGATAAAGAGTCAAGTCAACTAGATCACTACATGACAAAAAGTACAGTTTGGCCTAGTTTAGTAACTGGCGACTGGAACTCGCGACCCATCCCAATCGTGAATGACTCGCTAGTGTACCCTATTTTACTAAAAAGTGACTTTTTATATTCCATCTCATACTCTACAATAAATACCCTTATACCCACAAAATATAGAGAACTTCCAGAGAGAATTTTGAGAGAGAAACCCTAGAGAAAAATAAAATTAATTCATCCACAATCTTGTACACTTGATTCTCCAAATTCTCCTACTCTCATCCTTTCCATTGTCATACCCATGAGAGAAACATAAACCAAATCCATACCTCACCAAATTCAGAGTAATGAGAAGGTTCTTGGTGTTTAGGAATTAGTTCAAGAGAGAACCAATTCATATTGGTTGATACAATGGGCTAATTGTGGGATTCAAAAAGCTAGAGAAGACACGGTTCGATGTAACCTTGTTGGAGCAAGAAGCTTAGAAGGTTTAGGTACATTGGGTAGATTAGGCTTAAAGGGTCTATTACTATTCATGTATCCCAACTAATTTTATAATGGATCATTTACCGCTTGGAGGGTGGCGAACAAGTTTTTTGCCGAGTTCTTCGATTTCCTCTTCGATAACACATGTCAGAATTATCTTATGTTTGCATCTCTCTTTCCGTTACTGTTATCTTTTAATTTCTGCTGGTTGTGATTAATTAATGGCTTAGAGTAGTTTGCTTATTTGGGTATTGCTTATATTTCATATTCCGCATATATATTTTTTGAATATAGGCTTATATTGAAAAATTTGTATTTTGGGGTCTAAACATTCACAAGTGTTTTATACACTTAGTGAGTTTTCAATCATGTACAAGGATTTGTCCATGCAAAGGAGCCTTCTCCAAGAACAAGTCCAATTGGGGATTGGTAGAAAGATTCAACTGTAGGTTAGTATTTTGGGATAGTCTAGAGTAGTGGTAAGATTCCTTATACTTGTAATCGCTTGTTCTTGCTTAGCAGATTCTTGGGAGTGGTGACCTGAAATTTACCCACCCAGTGGGGTTTTTGCCTTGCGATAGGCTTTCCCCATTCATCAACAAATCACCGTGTCTAATTAATTTTCGCTACACTTAATTTATTTGGTAATTTATTGGTGCCTCCACAGTTTGCATGTAATTTAATCTAATTAATCAACTTGAGTAATTGAATTAATTAACCAATGTCAATCTATAACTCAACAACTTTTATGAGAAAACTACAAATATATGCTGGGAAAATCATGCTCTTATACGGCTGCAATATTATAATCTCTCTTAGGAGTCATTGTAGGGGACATGTTGTTATAAGTAACTCTTTGATCATGACTGTCATCAGATTCAGCAGTTATTTGACTTCCTTAATCTCTCTTTCACCATGAATATGATGTCCAATGCTCCATAGTACACTAGGTACATAAGTGATAAAATTGAAGAAAGACAAATTTTAGAAAAAAAAAATTGATACATTATATGTTCTTGGCATTTTCATCCATTTGAATACGTAAGCATGTATATGCGCATGTTTCCACTATGAAAATGACTAATGTCACATAGAACAAAACTTTTCTAGGGAAGCTTGATATCAATCTGTAGTTTCCAATACCAGGGAGGCGAATCTATATATCTATGTATTGACTGGACGTTGTCCGTGCTTGCAAAGCTTTGCTCTCTTCTTATTTATCTCTTCTTCTCTTAGTTACTTAGTATTTAGCATCTAACCACTCTAAATTATCACACACTCAAGTTGACTTAATACATAATGTTGCGTACTAAACCAAATTAAACAAATTCAACGCCACCAAAATAAATAAGAACATGAAGTGCTAAATTATATTTTCAATTTCTTTGTTGCATAGTTGTTACTCTACACAAACCCTTTTTTTCTTTTTTTTTCTTTTTTTTTGCTACAAAGGACATAATTTTATGTTCTACATAGACACTTATAGTAGATGATATTCATCCTTGACTATTGGGTATTCTAGATACAACCAGCTAGTTCATGAGAATATCATCAGCCCTAGTTATTATCAGTCTTTGACAATACCAGTAGTTTTTCAAATTCAATATCTATTAAAAATTAGTAAAATTTAATTTCCATCAAATCATATATTCATGTTATGTATTAAAAATTAGTAAAATTTAATTTCCATCAAATCATATATTCATGTTGGAACATATATTGAGTTTATAAAAACTGAGCGAATTCACTTTAAAAAGAGGTCCAAGAAGGCCATTATCAAGAAAATCTAATATGTAACTACCAATTTTTGTTGGATTCACCACACTAAAGAACTTAACACAGCATAATAACAACTTCATCACCACCAAAATAAATAAGAAAATATATGAAGTACTAAACTTAACATCAATCCACCCGCCGTGAGTTCCAATACAAATTTTGGTCACCAACAGTCGTGATATGCAATACAAATTATGGTAATTCAAGCCAAACTTGAGTTATAATAATTCAACAACAATACAAATTCTGGTAATTCACTCCACGCTTGAGTTATAATAATGCAACAAATAACCCAAAAAACACTATTTATAATATAGGGTTTCAAATTCTAAGCAAATCTGAATTCCTATTTAAATTTGGAGTTGGAATAAAAAATTTAATTGATGATAGTGATTATATTGTGTGGGATAGGATAATATGGTTTTGTTTTTTGGGAGAAAGAGATGATAGAGAGACAGGGAGAGTTGAAGATGAAGAGAAAAGGAGGGGAGATGCATTGAATAAAAAGAAGGAGATGGAAAATTGACTCAAGTTTGCGTTTGGAAGTTTTGGGGCTGAGTTTGCATTTTTAGAATTTTATCTTGTTTTGTTTTTTGGGGGAGAAAGAGAGTTTTTTTAAATATTGCTAATGTGAAAAATTGTGAGAGCTTCAAATTTTACGTGCCAAGCAATGAGAAAGTCAAAAAAAAAAAAAATTAAATGTCATGAAAGTTATTGGACAATTTCTTAGAATTCTTAATATATTTCTCATACCTAGCCCAATCCTTTCTCTAACTAGTTGTGTTCCTCCACTATGTGCAGTGTACATTGTTATTAATTTCCTCCAATATTTCATAGATTTTTGCTAGAGTTTTGTTGCCCAACTAGCTGGCACCTCCCAATGTTTTCAACGAAAACATCTAGAGTTTAAATCCTCCACCCACCCCAACAATCTATTTATCAAACAAAGTATTTCAATAATTTTCCTTGTAAAAAATTATAATCTTTAGCGTTCTATTTCACAAACAAAATAGAAAGACATTTAGTGTTGTAGCGATTCAATCATACTATATGTGTTTACAAATTTGTAAAATGCATAATATAGTGACTGATATAAATAAATATGATTCATGCCTATTTAAGAATGCAAACATCATTTTGATAAATAAAAATGCAAATATATTTTTCGCATTCTTGATTGTGTGTTATTAAATTTATTTATTTATTTCTTTTGTTAGACTTCGTTTCAATTTTTGCAAAAGCAACTAAATTTGAGGAACAATAACATATTTAAAATCAATTGTTTCTCATATAAATCTTGGAAAAATGACATCAAAATTTCATTGCACTTAAGTATATTTATCTTAATAGTAAGTGTAAGGGGTGAAAGCCCAACCTTATGTATTGGCCTAGGGCCCTATTTGAAGGTTACTGTGTGTCCGAAGAGATGAAAGCGGTTGACAAGGAGTCCGTACGAAAGAAAGATACCTGGAAATGAAGGAGTACAGTCCGAAGAGAGTACCAGTGGTCCGAAGAGGTCATTCTCCTCGGATGCAAATATTCTTGGTCAAGAAAATATCTGGAGGATTCAAGTGATCTTCCTAACAACTTCAGTGATAAGGATAAGTTTTGAGCATGCCTGGAGATGATAAGAACGGAAAAATATCTAAAAGAAAAAGCTACTACCACCACATTAAATGCATTGTATCTATTTTTCTGGCTGCATTAATGTGGAGAAGACTCCTGAACAGTGTAATCTCAGCTACTACCACTCACAGAGAGCTAAATAGGAGACCTGACGTGACATATACTCAAGTGGATACTTAGATGAAGAACAAGTGGACGATGAAGATGATGAGGAAGGATGCCATATAAAGGAAAAAAGCCTCTGATAACAAAGGAGGGAGAAAAGAAGTTGAATATAGCTCGAAGAATTGTATTCTTCTTTGATTGAATGATATACCTCTTCAGATATCAATTTGAAGAGTTTTTAAGTGTGTTTTTATGTCAGTTCATTCTTGAACACCATAGTTAACTATTGCTTAGTTCACAATTAGCCTAACTCTTTTGCCCACTCTCTACAAATTCATTGTTCTTGGTTCATTAGGCTCATAATTCAAACATTTTGGGCTTGGGCTACAAAAACTGACCTTACAGTAAGTACATTGAATAAATATTACAATGTTGGTTCCATTCATATATATATATATATATGTCACTGAAAAGAGCTTGGAAATCTAAATGTTTAAAACTAATTTTAGTATATTCACAAATATTTAATTTTTTGTGGCTTTAATGTCAATTGTTGTCAAATAAATTAAACATGAGGAAGAAAGTCATATTCTAAATCTATTATTATTATTTCAAATAAATTTTTTTCCTATATAGAGTTTGTAAAAATAATCATATAAATTCCTTTAATATAAATAAGTAATGTACAACAATAAATACATCAATAAGTTGAGTCTAGGTACAAATTTACTTGATGTTTGCCCCTGTGTGATTATTTTCTTCATCATTAGAGGTTGACTTGTTTCATCTTTAATATTTTTATATATTTTAATTGCATTTGATTATAGAGTTCACTATATCATTTTTCCTGCCATAAATTTTCCTTGGTGCTTTTGATTTAGTTTTACTATGCGGTTATTTCATATTCAATTTCAACTTAACTTTCTTTAATAATGACACTAATCTATAATATTTTCCAGCTTTGGAATTGCCAAGACTTATAGTTTAAATTGGCTAGGATTGAAGATTGATACTATTAGTGTTTAAATTAACACTCTTTTACTTGCCCATGTGATGCACGATGTATGGATAATATTATAATATTTTATATAAGATGGTTTTAGAAAATGTTGTACATATATTATAATATAATTGTTATATAACTTTTGTTGGAGCATTTTAATATTATATAATTAAAATTGATTAATATGACAAAAAAAAATTACAATACTAAGTATTTTTAACACACACATGGGAAAATGGGAGAAGATTTTTAAAAAAAATTTACAGTAGTGTATATCTAAAATGGTCTAACTCTTGGATACACAGTACAGGCTTTAAACCTCTTAAACTCACACTCATTTTTCAATGTGAAGTTAACCCAATGTTGATTAATATGACAACATAAATATAATGATATAAGAGTTAATATGGAAGATAAAAAGTTAGTGAAATGTTTAATTCCACATTGAAAATGAGAATAACTATTTTATTCTTTTTAATTATTATAATTAATGAACTAATATATTTTGGAGTAGATATTAGACTAGATACATGCTCAAGGGAAAGGTGAAAGGAGGAGGTCTCCCCAAAGCCTTATTTAGCTAGTTATATTAGGGTTAAAAATTAATGAGCTCTTTGCTTTTAGATTTAGTAAGAAAAAAGTAATTAAGGCTAGTTGTTATACTCTTTTGTACTTTAGATTTAGATTGATTTTATAGGATTAATATCTTAGCTTCTACTATTCTCTTTTTATTATTAGGGTTAAAAATTAATGAGCTCTTTAGCCTTGCTTATGCGTACTCTCATGTACTTTAGATTTAGTAAAAAAAAGTAAGGCTAGTTGTTAATTATACTCTCATGTATTTTAGATTTAGATTGGTTTTATAGGATTAATATCTTAGCTTCTACTATTATATTTTACATGGCAGCACATGATTGATTTTAGGATTAATATCTTAGATTTTGCTGATCTCTTTCTACATATTTTTACGTGGCAGAACATGATTGATTTTAGGATTAATATTTGATTGATTTTAGGATTAATATCCAATTAAGCTTCTACTATTATATATAATAATGGACATTGATTACAAGTCTCTTTCTACGTATTAAAATCTCAAGCAGAGTACATTATCAGCCACACAGAAACAAAATGAATAATAAAACCACGAAGGTTTTGCTGTAACAAATCCAACTCCAAGTATGGTCTTCACTCTTCATTATAGCAATTGTATCTTAGTAATGTTTCAGTAGATTATTGTGCTTGAGTATATCACTTTTTTTTTCTTTTTTTTCTTTTTTTGAGTATATCACTAAGTTAACGCTAATTACTTTGGCAACTTATAGAACTCGCTAAGTTCAATGTTAAAAACTAATTAATCAGTAATCTAAATTGACAATATATTGGAGTATTATAATTTTAGGTATATAACGGTCTTTAGGATTTTTCTAATTTCTCTAAATTTTGAGTGGCCAAATATTTACGGCTTCCAATTTTGATAGTCTAATGATATTTCCATTTAGTGATTTATTATGGAATTAATTTACAGTAATAGGCAATTAATTGTGATTAATTTTCTTTAGTGGTAATTTTTTTCCCATAGATTTACTATCCATTTTCTACAACAGAACTTTGCATCTATCTCTATCCTAAAAGGTTAAAAGTTTTTGTTACATGTTCGGGGGGTTTGCTTGAAATGACGAGAGTTTGACATGAAAATTCAATGACAAATTGACAATATGGAGAATACAAAGGAACCTGTACAAAACCAGCTGAGCATATAAATTTTAAATTGGCTATATTTGTTATTTAATGGAAAGCTATTTAATATAAAATAAATAAAATAAAAATTTGTGAAGATCATGCTATACGACTGTTTTTAGTATTTTATCTGGACAATGTTGTGCTTACTATATTGAGAGACAATGTGAATATTAAAGTTTGTGTACTCCCTACGTTTGCTTAATATGGAAACAATAAATATTTTAGCATAATAGCAAACCCTTGAATACGTAATTCTGATAATATGAATGTAAATATTTGAAAGTTGGTGAGTTATAAATATTCTCATTTTGCTAAAGCCTATATAAATCGACCTAAGCAACCCATTTCCTGCATGTTTAAAAAGTAGAGGAGGAAAAAAAAATGGTGTAGAACGTTTCATTCTTAGATCACGTAATCAAGATGGTGGGTGGTCGTCTATACTGGCAAATATTTGTGCACAAGGATTTTTGCACCAAAGGCTAGCAGTGGAGTGTTGTTGTTCTTGGTATATATCACCAGGTTTATGGTGATTACTACAATAAATTTTATCTTGCAATAATAAATTTCGATGAGCTCTAGCTCAAATGGTATCTACTCAAATCCTCCCCTTACATGAGTATGGTGGTGTAATGAGTTTATAATAAAGTAATAGTACGTGTTCAATACTCATTTCCCTTGTTTTAAATTTTTGGCACTGAATAGTCTAAACCTTTCCTAATGTTTGATTGCAGTTCTACTGTTTCTTCCTTGTTTTTGGTTTTACACCTCCAAAACAAATTGTCTTGTTGCGGGGAAAGCTTGCCAAAATATATACTTCATTTTCATTTGACTTTGTTTGATTGATCTCTTTGTTCTTTAGTCATCTTTTAAGAGATTCTTTGGTAAAAACAACAATCAAGTTTTAGTCCCGAATTTTTAGGTTGGTTACTGATCATCATATAAATTTTTTTTCTTTTATAATGATCATCATATAATTCAATGATATAAATGATAAAAATAGATAAATCATCTAATTACTTCTCTGCATTACATGAAAATCATACAAAAGCAGTAGATTAATTTCTGGAATTATAGTTCAGCATGGATTAGGGTATTAAAAGCAGTCCTTGTTTAATATATACTACATAGTACCACGCACATATGCTAATTCGATTCTGTTCCACTTCCACACATTCCAGATAATTTTATACAGGAATCTTGAACCCAAAACCTCACTAATCACGCACAAGGCATGAAAAGTGAAAACCACAGGACCAATACTTGAATTAATTACAACGTAGAATCACCTGGCAAACAATTATCAATTTCTGAGTTTCAAGGAACAAACTGCCAAATTTGGCAAAACACGCGGGTCTTAGGCCGCCAAAGTGCGCCACTATTGTACATAGCACTAGCCAAAGGTTGAGATAACACGGTCTCATTCCCCAGTAGTGCCTAAATAGTTCAATTTCATTAGGCTGGTGATTGAGATTGAGCAATTCTTTTAGCATTTTAAGAGATGATTCGAATGATAAAATTAAATGAATAAATCATACAATTAAGTCTCCATATCTGAACCATGCAAAGGCTGTAAATTTGTGATATTTGCTCAACATGGAATAGGGTGACAGCAACAATGTCAATATCTCAGATCATTAGCCAGCATTAATCATATATGATATGACAATTTCCATGCCTGCAGAATTGTAAATTTTAGAAATAATAAATAATAAAATGGAAAAGAAAAATGGTTCGACAAATACTTCTTGAATTTTATGCGTAGTATAAACAAACATACCAAATCCCGTTTTAGAAAAGGTTTTTCTTTAAACCAATTTGAAAAAATCTCCCCCAATCCACTACATGGCGATTTATAAAATCATCCACATGCATTATTTAAACAAGTCATATAACTTATTAAAAAATTCATGTAACTAATATTACACATAAATGATCCTTTCAATCAACGTATAGTGAGTTAAAGGAAAATCCCCCCAAACCAGATTGGAGAATTCAGCCTCGTTAAGTAGATTTTGTTTGATTGTTATACATGAGGTATATATTGGCTTCAAACCCTCCAGTGTACATGGTTAAAGATTAGCAGCAAGCCAAATCTGAACCTCAAAAAAAAGAAAAGATATTTTAAATCTCTTGTTTACTGATACATATGAGAAACAATTTTATTTGATTTATATTTCCCTACTTCCAAAATTAAAGATCAGGTGACGTGGGCGTGAAAAGACTAAGTAAAGCCCGTTTTTGATGTAAGCACGACCTGGAGTACATGTGCAGAATAATGCTTTTTGTATTGGTTGACAGACCAAATACTACGAGTCCTTTTGTACACATTAAAATCTCAAACCAACATAAATTATCAGCAAACTAAAAACAACTACCATGGGTTAAAAAATAAATTAAATCAATAATACCATCAAGGTTTTGCTGCAATAAATTTGACTCCATATATGGTCCTCTGGAGCAATTGCATATTTTAGTAAAGTATTAGGGCCAATGTGAAGGCAAAGATTTCATGCTTGACCATCCAAATCTGGGAGTTCTGTCCTTGATTTTGTTGAATTTTGAAAAATTACTAATTTACGACACAACATAACACCCTCGATTTTGATGATGCTTTGAAAAATTATGAAATTCAGAGATCTACGCCACTTCAAGGCTCAAAACTATTGCCTTGATATCTTTGGGGCTTTGGAAAGTTGTAAAATTGAGAGATCTACGCCACTTCAATACTAAAAACCATTGCCTTGATAATATTTGGCTGCCCCAAAGTAAACCAGCACCTCTCCCAAACCAACATCTTGTAACAGAAGATTGTCAGTCTCATTATCAGATCAGCCCTTGTGGCTGCAATCTTTTATCCAGCTTCATCACAAGCATGATGTGGGCTTAAATCCATGTCAACTCCAAATTTTGTTTTGCTTCCAGTAACCAAACTAAGCTACCTCACGTAAGATGCATGAAAGCAGCTCCTGGACTTGTTGAGCAGTCAGGGATGGAACCATGATTCGTACCCGCGGGGAGGGGGGGGCGCCGCCGCCAAAGCTTAAAACCAAAAAAATTCTGGGTCCCAAGGATAGCCTGTAGCTCCCTCCGAATCCATGGTCCTATTCTTTGCATTATTCTTTCCTTTGCACCAATATTTCCTGATATGTTCTGAAATTTCAAAGATGAAAAACAAATTAGATCAGGTTAAACTCAACCCTTTCTTTCTCATCGTAATTACAATTCAATAAAATAGTTTTGTACTAAGGGATAATCAGATCCTTCGACAATGACTTTCATTACAAATAGGCATCACCTCAAGATCAAACAGTAATAAATACATTATAACTCAACCCATTGAAGAGGGAAAAAAAAGTTCGTAGAGCTGTGGATGCTAGAAAGAATAACGTGCTTGGATAACAAAAGGCAGTCTTTTTATTCAACTGGTGACAAAAATTGTATTCTGATAATGCAAAAACAGTGATACTCCATACTTCTAAGGCAAGAAATAAGTAATCATACCTGCTCACGACAATTTTGGGAAGGTGAAGAAACAGCCTGCAAACGCCGGCTATAAATGCTGCACAAATCAAAGCCCAAATGCCAAAATTAGCATAAAAACCTCAGAGCTATCAGATCAATGCCTTTGGAATAAAGAAAAATTTAAGTCCTTTGCTATGTATGTATGTATCATGTATGTATGTATCATAACCCAAATGCCAAAATTAGCAAAAACCATAGAGCTATCAGACTAATGCCCAAATAACAACAAAAACACAAGAAAATTCAAGACCACATCTAAATGTGTAAGTATATCAGTATATGAGCATATCATAACCCAAATGCCAAAATTATATGTATAATTTTTATTTATTATTTATTTTTGATAAGGTACCTGGCACGCCATTGAAGTTTTCTTTCAGCAATAACATCAGGAGGCACAGATCCTGGCCGCCCAAAGGATCTCCGCCACGGCAATGACCTTGGTTGCCAGCTAAGGCTATTTAATTCATTCCTTATTCTCCGAATACTCCTATATCGAGTTGGGGAAAGGTAATATTTAAGTTCAAAATACCAATTCTAACAAAACTATATATACAAAACAATAATGAACTATATTCAAAAAAAAAAAAAAAACAAAAAAAACAAAAAAAAAACAGTCTATTTTTCTTCTTTGCCAAACAGAGAAACAAATATAATAAAAACTCAACTACGAGACTCTATTCTATTTAAACCAATTTCAATCTGAATTTTAAGTTAAAAACACAATTTAAAAAATATATATAAAATGAAAAAGAGCTAAAAAGACTTTTTCTTTCATTCCAATTTTTTTTTCCTCCTCCATACTGTAAATTTCTTTTCTCTTACTCACTTTCTCAGCAACCAAACAGAGAGACAAATTTATAAAAAAAAAAACACACACACACACCACACACACACACACACATCCAATGATCTATTGGGTTAACATCAATTTTAATCTATGTTTTAAACTGAAAACAAAACACAACAACTATAGTGAGCCTAATTCACAAATTAACAACTTTTTTTCTTTTATTCAAAAGCGAAATTCCTTTTCTTTTTCCTACACTTTCTCGGAAAAAAAAACAGCAATATATACACAAATCTCAAAATTACTAACCTTCGATGTCGATGACCTGTTCGGCGGAAACCGACTCGAACGTCGTTGTTTCTAGTATTATCAGCAATATTATTGTTCAAAGCAGATAATCTCTTTTTGTAGAAGGTTCGAGAAGAAAGGGAGATATCGCAGAACCAGGAATCGAAGTGAGCGTTACAGAGAGGGCAGTTCCGTTTGAGACCACTCCACTTCCGAATGCATCGGACGCAGTAGGCGTGTTTGCAATCTGTGAGCACCGCGGCTTCTCGAGCTTCCAGGTCTTTGAGGCAGATTGGACAAGATCGCCCTCGTATCGCTGGCCAAATTACCTTCTTTACCATCTTCTCGCGGTTCGGTCGAGAAGACGATGACGATTCCATGATTGCTTTCACACAGTGACACAGCGATAGAGAGAAGAGAGAGAGAGGCTTTTTGTTTATTTTTAGTCAGGATATGGGCTTTTTGGGCCGAAGAACAGGTTGTTCGTGGTTGGGCTTTGGGCTGGCTTTTATTTGCTGTAACGCTGGTCTAACCCACAGGCAGGGTGCGCATCCAACCTAAGGTTGGTTACTTGGTTTGTGTAAAATGGTGGGATGGGCAAGGTTGCTTTTATTTGAGTTTTAGGATGAGTTGGTTTAGGTTGATAGTTTTTTCAACTCATATAATATCACCCAACCCAACCCAACCCACTATACGCATATAAATTTATTGTGTTACCTTTATTTTGATTCATTCTAGTATTTAGAGAATTAATTTAGAAAATTTGAAATGTAATTTAATTATATTATGTAAATTGTAATAATTAAATAAGAAAAGCTTAAATAATTGATGAAAGTCTAATTTTTACAAGAGATAAACACATTGCAATGCAATTCACCAACCCAACCTGACTTATGTGGGTTGGGTTAGGTTGGTTTCAACACGTGATGGTTATGTTGGGTTGAAAAAATCCTCTAATCTCAGTCAACTCAACCCAACCCAGCCCATATACATTCCTACCACAAATAACATAAAACATAATGTAAGGGATGATAAAATTTCCCTAAAATTAAAATTCTAGAGTCAGTCCCAATTTTGTCTCGTTGTAATTGATGTATAATAAAATGATGTTAATGGTAGACTGATAGACTAAAATGAAAAGATGTTGCTTCAATCATAACATTCCATGTAAATAGTTGTAAAAAGATATGTGAAAAACCTTGATTTGACTAGCCTCGTCACATGTGATTTACTTTGACTCAAAGAGGCCAGGACAAGATGGAATTTGCCTTTCTTGTCTTGCGTTGCCGGAGTATGTGTTTCCACACACATGGTTTAACCTTTTATTTATATATATATATTATATATTCTTTTACTAGCTTTCCAAACACTCTTATGGGTCTGTTTGGATACCGCTTATTTTGCTTAAACTGAAAACTTATTACTGAAAGTACTATAAATAGAGGTAAAAGTTAACTGAAATAGTACAGTATGACCTATGAATAATACTAAAAATTGCAGTAGGGCCTATGAATAGTAACAAAATTAAGCTGAATAGTGAAATATTTTTCATTTTTCATTGGTATCCAAACGGAGGCTATATCTGATTTATATTCTTACAATCACCCCTCTCCCCTCTCCCTCTCCTCTCTTGTCTTTCTTATTACTCTTAAAAGTTTCAAAAGTAATGCATTAAGGATGGCAAAATGTACTTATCTTACCTCACCCCAACCACTCCCACTCTTGGCCCAGGCAGATTTTTATGGTTTGACCTCGTTCTACTACTGTTGTCATACCTATAAAACAACACCCATTATAAAAACTCAAGATTAAAAAAAATAATAAAAAACTATTAAAGGAAAATAATTAAACAAAAAGAAGTTAGTTCCATTAACATTAATGCTATTGGGCTATTAGCCCATTATCACACATCCCATAAAAACTTAAATCAATGACTTTTTCTTATTGAATAAGAAATCCAAGATTGAATTATATCTACATATAAAAGAAACACGTCATTGTTTTAACAACATAATAAAGCACAATTATCATGAATCATTCTTAAAATGATACAAAGTTTGAACAATTTGAATTTGGTCAAGCCCTTAGGAATAGGGAGGTAAAACCTCAAACCGTTCAAAATGAAAACAGTAAAATTTTACCACTTGATACCAAAATGGCAAAATCCAAACACATTTGCACTGCCACTACGAGAGACAGAGAAGAGGGGTTTTAAAAAGTGAGCGGGGTTAGAACCGGAGGCTTTCTTCAAAAACCTCACTCCCAAAGCAACACTACACAAAACGCGCTTCTTCTCTCTCACTCATTACTGTCTAACTCAACTCAATCAATCAGAATGGACGTCCCTAAAGATCAAATCACTACCTCCTCGAACACGGCCTCTACACCTCAGCTCAGACCCTCGTATTTTTCATTTCTCACTTCCCCTATAAAATCAATTTTCACTTTTTTACTCTTAGATTTCAATTTCGCTTTTACTTTAATCCGATTGATTTGTTTGAATCAGGGTTGTTTTCTCGTTTCATCGCCAGCCGCTAATGCCGAAACCAGTCCTCACATCAAGGCCGAAAGCTTGGTTTGGATTTTTCCTTTTTCCTTCAAATTCGAAAATTTCAAGCTCTTTATTCTCATTTTGTTTGCTATTTCCACTGCAGGTTCTTCTCAGCGACGCATTGTTTCGCGAGCGAGAGTATCGCCGAGCAATTGTAAGAACAAACACACTCAGGCTTAAACTTTGTTTGAAATTTACTGTGCATTTCAATGCTATGGTAACTGCTCAATAAGCAGAAATGTAGTCATTTATATCCAAATCTGAATGGTGAATACACAGTTATATCCAAATGTAGTAATTTTTTATTTGAAGCTTTCTGTTATGTGTGTTCAAAAGAGTTGGATTGAGTTTGTGGCTTGATTCAATACTTAATAGGCTAGGATCTGCTGTGACTAATTCATTCAAATTTCGCAACTTTAGCATCTTTGACACGAAAACTTGTAAGAAGTCAGGTCATCATTAATGTGCGAAACTGGAAGGTTTATATTAAGTGTGGTTTAGGACTTGCTGTTGTTAATTAAGTTGGAGGATCGAGCTTAGAGTCTGTGGAAATCTAAAATTTTGGTGCTGTGTTAGAGTAAAAAAAATTGTGTGCTTTCATCATTTAATCTTCTTTACATGATGATACAATCAAGATAAGAACTTTGCCGTCTTTGCTTAGTATCATGTATTTTGTTCACAGCCGGTCCCGAGCCTGTAAAAAATGAGAAGGTTTAGTAGGTCAATGGCCAGGGTAAAATTAGTCACCTTATTATGAATGAAACAATCAATAGAAGAATCCCAAACCATATGCAAATCATGCGTTTAACTGTGGTTCGAACCACAATCCTCCTTCCTGTTTGAGAAGTACCACTGGACTACAAGAAAATTGTTCAATCACATGTAGATTTATTCTATATGCAATTCTCCTATTGAATTATGCATATGATTATCATTGTTGTTTTTTTTTTTTCTGGGATTTTTTTAAAGTTTTGATGTCTTTCTGTTTTCTAACAGCATACTTACAAACAAGCATTGCAATACTACAAGATTATTCCTAAACAGAATTCAACAACTTCTAGAAGTTCATTGCCACCAAACAGGTCATCTTCTCCAAATTCTTTTAACATCTCAGCAATTAATGAAAATGAGGTAGATCAATTATGTTCGTTATGAATTTGGTTTCATTTTCAGCTTATCTGGAGCTTAATAATATAATTTTTTTTTTGAAACTTTTTATGTTTAAGGTTAAGCTGTTTATGCATTGTTATCCTTTTCTGTCTAATGGACAGGTCAAGTTCAAAATCGCATCTTGTCACTGTGCATTAAATGAGAACAGAGCAGCCCTTGCTGAGGTTGAGCCTATTGATGTTCTCTCTCTCTCTCTCTCTCTCTCTCTCTCTCTCTCTCTCTATGCACATTCTTGTTGCTAGTCTCTTTCATTTAATATGAAGAAGAATGATAAGAAAAGTTTGTTGGTGGAGGAATTATGGATAGGAAAGAGCTCAGATTGCTTTTATTTTTGTAAGGGATCCTCATGTGGCATTGTATAATGATGAACCAAGATCCTAAAATTTCTGATGTATATTTTGTTGGTTTTGTTCAATAGCTGCGTTCTTATCTTTTACCTTTCATCTTTTATATGTGCAATCTCATTGCCTGTACTTCGCAGATGGAGGGTATTCCAGGAAAATCAAGAAATTTGCAGATGAATCTGTTGATGGGGAAGCTTTATCGAAATGCTAGACATAGCCGTCATGCCATGAGCTGTTACAAAGAGTGTTTAAGGTTTGAGAAGTTAATTGGGTTTACACCTACTTCCCTTCATCTTAGACTTTAATATATCTTACATCTGTTGATTTGTTTTCTTCGTTATCTTTATTATCTTTTGCTCAAGAATACAAACTTCCAAATGTGCTTTCTATTCTCTCCACATGCTGAATCCTAATAAAATGAATTGTGTGAAGTACACAAATCTACATATGAAAAGGATATTATTTTATATAGGTAAAAAAGGAGAAAAAATTTAATTACACAATTTCCATTCTTGAACTTGAGTGGACATGTTTATTGTATGCTTACTTGAACATAGACGCTAGAATGCATAGCCAGTGCCAGTAAGCATAGTGGTGAAGGTGCTGCCTTTGAAGTGAGGAAAGGTTGTGGTCAGAATCAGATCTTCAATTTGTACTGTAGGCCAAAATTCTCTCCCTCTCTCTACTTATCAAAAATAAAAGAAAAAGAGAAATCTCTGCATCTCTCTCTCTCTATACGCACACACAAGCTGCAGTAGTGTAGAAATATAAAGGGAGACAAAATATTTTGTTGAATCTATATAATAAATTGCACAGCTCTTTCTTAATTCTATGCCTCAGTCTTTCCCTTGTGGCTCTAATATAATCTGAAATTAAATCTTTGACTAAAAATTGCTTACAAGACCTGACCAACTTTAGTAGCCCTAGGCATATGCATTGAATGTTCTTTGGATTTGGATTGCCAGTTTCTCTCACTAAGTTCCTAGACCATGGACGCTGCTCCACTAACATCCTTCTTGGCAAGCCTTTGCTTGCCAACAGGTGTATACATAAAAGTGTATTGTTATCAAATGGATCTCTGCTTTCAAATAGCATGCTAAATCACCTGAATTATAGAAATAGTATTGATTTTGTGATTTATTATATTGGTTGTCAAAATCAAGCTTTATTTTTGTGTCTTTTTGATAGGCATTGCCCTTATGTCCTTGAGGCTATTACTGCTCTAGCAGAGATGGGAGCTTCAGCCAAGGACATTATTTCATTGTTTCCTCAGGTTTGTTGGTGAAACCATTAAACCAACTTCATATTGGTGGTCAATCAATTTATGCATTGCACAAATCATATTTTTCTTCATTTTCAAGGACTTTATCTTGTATGAGTGTTACGTCTTCTCCTAATTGTAACTTGATTTTATTACAACAATTCCTCCTAGTTCATAGTGTTTGAAAAATAAAATATCATCATTTTTATGCTGTTGTTCTTCTTAAATTTTAATTACAGACTCCAAATAGAAGTGGGAGGGCTTCATTTGATCATTTTGATTCAAGCCGCTGGCTGCAAGTAAGTACTTACTGAAGAGATATGATATTTTGTCCCATCATGAGTTACTAGCTTCATCATCCTCTGTATTATCAGCTTTTTGTTGGCAATTGCCAGTTGCAGAACCTCTTTCCCTTCTGTCATGAAAATCTTGTTCTGTGGGCTTATAAACCAAGTATGCACTCCAAGTATGATCATATGTATTGTAAAATGTGGATCTGGAATTTATTTTGATAGTTCATCAAGCTTTCTACCTAGTATGCCTTTGGGCTGTTTTCTTTGGTAGTTTGCTGCGCTGTTTTGTTGATAAAGTGCCCTCTAGATATATTTAACTGGTTAATACTAACTTAGCAATGATAATAAAGTGACTTGCTGAGTCACTGGAGTAAATATGAGTTTTTATAGGCTGCATTGATAGTTGATTTAGCTGAAACTACTTCTGACAGGTTGATCCTGTAAGTCTATTTTATTGTTTCAATGTGAATTACAAATATTGAATAGATCAAGGGCCTTGTACTCAGTGGTATTGCCTGGTCTCCTTTATAAGGAGAGAGAAGGTTCGAATCCACCTCCCCTGTTGTAACAATTGAATTATAAATAAATAAATAAATACAAATATTGTATAGAGATAGAGATCTTTGTTCTTAGCATGGTTTTAATTTCAAAAAGCACATATCATGATCAGTTGTCACTTAGCCTATGCTCACTTAGTCATGCAAAAGACAACGTTTTTGCACTTTTATCACTCAGATTGTCCCTTTTTCTTCTTGGAATTAGTCTTTTTTTTTTTTTTAAAACCCATTTATTCCAAGTCTTAATTTATTGGCAGTGTCCATGTTATCATTTGTTGGCTAGATGCTTCATTCGTCTTTCTTATAAAATTAATAAACTTTGTTTATCCATTAAGTCATTATTAAAATACACAATGCTATATATACTGTTGGAGTTTTTTTTTTTTTCATTATACACTAAGATTGCTATTCCAACCACCCCCCCCNTGCTATTCCCAACCCCCCCCCCCCCCCCCTCCCTCCCCAAAAAATGAATGTTAGTTAATTATTATTCCTTTTTGTGCAGCGCTATGTTGAGGCCCAATGTTGCATTGCTTCAAACGATTACAAAGGTAGACTAATATCTCTTCTGGTTTTGAGAGTTTTATCTGTGTGGTGTGTGCTGTAGAACTGCATCATATTCAGATCACAAGGCATGATCTACATTTTTCAATTTTTTGTTGGTGACTTATGGTGAAATCTGTTATCCAATTGTTATGAAGCTTAGAACTACTGAACTTGTTTCCAATTGGCATGGTCTACTGATAAACACTGTATTTGCATGAAAGTGTAATCTCTTCTCATAGAAACGTGTAAAGGATATCTAAAAGCACTCAGGCTGGTGAAGATTACACAATATAACTTTAATTTTTTGTAATGATCCTGGAATCACACTATCTGTTAAATTTTGATAGTTCGTGCAATCTTCACCTCTGGTTTAAGAAGAGGATTGCTCATACTTGAACTCTTACCCAAGGCAAATGATAAGGAAAAGGACATAGAGGAAATAAGGCTAGGAATTATAACTGTCGATCACTCGGTCTATTGTTTGATTAAATTACATGGGAAAGACATGTAGATGATGTCCTCTATGATAGGGAAAAAGTTGTTTGCTACTGCTACTCCTAATATGTGTTAAGTTATGCCTCATAACTTTTCTTATTCTCAGGTGTAGTTTCATTGGCAGAATTGATTAATTCTAAACTTTTGCTTGTTATCTGCCTGAGTTTTAACTTTTAATCAATAATTTTTATTGTTCTTTTTTCGTTGCCAGGTGGTTCGGAACTCTTTGCAGATCTCTTGCAACGCTTTCCTAATAATACACACCTATTACTTGAAATTGCAAAGGTAGGGCTGATTGTATTTCAAAAATTCCAAAGCTTGTTTAATATGCCAAAATTTTCGCATTTAGTGCTCTTGAATGTTACATTTAGTAGGTTGGTACTAGCAAGACAATGGCATTTTGATTAGTCTTTCTGTTTTACTTGTACATTTATAAACCTATCATGTGAAGATTGAAGCCATTATTGGCAAGAATGAGGAGGCCGTAATGAATTTTGAAAAGGTAATGAGTTCTTTTTTATACAATTACTATTCCCCCCCCCCTCCCCCTTTTCCTCTCTCTCTCTCTCTCTCTCACACACGCGCGCACACACGCATCAACCAAAACACAGGGAGAGAGGTACATGCAAGAAGATATAAACATAAAGTTTTTGGTCTTTACAGGCTCGATTAATAGATCCATACATTGTTACTTACATGGATGAGTATGCAATACTTCTAAAGACAAAGTCTGATTATACAAAGCTAAACAAGTTAGCAAATGATTTGCTGAGTATTGATCCTACAAGGCCAGAAGTGTTTGTGACTTTGTCTGTACTGTGGGAAAGGAAAGATGAAAGAGGAGCTTTGTCTTATGCTGAAAGGGTCAGTTGGTTAATTTGAAAAAAATACTGCATAGATCTCTTTTCTTATTAACATATCTTATGAAATTTATTAATTCTTTGCAAGCAGAGCATTCGAATTGATGAGAGGCACATACCAGGTCACATTATGAAGGTATTAAAACAATTTAACACCTGATAGAATAGGTAGTTTGATTCCTGGATTCTGATTGAAGAGCCATATACCCCATAAATATTTCGTTATATGTTGCTCTTTATCTTCAATTCCATGATCAAAAAAATTTCTTCAAGTTTTCAGGGTAACCTGTCGTTAACAGCGAAGCGAGCTGAAACTGCTGTAGTTGCTTTTAGGTCAGCTCAAGAATTGAGACCTGATATTCGTTCATATCAAGGTGCAACTTTCAAGGGGGAACGCTCACCTGCATAACATGCAGCTCACTTTTACCTTAGACATGTATTTATTTTCTAAAGAAAGCATGAATAACAGAAAAATGCAGAAGCCTTGAAATGATTAAGGACTCATTTATGATTTCAGGTTTGGTTCAGTCTTATTTGGTTCTCTCTAAAACCAAAGAGGCTTTGTATGCTGCCAGGGAGGCAATGAAGGCAATGCCTCAATCGGCAAAGGCACTAAAATTAGTTGGTGATGTTCATGCTAGTAACTCTGGTGGCAGAGAGAAGGTAAAGCTTTATATATCTTTTCAGCGTCAGCTTAGAAGTAAAGGTTGCTTTCATCCAGATTTCAAAGATTTTTAATTTTTTTAAACTTGTAACAGGCCAAAAAATTCTATGAGTCAGCACTTAGGTTGGAGCCCGGTTACCTAGGAGCCGCATTAGCTTTGGCTGAGCTCCATGTTATTGAAGGTCGAAATGGAGATGCTGTATCTCTGCTTGAGCGATATCTCAAGGATTGGGCTGACGACTCTCTTCATGTTAAACTAGCTCAAGTATTTGCTGCAACAAATATGCTTCAAGATGCTTTATCACATTATCAGTCTGCGTTGAGGTAAAATCTAATATAAGATATGAATCTCTTTCTGGATCAGGAGATTCTGGACATAAATTCTGCATTGTTGCAGATTTTCTTCCATTCTCAGGCTTTTGAGCATGAGAATGTCTCGTTGTAATTTACATAGTATTTGAAGTTAAGAGTTCTTGATTAGAGCCATCACTACTACTGATGGCATGGTCTCATTATTAAGTTGTGCTGTCCAGTTTGAAATGGCTGTTACTTATGAATCTTTTTGGTAACATGCTACTTTTGAATTTATCTATTCAACTTAATGAATTTCTATGAGTGGTTTCAGGCCATTCTACTTCCTGAGGATGTAAAATTGGACACTGAATGTCAATGAAATATGTGGGCGGCCTATGATTAAAAGAACAGGGGAGGGTAAAACCTCCAATGCCTTTATTCAAAAATGCTTTCATTTTTACTCTTTTACTGTGTTGCAGGATAAACCCACAAAATGAAGCTGCAAAAAAGGGGCTAGAGCGCTTAGAGAAACAAATGAAGGTTTCTGATAATATTGCTCTTTCAGCTTATTAGTTACAGTTCCTTCAATTACTCTCCATACACTTCACTATTCTTTGCTTCATGATTATTTTTTGTATTTTATGTAATATACTTCAAATGAAGGCAATTAAGAAAAAAATTTCTTAAAAAAAAAGGAAATGCAGCATGGGAAATGCAGAAGAATTAAACTTTTTAGAATAGTGGTTAAGATTAAATTCATACTTTTCTATCAATTTAAGATTTTGGGAGAAATGGTTATTTAGCATGGTAACAGCAAGTGGTCATGAGTTTTAATCATGTCTCCTCTCTACCAAGAATTTAGAAAGTTCAAAATTTAATGTTTGGGGCAAGCGGTAAATTTACCAAAGCCCTAAGAGTGCATTTTCCCTGGGATTAACCTTGTATTTTATTGTAGGGCGTGGATCCAGATGCACCCGAAGAAGATGAAGAAAATGAGGTAGAGGATGCCGAGGGAGACCAAGAAGAGACTGATCTTTTATGAGGAAAATT
Organism: Quercus suber; assembly: GCF_002906115.3. Lineage (NCBI taxonomy): Eukaryota > Viridiplantae > Streptophyta > Magnoliopsida > Fagales > Fagaceae > Quercus > Quercus suber. The sequence continues at coordinate 739,151 of NW_027069528.1, read as the reverse complement.
TTAAAAGTTTACATATATGAAACACCTTATAATATTATTCAGTTGTAAATGAGTAACATGTAGTGTGAGATTGCAGTGCTGCCTTGCAAGCAAACTTGTGACCCATAATTACAGATTTCACGTTAGGGAACTGAAAATTTGAAATTTTGCTGCAAAAACTTGAATTTAACCATTATAAAAAGGTGACATGGATGTATCATGTGGGCTGGATGTTGATTTATTGGGGGTGTACCTGTGATGCGGGCAGAAAGGAAAGATAAGTTATTTTGAAAAGAGCAATGGTGTTACACACACTAACACACTTGAAGTCACGATTTCAATTAAAAACAAGTGTGGATGTGTGGAGCCCCTTTTTCGAAGGGTTTTTAGGGTTTTTAAATTAGAATGTACATAATATGCTGTGTAATTTTAATGGAATTACTTTCTTTATCAAATGTGGATTGTGCAAGTCAAATTGACAAGACGATTCTTACACTGATATATCCAGTTGTCTTAGACATATACTATATTTTCTCTTTATTCAACCAAAAATAAATAATAAAAAATCAATATGCTCTTGGACTTATTATGTGGTGGATTGTGGTTCCTTACGATGATTGTAGCGTGATAAGATTTTGGAGCCATCGAAACAGAAACCCAGTAGAAACTAAGTCCAAAATATGGCAGTAGTACCTGCGTTTGAAGACAAAATTTTGTCTTTTACAAGCTTGTCGTTCACTGAAGAGAGTAAAATTATTACATTTGTTGATGGTTTTCAATTCTCAAAGGTACACTTGTAAAATAAGGGTATTCGAACCCTAATAAAGAAGAGCAGATCATACTAAGTAGAAAGGCTTCACTCTTGCATCTTACTAAGTAGGAATTACCAATACATATTAATGGGGTTCCCTCCACATTAAGCTTGCCTTGAATTATGTTAGTCTGTAATTACAGGTGTATCGCTTGGCATCAGACCTAGTACCAACAGGTGATTAATGGTGCTATATATGCACTTTTGACCAATGTGTGTAGAAAATTGGAGTGCGAAACTTGGTAGAAGCCTATTGAGGATGAATGTTCATATATTACCCGGCAACTAGTTGTGACGGATGGAATCAACTGCCCTTAAGTTTTACTGGCTGAAGACACGGTCCAAGGACTCTTCTAAACAAAGATTTCATATGTTATTAAAAATGAATAAATGGAAGCCCTTTCTTATAATTTCAAATTTTTAATTCATAAAGGTCGCAATGTACAGGAATGGTCAGCACACAAAAGCAAGATTAACTTCTTTTTGGCCGTTAATTGGTCTTCCAATAAAAGAGGCAAGTATGGCAGTCAAGCAGAACAGTGGAAGTGTTTTCTTTAGCTATTATAAAAGACATACAAAATATTACAACAAAACATACGTTCCCAAGTCACATTAGCTTCAAATATGTACAGAACTGAATTACTAAAATTCTCTATTGCTAAGCTTGAAAATGTAGATTATTGCTTCCAGTTGGACAATTGAGGTGGTTTTACAGGCTAGATAGTTCTGGGTTTTGTCCAACGATTCCCACCATAGTTATCTTATGTTGCCTGCCCCCATGGTCTTCCATAAGACAGCCTGTTACTCACTGTTGATGGATGGCCTTGATCATTCAGATTTGTTCTCCATTCTCCACACTACACATTGAAAGGTTTCCTCGGGGTGGGCGCTCTGTTCTCCATTGATTGCAATCTTTGTTTGAGATGAAAAACTTCAACCTGCATGACAACATGAGGCAATGGTGGCCTAAATAAACTCAAGAAGGGAAAATAGGATAAAAATTAAGACGGATATGCTTGTTTAATAACATAGCTGCAAAGATATGAAGATAGTTTGTTTGAGATGTTTGAGACTCATTCCATTGTCCTTTCACAGCCACAGGCTTTACCTCATAACAACAATAATAACCATCACCACCTAGTCTTTTAGTCCCAAACCTTTGGGATCAACTATGAATTCTCAATAGACTAATCAGGATCAACCACATATATTCTTTTTTGTCATTCTATTCTATCCGGAGTCATACTCTCTGCTATTTCTTTAATTGTCATATCATTTTTTTACCACTTCTACTAATTTATAAACAAGTTAGTCTAATGGATCAATCACCTACAATGTCAAAACATCCACCTGACAACCCTTTTATAAAAGGGTAATATAAAAATCATAAAAGAGAAGAACAATGGTAAAATGATGGCTATGCCATGTACAAGTTAAGCAGCAGCAATAGCAGATAATTATCCCGCTTTTGCCTTTTTGTGGCTACTAGTACATTTCGTTCAAAGCCATACCTGTAGTTGGAAGGCCCTTGCCCTTTCTCCTGCAAGAACTCCTCTAGTTGAGTGCAGCTCCTACAAAAGATTTCAAAAAATCAGCAAAATGCTATATTTGATGTAACCATTCATAATACAAGATGGCTGCATTTACCTTCTGAGTATCATCCAGGACTGCCTTCAGGAAAGCCACATCATGTTCAAGCCTTATATTGTCAGAGTGGACTATATTTGATAGGCTGTTAGCGTCTTCTTGTGCCATCTCTACACCAGCCAGTTTCTCTTTTAGTAACTCCATCCCCTTCACAGTGTCTGCCAATTTTTTCTCTATCTCCTGTCTGCTTTTGAGAACAGATGACAAATTCCTTTCTGCAGCTTCTCGGCTTGCCACTGCAGCTGCCAACTGTCCTTCTAGCATTCCATTCTTCCTTATTAAGGTAGCCATATTTAATTCGTAAAATTGATATACACTGGAAGAAGTTGAAAACACTCCAGATTTGATATCACTTTCTGGGAATGCCACATCCTCAAATTCAACTGGAACATTTCCAATTCTGTGGTTATGAGTAAATGCATTATCAGATTCATACAAAGAGGCTTCCTCTGCATTGAGTTTGCCTCCAGTTATGTTAGTCTGAATTCCCGTATTAGATCGATTAATTCTTTGTTCTGCCTGAGATTAACACAAAATGCAATATTAAATGAATTTCACATTAAAATCTTAGGAAATTCCAAGAGTAGAGCATGGAATCGAACATAGTTATCAAACACCCCCCCACCCTTCCTTTTCTTTTTAAGCGGGAACATGCCAGCTTATTTATTACCACTGGAATACTATGCTATATTGTGGCAGTTATGGGTTGAGATTAGAAGAAGAAACCCATCACAGAATAGATGATCAAGATCAAAGATACAAAATTTCCATTTTGTAAGTTAATTACTGTTGGGAGGGAAAATATCTTTCTTTTGGATAAAGTAGGCTCCCAATTGGACCCACAGTCAACAACAATCTACGAGAAACTACCCAAAATTAAAAGTAGAGGTTTTCAATTCATCCAAAATGAATCTGCATGTCTATATCTCAAATAAATTTAATAAAAGATTGACATAGTAAATAATTGGAAACTTCTCAGTTTACCTGTAAGGTAGAATTGTCGTCTTCTGATCCATTTGCCATCTTAACAGGCATTTTGTATTCTTCCTCATTATGAAATTGCTTGCGAAGTGAAACATTGCCAGGAACAGAATTTGGATCAACAATTGACTCTGACAAAGATTTTCTTCCTGAACCATGTTGTTCAATGGCCGATGCTAGATTTTGTCGAGCAACAGAATCAACAGAACATTGGGAAGAATCATTACTAAGGTGAGCAGCCAATCCTGTGGACGATAAGCGTTTCTCAAATAGCAGAGCTCCTGTACCTTTTCCCGGGGTAGATCTTTGTCCCATGGATGATTTACCCTTTTCCATTAGCAGGACCTCAACCTGCAACAAAACAACATATGGTCAGAAAATAAAGGAAGTCAATGATCGAATGCAAGTCAACAAATGTGCAAATACACGATTTCTGTAGCCAACCTGATTTGACGGCTCCTTTTTGGATCCCCCAAAGGCAACAAGAAAATCCTTTTCCTTGTGCTGTACAAGAACTAGGCTGAAACCCTGAAAATACAACAATCTTTAGACAAATAATTTCATCTTGCCAAGAAGAATGCAACTAACACTAGACACATCATCTCAAAATGATATCATATAACAAATATCATAGCAATTATGGACTAATTACATCGGCTCAGGCAACCCATAAGCTCAAATGTCATCTTTATGCGGCATTCCCTTAAGCTCAATAGCGAAAGTGAAAGCCATACAAAGGCTTTGCACAATTTGAGATGCCATCAGCTTACCATGAGGGTGTGGCATCAATATGGACTTCCCATCCTAAAGCTAAAAGCCAGAATATTAGCTTTTAATTCCAAGGTTAAACTAACAGCAAAAATGGATGATAAGTTTTGACAAATTTGAGATAGTAATCAAAGAACCAACAGATAAATTCAAGCCTTCAAGGATAAAATAGAAAGCTCATGGATTTATGGCCATTAAAATGTGTATTACTTTTATAGAGATATCAAAAAAATAAATTGATGCATAATTTTGGCACATCATATGGCATGAGGCTAGCATTAAAAAGATTTGCAATACTTGACAATGCAAAGAACAAAATCTATATGACTCACCTTGTTGGTGGTGATGGAAGATGGCAGTGATGTAACAGCCACAGACCACTCAACCTTTAAAACATCAAAGATCAAAGTCTCCACATGTCCTGGAATAATTAGGAATAAAAAGTTCATAAATGAATGTCAAAAAAAATTTATTGAAACTAGAGAAAAATTGCTCAAGGCTGCACTGCATTTGATCCACATCAGAACTCAACTCCCAGGCCAGTGAGACATTGAAGATCTTAAAACGAGGATAGAGGACTTAGTTATGAAGGTGAAAACAACATCAATAGCAGCTAGACAGGGTCTGAATGTACACAAATTTTACAAATATAAACTTCTTCAAATCATGGGAATCAAAGGAGTTAAAAGCCTTCAATCTTCCTCTCGTTTCTCTTTCTTTTTTCCTAAATCATCAAATGCTTTCTCAGAACCAAAATCAGGTTGATTTTGATAGCCTTCCTACATTATAGTATAGATGGCAACTTATATGGTTGAAATCATCGCCATGCTCCAGAGTTTAGAACCATTGTGACTCTTTGTGTATAAAACAAGCCAAGAAAAGAATAAGAAACACTGAAACATATGGCAGGAACATCCTAAAGTAGATAGGTCTGGATTGTCTATCCAAGAGTGAATGATGTGAAAGCAAGGATATCGGAGGCATGAAGACCATTGAAGATCTATTAGAGGGAAACAAAAGGAGGAGCAAAAGCTACTTCTTGAAACAAACCTAACATAATACTATAATGAGCAACAAGTTCAATCAATTCATGGTTGCAACATGAGAGAAAGGTCCACATGCTTTTTAAGTGACCAAATGAGAGAAAAGGTTCAAAATATTCTAACAATGCTTCTAAGCTCATAAGGCATACGTTTTTTCCTGCTTCCACCCCCTGCTATATACCATTTAGTTCCAAACAGGACTCCACAGGAACCGGCCCTTGGTGATGGATGGAAACCGCGTATCTTTATTCTTGACCATACCATCTGAGAAAGAAGATCTAATTATCAAAATGTCAAATCTAAAGAATTTTTGGCTTGCTTCTAAGAGAGATGAAATTACTCACTCACATAATCCATTAAAAAAAAAAAGATGAGGAGATGTTCCACATACCGTTTCAAAGTCAAAAGAGTACAAGTCATTCAAAGTCTTCGATTTTGATGCTCCTCCAAATAAAAAAAGAGTTTTATCATCATAAAGAGTTGCCACATGGTTAGATCTTGGAGATGGCCCTGTTCCTCTGTACGTACAATTATAAAGAATAAGAAAAACCCTTCGCTCCCAAATCAAGGGATATGGCAACAAGAAAAGCAACCAGAACTCTCCATGACAAAGGTGACAAGTACTAGACTTGGAGCTTCTGTACAAAATAGTATCAACAAATTTCACAAAGTACACTAGAACCTACTCACGTGTAATGAAGAGGAAGCCATGTCAAAGATTTCAAATCAAACATGTGTAGATCATTTAGTTTCCTCTTTTTAGCATCTTCACCCCCAAATAGGAGTAAAACAGAGCTTGCCCTTACCACAGTATGACCACTACGAGCAACCTGCAATACATAAACTTCAGGTTAGAACTTCTTATTTTTCATGGACCTTTTAGATTATAAATTTGGTATCTTAAAGGAAAGAAATGTAATATCATTTTTCCACCTCAGTAAGGCATATAACATTGTCCTAATCCAAGACATGGACTACCTGCATGAATTGCATTCTTACACCCCTCAGCAAAATTTGCATAATAACAAAAGCTACCAACAAGTTCTTTTCTCACGTTTCATGCTTGCCAATTATCATGTTTGTTGAAGATTGATAGCCGTCTTGTCCAAATAGCAATCCAAATTAGCATTCTAATTTTAATTCATTATTAAAAATAAAACAATTATATGGATCATGTGGGTAGAAACATCTAATTCTCAAGATATTTGGCACACATGATAAGCATGGGAGGGGTTTCTTTTCCAATAATGACCTTTCCAAATTGTAACTTCCAAAAGAAGAAACTGTGGGTAGTTTTTTTTTTCTTTTTTCTTTTTTTTGGGGGGGGGGGGGGGGGGGGTGTTGTTAAGTAAAGCTACTTCTACAACACAGCTAATCTAAAATTTTATCAAGCCACATGATATACCGGTATGTCACCCTTTGCTTCTATAAGTGACCAGCACTCCGTTTCAGTGTCAAATGCCCACACTACAAAATCCAAAATCACGTGATTAGGCATCATTTAGAAAAATATAGTAAATGAAAATATGACAAAAAAAATCAAAATCAAAGCATACACACAGAAATACCCAACCTGAAACTCTGTCACTGCTAGGGTCAGTCTTTCCTCCAATCAGGAGAACCTTTTTTCCCCAAGAAACCTGGTCAGGGAAGGCAACAAAAAGAACTGTCAGCACTTGAGCAATTTAAGGTTTTTGCAGCCTACATGACCTGGGACAATATGATTAACCAGCAAACTAACACTAGGGGATAGTCCGCATATTATATGCATTATGCTTGATTCAGGGAGGAAAAAGAAGTGCACACAAAGCTCAACTGACATACATACAGGGGAGTGGCATTAAATAACTTCTGCAGGGTGCAAACCATGGTGCACACCAACCTTTTGCACCCACAAAATAACAATTGTTCTTACTTCTTTGCTAGAGTAGTGTGTGTTCATAGATCCTCAGAAATAGAACCCTAAATTTTCTCGTCCATTACATACAATATCCCAATATTGAAAAATCTCAAATAAATAACAATTCAGCTACAAAACAAAGCAAAACAAAATAGTAGTTGAGACGTATAATAATACCAGACTATGGCCCTTGCAAGCAGGAATCTTTAGTGGCAGACTGCTTGGTGACAAGTAAATCTTTGATGATGCTGTTGACCAGGTAAATCTATCGAAATTAAGCACCTGAAAATACACATGAAAAATAATATACACGTATATCATGCATTTATGGTGTGAAACTAAATTAAAAATCTAATTTAATCAATTACTTTGATGTTAAACATAAATAATCTAGCGTCCCTCCCCCCCCCCCCCACCCCCCTCTCCTTTTTTTGAACAACTTAAATCTATTGGTGCCACTTTGAATGTAAAGTTTATAAGGGAAAATGAACATTCCCTACCTGTACATCATCCAACAACCCATTTCCAGATTCACCACCGACCACTATCATCTTGTTCCCAATCAGAGTTGCTGCATGCTATTCATGAAAAGAGTAAAATGGTGATTTTTTTTTTAAGCTTAAATTAATCAAATTCAATCAGCTACACCATATAAATCAAGCTCATTCACAAGTTACTGCTAAATAACATTATACATTAAATCGAGGAGTAGGTTTTTCTCCAGCAATTGACAACACCATCCAATTCTCCAAGTTACCCGATGCACAATTACTAATCTCAGGTGCAGCAGCAGAAGACGAACACTGGCGATTGAGTTCATCAGAAACACTAGTTGGAGGTGCAGCACCTTCACTCTGCAAAATTGTAAATACTTCACACACATACTCATCAATGCAAACCCACTTGAAAAAAAAATTCAGAACTAAAATCAAAATCCATACTTTTGATCCACTAGTCTTCTTTGTGTGTCTTATGGGACTTCGAGTTCCCTGAGCAGTGTCTGGTATATGGAGTTTCAATCTGATGCACCTCCCCACATTTCAAAATTAGTATCAACAAATGTATATTATACCATCTTTCTGTTTTTTAAACATGATTCTAAACTTTACAACATTTGTTTTTGTCAATCAATAGAATAACATTATATGAATTAACTACAATGTTGGTGTTTATCAAAAAAAATTATATAATTAGCTAAATGGCACTAACTTTGGAGATTTGACATTGATAATGCATTTATGTTTCAAAAACTTCCATAGTCTTTTATTTTATTTTCCTTTTTTATATATATATGAATAATCGATATGCTTCAAACTCAAATTTCTCCACTAACTAAAACAAAAATTAAACAACATTTCTGCACAATAAAATAAAGTAAATGGACAACAAATTTATAAATAAAGAGGTAAATAAAGAGAAGCTGACCTTGTATGCTTCAATTTTTTACGAGAAAAACTGAACATTTTTCTGAGATCAGAGCTTGAAATGCCAAAACCAGACCCTAAAAATTAACGAATAAAGCCACATTATCATATTACTTAAAAATAATAATAATAATAAATATCACTGACAATAATAAACAGAGATTAATCCTTTTTTTTTTTTGAAATGACAAACAAGCTCACCTCTGAGAAGTATTTAACAAAACAATGAATGACCGCGCTAGCTGTTTGGTTACCGAGAAAGTTATGGAAAATAAAACAATATGTAGGTAAGTAAGAAAAGTAGGAACAAAAGAGAGTTATTATTGAAGAAGCAGTGGAAGAAGAAGGCTGGTGAGGAAGAGCAACATTGTACTAAGATGAGAGGGAGATTGAAGACGAAGTGTTGGAAATGAATATTGATAATAAGTGGAGAAAAAGAAAAAAAAAAATAGTTGAGACTTTGAGAGAGAGTACAAAAAGAAGACCTTCAATGATAGACAGTGTTTTATAATACTACTGTTTTTCACACATTGTTGCTCTCTCTCTCTCTCTCTCTACGGTGAGCTGTAATAATAACCAGTGAGTGATTGAAGTAACGTTATAGTGCGTAGGTTAAGCATTTGTGGCGTTTTTAATGTTGTTGTTTTGTGAGGTCCTGGCCCTCCAAGTAAATTCACAGCTTTTATTGTAATTTTTACGTAACAAACTGTAATTAACAGTCACTTTGCATAAATTAACTGAATTTTTTTTGTTTTTTTTCTTATTATCTCATTTTTTTTTCTATTTTATAAATACCCGGTGGATGCTTATCAATATTTTCCTTTTTGTAATAATAATTGAATAAAGTTATGATGACAATTTTTACCATAACTTGCTTCTATAACAAGTTATAAATAGTAAAATTATATCCCACTATTTTTATTTTATCACTAACAACTTATTGGCAAAAGTTATGATCATTCAGAGAGATTGCTGGCTAGCTCAAAATAGAGAGAAAGAGAGAGCAACAACGTGTGACTGAACTAATGAAGTAATAATAACCAGTGAGTGAAGTGAACCAGTGAAGTAACATAATAGTGCGTAGGTTAGCATTGGCTGTGCTTTTTTTTGTTGTTTTGTGGTGAGGGTGGGGTTTATTTGGGTTTTAGACTAGGGAGAGAGGTTTTGGTTGGTAGTGGTTTTAAAAACAATGTGAATGACCGTTGAGTGAGTGAAGAGAAATACGTTGATGGGGTTTTTGTCTGGTTTGGTACTCGAGGTAGAGACTGGAGAGTCGTGACATGTGACTTGTAGAGAGAGAGAGAAACATTTATTGTGTATAGGCCATAGCTTCAGGGCTTGTCTCGGGACTTGGAATATGTGAGAGGAGACTCACCCATGGGATCAGAATCTCTCTACTCCGCACGTGTTGGGATTTGGAACTTTGAAGTTTGAAGCAATTCAAGCTGACTCTCTCTGCAACTGCATTTCGTAGACACTCTGATATCTTTTCCTTTCATTTATCCAAGTAAAGTCGCTCTTCCTTTTTCTCTTGAACAGAAGTAAAGCCACTTTTTAGTAAAAACATTTGTGTCAGGTTATATGTCGTAACATTTTCGATGGGTGAGATGTCACACCTTTATAAGTTAAATAAATAAAATATATATATATGAGACTGAGAACTAAAAAGATGGGTATTATTGATTCTCAAAAATTAAAAAAAAAAAAATGGGTATCATTAAACAGAATAAATTCTATAAAGAATTTGTGTAAAATTTATTTTTTACTTTTTAAATCTCAACATGTTATATAAGTCCAATTATATCTAATCAATTTTAATATTTATATATAAATTTAACTAAATTGTGAGTTTATTAAGATGTTATCAGGTGTAATAGGATATATTAAATTTTAAGTATAATACTAATGTAACAATCTCTTATTAGATGGTATAAAACATGAGTTTTACACCTAATTTTTGCCAAATTTAGACTCGTTGTTAAAATGTTATGACATTTTATCAAGTTACTATACTTTTCCATTTAAAAAGAAACTTATAAATTGATATTATAACCAACTTAATTTTTCTTTTCGATTTGTACAAAAAAAAAAAATTAATTGGCCATCAATATTCAATAATATTAAGAATATTTTTTTATTAATTTTTTATTTAAAAACTAGATAGATCAATTGGTAAAAAATACATTCAATAAATGTTATAGTTTTCATAGCAATGCTCATAAAATAAATCCATTTAAGAGTAATGTGTTTTTGATCATGCAATTAAAACGCTATACCTAAAAAAAAAGGTGGGGTTTAAAAAAGTTACAGTTTGAAATGGCATGGTTTTAAATGAGATGTCAAACATACACTTCAACAACTTTTGAATTTTCTTGAGATTATATAGAATTTGGCTTCTCTCTACTTGTGGGAGTTTAGGCTGCGTTTGTTTTAGGTGAAAATCACTTCCGAAAATGCTTTTCTATAATTTCGGGTGTTTGGTTGCGCATGGAAAATCAATTTTCCGGAAATCATTTTCAGTTGGCTGTGAGTCAAGGGTGAAAATGATTTCCCTTTTTATTTTCACTTCAAATAACGTTTTCCGGAAAACAAAAAGACAGATAGCACGAAGAGAGAGAGAGAGAGAGAGAGAGAGAGAGAGAGAGAGAGCACGAGAGGAAGAAGAGGAGCCCAAATCACGCCGGAGACGTCGCCGGCGAACCCCGAGCACCGCGCCGATCTCGCGATCTCGCCACGAACACCCATAGCCTTCGCACCGGCGAACCCAGAACCCGTCGCCGATCGAATCCCGAGTACCGCGCCGATTGAATCCAGTCTCCGATCGAACCCAGAACCCGATCGAACCCGGATTTGATTTTTTTTTTTTCTTTGGTTTTATTTCTGCTTTTGATTGCCGGAGTTTGCTATGATTTTGAAACTTTTTGTAATAATAATTTGTTTGGATGCTAAGAAAATAGCTGAGAAACTGTGAAAAATGTGTAGGAAAATAGCATTTTCAGAATATAACCAAACACATTAAAATATTTTCTACAACAATTTTCATTATGTAACCAAACACTTGAAAATATTTTTCTTTCCTGAAAATAGCATTTCCGGAAAATAGGCTATTTTTCGGAAAATAATTTACAGGAACCAAACGCAGCTTAAGAGAAATTTTTTTGATTGTTGACTTCGTTATCAAAGGAAGAAAATCAAATTGTATTATAAGAAATGCGATCAATTTTTCTTTTTTTAAAAATTAAATTTGGCATATGATTTTGTGTAATTAAGTGCGATTGTAACTGATTCTCAAAAAAAAAAAAAAAGCAATTGTAACTATCTAATTTTATCTTCTTCTTCTTTTAGGGGTAGTCTAATTTTATCTTAATAATCTAATTTAACCAAACTTGACATTATTTTATAAGAATCTTGAAAGAATTTGTACCTGCATATTAGAATATTAGAAAGATAAACTCCAGGGGTTAACCTATTAGCCTCTTGAGGGCGTGGTGCGTTGGTAGGAGTTTTGGACTTGGTCATATTTGCGAGTCTAGAAGTTGCCTGGTTTGAGTCATGTGCTTCGCAAAAATGCTGTGTCACGACGCGAATAACCATAACGTGTCTAAGGGTGTCCTACGCCATCAATAGCGGACTTAAATGGGCAGGGTCAATGATCACATGCATGATGCCCTTTTTTGTTCATAAAAAGAGGGGGGGGGGTTAACCTATTAGGTTCTCGCAAGATCCTTAAGGTTCTGGATTCAAAACACACACGTTTTATTTGGTTGAGAAGATGAAAAAGTTCAAGAATGGAAAATTTTGGGAAGATAAAAAAAATGTTTTAATTTTCCATTTTGGTAGGAAGGATGGAAAAGTTAAATGATAGAAATTAAATTACTATTATGCCCTTATTATAGTTTGAAAAAATGGGATAATAGGGGTAATAGTGTCTTTTAAACTTCACATCCTCTTTCTCTCTCTATTTTCTCTCCATTTTGGGGAGATTATATTTTGTGGGCTGGTTGGAAAATCACCCACCTATTTTCCTTCCCCTCAATCAAACAATGCAAAACACTTATTTTCTCACCCCCCCCCTACCCACCCACCCCTCTCCCCCTTTTCCATCATTCACCTTTTCACTCCAAGCAATTGTAACATTAGTCAACATCTTAAAGACACCTCAAAAGAATTTCTCCTTATAATTACCTGATGAGTGAGAGAAGACATAACTATGAGAATAGTCAAGTGTTTAAAAGCCCTAAAACATTGCCTTCCTTACATTACATAAGCATAAGCCGCCCCTCTAATTTCCTACGCCCCTCCCCCCCTTCTTTTTCATCATTCACCTTTTCACTTCAACCAATTGTAACATTAGTCAATGTTAGGACATATATATTTTCACTTGTTAAGAACATATGTCACTTATTTATGTAAATTAGCTAATCCTTTGACAAAACGTACTCTACCTGTAATTTGGTAGTTCTAGGTGCTTTTAATACTTCAAGAAATAAGGTTTCAAGATCAAGTGTTGAAGTCATTAAGTCTGTCCAAGAAAAAGCAAGCTGAAGTGCAAATTTATTAAAGCTCGACACCTGCTCGATAGGTACCTCGACACCTGCTATCTGTCGAGATTTAAAATTTCAGATTTTCTGATCTAATTTTCTTGGGATCCGTGAATATGCTTTTGGGCATTCTTTTCTCCAAACCCTAAACATATAAAATGATTGTTTTAAGAGCCGTCAAGTGTGACACAAGTTGCAAAAGCATTGAGCAATCTCTGTTCAAGCAAATTGTGATCAAAAAACAAAGTTCTTGACCTAGTTCATCTTCTCTGAAGAAGTTGCTGTGTATTTTGCACCAAAGGGTTTTGTGACCAAGCATCTTCCTGATCTTCATCGTGTAGGATGAACTAAAGAAATTTGCAGCCAACCTCTCCTTCTAAGTTGGTGTTTTGAAGTCGTGTACTGGGATTCGCGCATTGGTTAGTCACGTACTTGGGAGCCATGCATCAAAGGTGGAACTGTCACTACAGATCAAGTCCAATTGGATATTGGTGTAAGGGTTCAACTGTAGATTGGTAAGGTACTTGGGATTCCTTTACTTGTAACCGCTTGATTTTATAATAGTGGAGTTTCAGGAGTGGTGACCTGAAAATCACCCGGTGGGGTTTTTGCCGCGAGGTTTTTCCCCATTCGTAAACAAATCACCGTATCATTTAATTTTTGCTGCATATTTAGTTTTTGATGATTTGTTTGTACTTCCACGCAATTGCATGATAAATTGATTAATTAATAACTTGGCTAATTAATTAATTGGTTTAATCACAATGGGTCATTTAGTTTGTGGCCTATCAAGTGGTATCAGAGCGGGCACACTCTGATTAGGTTTAATCTTTGTTGTGTTGATCCATTGACCCATGTTGTCATGGCTATAACCGGCTTGAAGAGATCATTGTTTTCAAATACATCTTGTTTTTCTAATCACTATTTGTTTGAGTGTCTCAGAAAATACAAGTCTAAAAGTTATTTGAATTCTTTCATAATGACTATTGGAAAGGATCTCAGTTTGGCTAAGAAGAAACTAGACTGTCTCAGAATAAAAATGTGCAAAAGAGTTCGTCTGAGAAGAGTAAAAGTTAAAGGCTTAGCTCATCAAAGGCAGTTGAGTGAAAGAACCATTCCCTCTGATTTGTCATCCAAGCATGAAGTGTGTTTCATGATGAAGTCTGCTTTCAAAGTAATGGATACATGTCTATGGTATCTTGATAGTGGTTGCTCAAGACACATGACTGGAGATCGATTTCTCTTCAAGATCTTTGAGCCTAAAAAGGGTGGTAATGTGACTTTTGGTGATGGAAGCAAGTCACAAATTAAAGGGAAAGGAATCATATCTCTACTAGGACTGCCAGACATTGCAAATGTTCTTTATTTAGAAGGTCTAAGGGTAAACCTGTTAAGCATAAGTCAGATATGTGATCAAGACTTCATGGTGCTCTTCTCAAAGGGAAAGTGTATTGTCATGGATGAGTCTGGAAAGAAGCTCATTAGTGGGGTTCGCACTCTGGACAATTGCTATGGATTGGTTCCTAATGCCGATATAGTGTGCAATAGCATTCGTTTGCCTAATGAAGATCTATGGCATCAACGAATGGGACATGCTAGTTACAAGCATCTATCCATTGTATCTAAGCATGAATCAGTCTTGGGGATACCAAA
>NW_027069528.1:664723-721553 GCF_002906115.3 Quercus suber | reverse complement strand
GGATGTAGTGAGGTTTTGATGTATCTTTTCTTTTCTATTCTTTATAGATACATTGATCTTGTATATGAGGTCCTTTGACCATTTTTTCATACATTGTATTTATTTTTCTTTATATATGTGGATGTATGTTTTTTTCACCTCTCTCTTCATGTATTGTTTCTTCTCTATCTTTATACACATGTTCTTTATACTTGTATGCAATCTATTATTTCTATTTCACACAAGATGCCTTGATGACTTTTGTTTAAAGTGTTTTAGAAATACAAGTTGTCAAAGTCTACTTGCCATAAACTCTCTTCTTGCAAAGTTTTTCAAGAGTTTGTGTTAGGATAGATTTTATTGTATTCAACAAGTGAATATGAGTTTAGTGATTTATGACTTCTCTCATATGTTCATTTGTTTGTTGTGGTTTTGTCACGGATTGCCAAAAGAGAAGATTGTTAGAACATATATGTTTTCACTTGTTAAGAACATATGTCACTTATTTATGTAAATTGGCTAATCCATTGACAAAACGCACTCTACTTGTAATTGGATAGTTCTAGGTGTTTTTAATACTTCAAGAAATAAGGTTTCAAGATCAAGTGTTGAAGTCATCAAGTCTGTCCAAGAAAAAGCAAGCTGAAGTGCAAATTTATTAAAGCTCGACACCTGCTCGATAGCTACCTCGACACCTGCTATCTGTCGAGATTTAAAATTTCAGATTTTCTGATCTGATTTTCTTGGGATCTGTCACTTATTTATGTAAATTGGCTAATCCTTTGACAAAACGCACTCTACTTGTAATTGGGTAGTTCTATGTGTTTTCAATACTTCAAGAAACAAGGTTTCAAGATCAAGTGTTGAAGTCATCAAGTCTGTCCAAGAAAAAGTAAGCTGAAGTGCAAATTCATTAAAGCTCGACACCTGCTCGATAGCTACCTCGACACCTGCTATCTGTCGAGATTTAAAATTTCAGATTTTCTGATCTGATTTTCTTGGGATCTGTCACTTATTTATGTAAATTGGCTAATCCTTTGACAAAACGCACTCTACTTGTAATTGGGTAGTTCTATGTGTTTTCAATACTTCAAGAAACAAGGTTTCAAGATCAAGTGTTGAAGTCATCAAGTCTGTCCAAGAAAAAGTAAGCTGAAGTGCAAATTCATTAAAGCTCGACACCTGCTCGATAGCTACCTCGACACCTGCTATCTGTCGAGATTTAAAATTTCAGATTTTCTGATCTGATTTTCTTGGGATTCGTGAATATGCTTTTGGGCATTCTTTTCTCCAAACCCTAAACATATAAAGAGATTGTTTTAAGAGCTGTCAAGTGTGACACAAGTTGCAAAAGTATTGAGCAATCTCTGTTCAAGCAAATTGTGATCAAAAGACGAAATTCTTGACCTAGTTTATCTTCTTTGAAGAAGTTGCTGTGTATTTTGCATTAAAGGGTTTTGTGACCAAGCATCTTCCTAATCTTCATCGTGTAGGATAAACTGAAGAATTTTGCAGCCAACCTCTCCTTCTAAGTTGGTGTTTTGAAGTCGCGTACTGGGATCCGCGCATTGGTTAGTCACGTACTTGGGAGCCGTGCATCAAAGGTGGGAATTGTCACTACAGATCAAGTCCAATTGGGTATTGGGGTAAGAGTTCAACCGTAGGTTAGTAAGATACTTGAGATTCCTTTCCTTGTAACCGCTTGATTTGATAATAGTGGAGTTTCGGGAGTGGTGACCTGAAAATCACCCGGTGGAGTTTTTGCCGCAAGGTTTTTCCCCGTTCGTAAACAAATCACCGTGTCATTTAATTTCCACTGCATATATAGTTTTTTGTGATTTGTTTGTTCTTCCATGCAATTGCATGATAAATTGATTAATTAATAATTTGGCTAATTAATTAATTGATTTAATCACAATGGGTCATTCAGTTTGTGGCCTATCAGTCAACATTTTAAAGACTACTCAAAAGAATTCCTCCTTATAATTGCATGATGAGTGAGAGAAGGGAACTACACGTTATCACAAAAACAGTCAAGTATTTGAAAAGCTCTAAAACATTGCCATCCTAACATGACATAAGCATAGGCGGATAGGCCATATACTGATGGGCCTCTAATTTCCTAAAAAGAAAACACAAAACTGAGTTTTAAGTGCCCAATTGGGAATGTACAGCCATGTTGAGATCAGGCCGAGGACCAATGGCCTGCCTAAAGATTCCTGATCAAGCCCAGTTCGCTCCCAACTAATTTCTTTGGGCTGAAATTAGCCCCTTTCATTTTCAAAAGTGGTTTGGACTGAGTTTTGGGCTAGCCCATGATTGATTAGGTTAATTTTAGTTTTATTTTTCCCTCAAATTAATTTTTTCCTTCTTTTACTGCCAGCCTATTGCTCGAGTGAATTTTTATACAAAAAAAGAAAAAGAAAAAAGTCCAATGCATTAATTATATATACATTTGCCATATGCATGGGATGTTGATTTGTGGCATCTAATACATATTTGACATTTATGAGTCTTATACCTAAAGGGAAAATGCTCATAGTGAAGGAGGGACTAATGAGAATTTGATGCACAAATATGTCACTATCATTATACGTACCATAGAATGCTTTGTCATTTGGATAAGAAAGAATTAATTGGGACTATATGCATGAATTTAAAGTCCGAGAAAGCCATATTGATGGAGATAGTACAGCAGGCCAGGACTTGGAGAAAGAGAGAGGGGGAATAAAATGAAGCTAAGAAGGTGTTGGAGGATAAACACCTTGGAGAGTTTCCTTAAATAATTAATATAACACATAAAGACACACTTTAACCATAAATGCTTAAACCTAATGGGTATGTGTTTAATTATATTATATTAACCACTAGTTCTTCTCATCTTTATTCAATGTGAGATTTCACTCATACGTGTAACCCAACAATCTCCCCCTCACATGTAAGTCTCTGCCTCTCTGTGGGTTTCAAGACCTCTCTGTGGGTCATGAACAAATCCTACTCGCTTCCCCTTACCTACTAAGCTTTTCACTTCATCAACGCATCATCCATGGGAATTAACCATGTGTCAACCCCACATGCACATCCATGGAGACTCCGTGCATCCATGTCTTTGTCGCACACCACCACGAGCTATGACACCACTTGTTGAGAAGATAAACATTTTGGAGAGCTTCCTTAATTAATTAATTAATATAACATGTAAAGATACATTTTAACCCAAAAGGCCAAAGCTTAATGGGTATGTGCACAATTATGTTATATTAACTACTTGTTCTTCTCATCTTTATTCAATGTAGGACTCTACTCACACGTATTACCCAACAGAAGGATCAATTTTGTTAATTTCCTGTGAGTTTAGGATAAAACCATTGCTTGGAGCTTTGGAATTGATCTCTATTGTAATTATTGTTATATCTATCATACATGTTGTGCGTCAAGCTTTTGTAATTTTCCTTTTCCAGTTTACCTGACAAATACAAGAACTTCAAAACTTTTCAAGAAGATATGGTAGTTTTAAAATTATATTTTAGATAAACAAGACAACAAAAAATAGTATTTTCTGAAAGGGCATTTTGATAACATTTTTTTAGATGAAATCATATTTAAAAAAAATATAATTTTATTTAAAACAATCACAGCAGGTATTATATTATTTATATAAATTATTAAAATTTATGTACTCCATTATAAAAGCATATAGATGAATGGCAATAAAGCCTGCCAAGTTGAGGCAGGACTTTTCTACTATCTGTAAAAGAGATACCACATGTGGTTTGTCCTTTTATTAAAAATATGAGTAAATTTATATTTTTGCTATCATTTTATGTCTTTCTTTCAAAACATTAAAAAAAAAAAAAAAAAAAAAAAAAATCAAGAGAAAAGAAGATCTAAAAGTTAGGTTTTGTAAAAATTAAAACCTAACTTTTAGATTTTTTTCTCTAACCTTTGAAGGAATTCATTGTCCCACGCTAGAAGTCTAGCTAAGAGTCTTTCATGTTTGAAGTGGCCCGTTCTCTTGTCTGAGGATTGAAGAACACCAAGTTATGATTTTAGTTTACGGGGTCAAAGCAAGTAGTCCTTTGCTTTCTTGATGCTATGCTCTAATGCATTAATCCTGGTTAAAGACACGGATACCCGAGTTCAAAGCCAAAAAGACGGAGAACAAAGTTTGCATTTAATTTCTTCTATTCTGGGCACTATTTTGCTACGTACGCACGTGTGTCTAGAGAGAAGGGAGTTCCCAATCCAAATCACTATGCTCTTAAGGCTTCAAAGACAATATCAAAAACTTTCAGCTTGTAAGGCCTTCCATTGATATATTTGAAGCAGAGAATAAATATTAACCCATGCATTTCGAGTTCAAATATTTTGAATCCACAAAATTCAAATCTTGGTTATCAAAGCATGACCTCAATTCAATGACTTAGAAGGTCCTCGAGTATTTTCTTATCTCATACATGACTAAAGATATTGACACAAGATCCTTGAAGCATGTGTTCTTCGAAACATGAAGAGTACTCTTAGACTTCAAGCATGGGAAAATGAATTCCTTCAAAGGTAAGAGAAAAAAAGATCTAAAAGTTACATTTTAATTTTTACAAAACCTAGCTTTTAGATCTTCTTTTGTCTTGATTTCTTTTAGTTTTTTATGTTTTAAGAGGAGAGAGACATAAAAGGGTAGCAAAAATATAACTTTATCCATGTTTTTAACAGATGTGGATAACTGGAGACAGACAAAACTTACCTCAGGTGGGTAAAGTGCCAATTTTTAAACTACATGTAGGTAAAGTGTTTTTCAGACAAATCACAAGTGGGCAAAGAGTCCATTTGGTTTGTTTTGCGGACTGTGCGATTTGCGTTTTAGGCCTTCTTTTTTTTTTTTTTTTTTTAAGTCTAGCGCCTCTTGCACTGTTCATGGAACATGAACAGTGCAATCAGACATATAAACAGTAACCAAAGCTCAAACAGTAACTTTTTTATTATTTTTTTTACTATTTTCAATTTTCAATTTTTCAGTTTTCAGCAAAATAAGCGGTATCCAAACGCACACAAAGTATAATCTCCCCTACTAAATAAATATTAAAAAAATTGAAGCTAGTTAATCAAACAATGAGCTTATTAAGAACAATATTAAACTTAGAAGTTATGCCATTGATGCAAATTGGGACAACATTAGCAAAAAGCATAACATTACATTATTGCAAAAAGCTTAAAGTACACGTACGTAGTAGACTTTATCGTAAGCTCTCACTCTATAGGTTTAATACATCTGACGGCTATTTCTCATGCATATATTATTATGTTATAGCCACAACATTTATTAGCGCCTGATGATGTTGTAAGTTATGTTAATCAAACCCATATTGCCCCAGCACGTCTAAGCATTGGGATTAAGGATCTCTTAAGGTGAAGACTCATGACCTCATTGGCTCCCCCCACAAGTTCACCTCCAATGAACACAGCTGGGACACTTGGGCTACAACCAAGCCTTGAAAGAGCTTGCTCAATGTCCCTCCCTCTTTGAATCTCATCAAGCTCGTACACAGTTGGGTTCACCCCAAAATCATTGAAGAGGGTCTTGATCGAGTGGCACATACAACAAGAGCTCTTGCTGAAGATCACCACAGGTCTCTCTGATGCCAAAGTTGTCACTCTCTCCATTGCCGCTTAATGCAAAATTTTGAAATGTAGTATAGGAAAAAGACTAAATTTGGACACAATCTAAATTTTGAGAGAAAGGTTTCACTCGAAAATGTAGCTAGGGTTGTGAGGAATGTGAAGGCAATTGAGTTTTGGTGTGGAGGACTTGGCTCCCATGGCCACTTATTTATATAGGATTTGCATATCATACATTACAAGGGGGAAGTTTTGATAGTGAAGTGAAACAAAAATGTTCCTTTAGATATTTTAAATTGGGTCTTTATGTTATGTTCTTATCATTACTCGAAAGCGATTAATATTTGGCTAGAGAATGACTAAAGTTGCACAACAACGAATATTGGCATACAACAATGGAAACTTGTCCTTGGTAAGACTTGACATTTAGTATTATCTAGTGCCTATATGTGCATACTTTTTTTATTGTGTCTTTTAATTCGTGCTCCTTTTTCTTGCAATGTTATCAGTATATAAGGACTTTTATCTATGCAAGACCCGATGCCACTTCTAGATTTTCGTACATTATATTCCAACTCAGTGACAACATACAGAGTATGTGAAAATATAATGGGAGAAGTAGGAATTATTTGGATAAAATTAACTCATTTTGTCTTATCAAGAGTCTGGTTACTCTGTGAGACTGACTACATATATTACCTTTATTTTTCATAGGGTGAACTTGGTTTGTATTTTGGTAATTTGAAGGGGGTGTATTTTTTTATTTTGTTTATTTATTTTTAGCCGTATCTATCTTGGAGGCATCTGTTGAGTTGAAGAAAGAAGTTGGATTTATCCAATTGTGGACCTCTATTTTATAAATAGAATCGCATCTAATCCAAGAAAGGGAAACATAATAAAGCCAAGTGAGGGGAAAGTTTATTGGGAAATATTTTTCAAATAGACCACAATGTTGCAAGAAGGTGAGAGAGACATCCAGCATTAAACTGTTTTATGAAGAGTGAATCTCTCATATATGTATAGTAATATATACTACATTAGGATATATAACCCAATTATGATTATTAAGAGCCTTAAAATTTAGTAGCATTATCTTGATCATCTATATAGGAGAAACTTAATTGGTTTGGAATTTGGATTCCCCTTCCCTTGTTGTAAGGAAGAAAAAAAAAACAAATGATCATGGTAGCATGCATATTATTTCACCAGCCAATTGAAACTGAAGTTTCACGGAAGATATATAATTGGCCTAAGTTATTGAATAAGGAAAAAAAAAAAAAAAAAAAATGAAAGACCATTCCACTCGTCACAAGGAAACTTTCCTAGCAAAAGATTTTTGTTCCCTCTCATTGCTAAAGAGCTAAGTCTCCACTCACTGTCTTTTTTTGGTTAACACCAAAAAAAAAAAAAAAAAATGAAAGACCATTCCACTCGTCACAAGGAAACTTTCCTAGCAAAAGATTTTTGTTCCCTCTCATTGCTAAAGAGCTAAGTCTCCACTCACTGTCTTTTTTTGGTTAACACCAAAAAAAAAAAAAAAAAACACGTCCCATGCCAAGAAAAGTAGCCGTACGTGGAAAGAGAAATATTGCAGATGCCATAAGGACAAGGTCCCCAACATTATCCTCTCTCTTTGTTCATTTTTCTAAGAAGAATAAGAAAAAATCCCCGTTCTGTGGTGATAAAATAATAAGAGTTTTATTTTGTTTATGATATTTAAAATACCTAATCAAATGTGTTTTTAACGGTTGCAAACTGAATATACAAACAGATGTGGTTGGTTGAGACGTAATAGTGCAATAGTATAAGTCCAAACTCAATCTTATTTTGAATGCAAACCAAGTCTTATATTTGTACAACTAGTCTGTTAATCATAGTGTATGGTTAGTCTAGAGTTTAGCTTATTATATACCCAATGTTAGGTTCATTGTAACACATGATTTGTACTTCACTCTTAAAATAAAAATGTAGTTTTTAAGGGGTTTCTTCCGTGAACATAGACTATCAAGTTAAATCACATAACCCTCATGTTCTACTTTTTTACTTCCACTTCCACATTTATTTTAGTATATTTAACAATATGTATAGCATTCCAACATGTAAGCGCTTAATCAAGTATGAGAGAAAATGGCTCATAGGATTAAAATTTTCTAGAGTTTTAAAATTAATTTTATTATGAAAATTTCAAAATCTTATTCACATATGTAGTAAAAATTGATATTTTAACAAATTCCTTAACTTTGTACATTAAAAGAGGAAATTATTTCAAAATTTAGTACATAATTAATCATAAATGAATTTGATGATACAAAATAACGTCAAGTTCCATTTTTATATAAAATAAATGACTACGTCGAAATATGTTTAAAAAATAATTATTTTTGTCTTTTATTATGTTAATATTTAATGAATACTAGTTGATCCAATTGGAAATCTCTATTTGGTAAATAAAATTATTGT
This sequence comes from Quercus suber, assembly GCF_002906115.3. NCBI lineage: Eukaryota > Viridiplantae > Streptophyta > Magnoliopsida > Fagales > Fagaceae > Quercus > Quercus suber. Next base: position 713,498 of record NW_027069528.1, on the reverse strand, counting down.
TAGGGTCATATTTTTATGTAATTGGCATATCTTATGACAAAACGCATTTTACTTGTATTTGATAGTTTGGTAGATCTAAGTGGATTCAAGAATATCACGAAGTACTTTGAAAAAGTTTTTAAAGTGGTAGTATTGAAGACATGAAGACTGCACAAAAAAACAAGTGGTAAAAGCTGAAAATTGGATTCTCGACACCTAGCTCCATACCTCTATCTATCGAGAATTAATGAAGCTAGACACCTCTCAATTTATCAAGTTTCACTGATATAGAAATCTCAGATTTGTTTTTCGATCCATGATGACGTGGCTTTTTTAGGGTTTCATCTTTTAACCTACTAGATGATATAAAAACTTTATTTTACTGTCATCATCATACACAGAGACTCATATAGAGAAACTACATACTTTTTGTAAAGCTACTACGTTCTTATTCACCTTAGAGTTTTGTAACCAAGTTGCCTTCAATTCTCTACAAGTATGTGTAGTGAAGAACTTTGCATCTAACAACAAACTTCAAGTTGTTGGGAGTTACTCACAGATTATTGGAGATTTGTGTAATTGAAGAAGTTTCTACAAGATCAAGTTTAATTAGAGATTGGCACAAGGGTTTTAATTGTATATTGGTAAGATTCTTTATACTTGTAATCGCTTGTTCTTATAGGAGTGGTGAAATAAAATTTACATGGTGGGGTTTTTGCCTTGTAAAAGTTTTTCCCATTAATCAATAAATCACTGTATCAAATTTATTTTCTGCTACACTCTAGATTAGATTTGTGATTTGTTTGTACCTTCATTGTGTTTGCATAAAATCTAAATAATTAATCAGTTTGGGTAATTGAATTAATTAACTGGAGTCAATCAATAACCCAACAATTACATCTTTTTTTTTTAAAAGAGAAATTGCATCTAATTTAAGAAAAGGAAACCTAAGGAAAAAATTTACCTCCAAACCTTTGTTAGGAAAACTCTTAAAATTGAAAAAACCATTCTCATGTACGTATAATATATTTAATGAATTATATGACTTGTTTAAAACTATAATTAATATATCTAATTGGTTTTGTAAAACAGAAAGTCAATTAGTGAAAGAGAAGATTGTAGGGAAATACTTTCCAAATAGGCCATACAATAAAAAGAATACGAGACATCAACAACATTGATTCAACGTTTGATGAAGATTGCATCTCACATATTTAATTAAAAAAAAAAAAAAACTAAAAAATTTAGATGCAACCGGATCATGGTAGCATGCATACTATAACCATTCAATTGACACAAAGTTACTTTCACCAAGATTCTATAGTAAAAAAAAAAAGTTAATTTCACCGAAATAATAGACTTCATTTTTTTTGGTGGGGTAAATATATACCCAATTATTAAGTTACCCAATATAAATATATAAATGAAAGACCAATTATTATAAATAAATATAATAATAAAAAAGACCATACCACGCGTCATGTAGAAACTTCTCTAACAAAAGAAATGTTTTGTACGTTCTCACTGCCAATGAGCCGAGTCTCATCTCTCATCACACTTTCGAGCACACGTCCCATACCCAGAAAAGTGACCGTACATATGGAAATAAAAGGCAGAGATGCCAATGACTCATGAGGTCCCCAAACATTATCCTCTCTATTCGTCCTTTTTTTTCAAAGAAAAAGAAATTCCCCACTTGTTGTGGTAAAATAATAATAGAAAATATATATAAACTTAATTTTATTAAGTTATAATATAGAGTAAAATATATATTATATATACTCGTGGATGTGAACCATCAAGAGTGGTGCACAATTTAAATATTGTGAGTGGTTACTAATCAATACAGAATTTCTAAGGATAGACTCCACGTCCTACATATGACGCAATAAATTGCAGGGTATATATATATATATATATATATACACATTCATCGCCAAAAGAAAAAACAAAAGTATATAAAAACAAGTGTTGTAGCTATCAGCCAATACATTGTTTGATCGATCACAATGAATGGTTTATTCAGAAAGATCATATGTGATTTCTAGAAAGATGTTATCAAATCAAAAGCTTCTTCACTTTTGTTTTCAACTTTTTGTCAAAAATTCGAATCGTGCTCGTGCAATATTTGATGGTAACACTAAAGTATAAGTGCTTTGTATACATGTATGATATATACTCCTTGTTTGTGAATTGTGAAATAAGAAGTGACTGACTTAATTCCAATTGGGAAGCCAGTTTGTAGGGTTACTTGACCGTACGTAACCAAGGGAGTCAATACCGTACCGGAGGCTGTACCGGTTTGCCCAGCGGTACGGTATATTTCGGATACCGGTCAATACCGGTGTACCGTTTCGGGTTTACCGCTATTTTTTATATTTTTAAATAAATATATATATGTATGTGTGTGTATATATATTATAATAAATATAAAAGTTTACCATAAAACATTTCCTCAATTCAAAACTAATTATTTATAATTTTAGACTTTAGTATCAATTAAAAGAAAAAAAAAAACACACAATATAAAAATAGAAAGCTTAAAAGTTATCATTGCATACTAAGAAAACAAATAATACTAATAAGTTAATGCAAATAAGTTATCATTCTATCCTAACAAAAATTCAAAAATTACAAAACTTAAAAAAAAAAAAAAAAAAAAAAAAAACCTTTTTTCTATACCGGCCGGTATTGCCCAAATTGGCCAGTATGGCCGGTACATGGCCGGTACGGCCGGTATTTAAATCGGTACGAAATGTTAATGTTTCGATACCGGAATGCAACCGGTACGGTATGTACCGGCCGGTACGGCCGGTACCGGTACGGTATCGACTTCCTTGTACGTAACACAAAGCTTTCATACTTGTTAATGCATGCATGCATGCATGCAGATCTAACGGATGTAGTAGCAGTATTACACTATTACTTATGCCTAATCACAACCATTCTTAGAGCATTATTATTGGTTGTGTTAAAAAGTTATTTTGCTATTTTTAGCATCGCCAAATATAAAACTATGCTTACATTGATGGAGTCAAAACTAAATAATTTGGCTCCACATCTGTGCACTGTAACTAAGATGTTAAAAAAAAAAATCATATGTTCATACTACTATGTATTAAAAATATTTATTTTTCTCATTTTTTCTTTTTTTCATTCTTTCCCATTTTTTCTCTTCTCTCTAAAATAGCACTTCCTCTACCCAGCGCCGACCTCACCGACCACTCTTATCCCTTTCATTTTTTTTTCTTTCTTCCTCCACTCAACCATTCCAGATCTTTTTTCTCACAAACATCTTTATCTAAACCCAATCACAGTCAAAATACAAACTCAAATCACAATCTTAAAACTAATCAAATTAGAACGATAAAAAATATTTTTTAAAAAAAAGACAGCAAACAAATCTGACCCATTTGAGCCAATCTCTATGAGAGAGAGAGAGAGAGAGAGAGAGAGAGAGAGAGAGAGAGGGGAGAGAGAGAGAGAGAGAGAGAGAGAGAGAGAGAGAGAGAGAGAGAGAGAGAGAGAGAGAGAGAGAGAGAGCTGAAGTAGAAAAACAAAAATGAGAATAAATAAAGAAAAGAAAGAAACATGTATGAATGAGAGTGAAGAGAAAAGTATACATGTGTGGAGAAGAAAAAAAGAGGAAAAAAGAAAAAAAGAAAAGAAAGAAATGTGTATGGATGAAAAAAAAATAAAGAGATAAATGGAAAAATAAAATTAAGAAATCCTACCATAATATTTTCACAATATTTTTACAATAAATTAATCTTAAGTGGTAAGTTATTACTAGCTAATATTGGTGAGAAAAAAAATTGAGAAAGAATAAACTATTATTTTATTGTAGTGGTGGTGGCGGTTGTGATGGTGGTGGTTATGATTGTGATTGTTGTTTATTGTAGTGAATATAATATTTTATTGTAATAGATATATTATTTTATTATGTTGAAAACTAAAATAAAACCACTGATGTTGGGTATTTTGTAAAGTGAGAAAATAAAATAAATAAAATAACTTTTTGTGGTGCCAAATTGCTAAATTTATAACTCCATCAATATAAATGCTCTTATACATCTTTATTTATGCATCCTAAGAATTTTCAAAGACAATTTTTTTTTGTAGATACTTTGATTGTCTATATTGAAAGTAAAATTACTAAGAATTTTAGTTCGTATTTGATACTTGGCGATTTTAGTTCTCTAAAAAAGCATGGGCTACAACTTAATTCACAATATTGAATTATTTTTTTATAGATTTTTTTTTCTTATTGTACCTAGTTACCCAATATTTCTATGATACTTGATTAGAGATAGATAAAATTGACATAATATTCTTGCTAATCTTAGTATATTTTTAGTGTAGTTTGATAGACACTTTTCTATTATACATTTCTTGGATTAATAAGAAATATTGTATTTTGATTATTGTGTTGAGCTATGTGGAGTTTAGTTGTGCTTAATTTGTATTATGACCCTATATGATATAAAAGTGTTATGATTTTTAATGAGAAATTTTCAGAAACTAAGTCTATGAAATATTTTGGGCCCATTTTTAGCCCATTGTGAATCTTATATGTGGGATATAAATATCATTGTTTCATATTAAAGTTTAATGTATGTTGTTTTGAGAGAGAGAGAGAGAGAGAACATTGTACTACTGCATTTTGTATTTTTTCCTTAAAAATAATAAATCACTACAATATGTGAATGTAAGCAAATTACCGTATCACTTTATTTCTTGTGTCATGTGATTACCTTGTGTGTGTTATATTTTTGTATTTTTTTTATCTCTCACAAATCATGAAATTCATGTATATTCCCAATATATTTTGTTTGTAATTCTCTCTCTATTTATGTGTATATATATCAATCGTCATAATTTTAATTTGGTCTTGACAAGAATTAATTGCCATCATACATACGTAGGTATATATATATATATATATATATATGAAAGAAAATACAAACATGAGGAAGGCATGACTCAAGAGAATGAGATGCACCTAGCTAGAGAAAAAGTGTGAAAGGGCATGGGGATAAGGGTCCACAAGAAATAAAAGAGTGTGGGACGTGCAAGGTGGAGAGAGAATGTCAACTTTTAGCGCAAAAGAAAAAGAAAAAGATAAAGAAGAATGCAAGCACGGATCCTAGCATCACACATATACATTAGCTATATAGGGTTTTGGTTTGATGAGGCGTACCGCATTACAAAACCTCTACAAATTGCTAGCTTATTATTCCTCTCAAAAAAAAACAAAGAGAGAAGAAATGGAAAGGCCAGGGAATTTTTACCTTACATTTTATATTCTTTGCCTTTATTGCTTTTGTAGATACGAAACAGAAAGAATATCTCTCTCCCATCCAAAACCAAAAAGCAAGAAAAAAGAATAAAATTCTCTCAAAAACTTGGGTCACCTCAGATGGATTATCGAACAAAATATATATCATCGACGCGTGTGTGATCGTTTTAATTATTCAGAAACTGATTTTCAGGTGTTTTGTTCTTTATTTGTCTTACTTATTCCACCAAGATTTTATAAATATTTGTTTTGATTCTTGTTGTTCTTGGTGCTAGCTAGCATCTCCTGAACATTGCTTTTGATGTTATACTTAATCTATCAGTAAACAATGTATTACTGTGCGTAGATCTGGGATCCGTTTACAATCTGATTAAGACTCTTTTGGTATACAATTTCAAAATGAAATTAAATCAATTCATTCTTATATGTAAGTTTTTTAAAAAGCCTTATTTTTTTTAAAGATAAAATGTAATTTATTTTAGCTTCACCAAAATAGATTATAGTAAATTGACATTTTGCTCTTCTTGATCTTAAGAATAGAGTAACTTGTGCTATGATCATCTTCTATTATTATTATTATTATTATTAATATTAGGGTTCGGTTAATATATGCCCCATCCATTTTTGGAAACTGTTTATAGAGTTTTGGAAAAACTATATAAAAAAAAAAGTTATTTACTTTTTCATTTTATTATAAGGGTTTTGTTAGAAAATATTATAGAGCGAATAGGAAATTGACTCCTAATGTATTCACTTGAACATAATTTGAAGTGGTGAGAATCCTTAAGTCCCACATAGAAAATGATAAAAAAAATAGGAGTTTTTGGTTAGATATTGAGTTGAGCTTTAAGCATATGTGGACTGAGCCCACTTATCTAATTAATAATAATATTTTATTTTTTTATTTTTTGAGTTAGTAAATCTGTATACAACAGTTATTTCTAAAACAATGTGTCTATTCAGTAACGTATATTTTCATAAGCCCTCATTCATGAAAAACAAATTTTAAGAAACTCTTCTAGAGAGAAAATTTTTGTGCATTCATTTAAGTCAAATAGAGAGAAAGAGACATAGATAGTCCGCAGAGCATGGACCTTGTGTACTTCTTCTCCGTGCTATATATCATTTTATCCTGGGAGATAGACATCCGTGAGTCTCAAAGTATCACAGATTGTGTGAGGGGCGAAATCTGCTTTAAGAAGATTGTGTCAAATACAAGACTTGATTTGAATTATTCATCCTTCACGCATTTGGTCCGTAAGTTTTTAATTATTTGCAAATTTCTTTTTATATATATACAATATTTACTTATTGCTTTTGGCTATCATCTCTATTTGTGTTATTGCTTGTATTTAAATTTATATGTTGTTCCTTTTGGTTAATCACAAAAGTAAATTGTTGAAATATATCCAACAGGTTTTACTAACGTGTGCCGTTAGAGCATACATTAGTAAACTATTTTAGAAAAAAAACTTATAGAAAAATGAAAAAGTAAGAAAATGAAAAATTAATTTACTGTTTTGACAGTTTTTTCAATTTTTAATAAAAAATTTCTCAAAATAGATGGTTAATAATACCCTAAAGACATACATTAATCAGACTCTTATCATAAAAGCTTTCTTAAATAGTTTCCTAACATATACCTTAATCTTTATAGAAATATGTTAATAAAACCCTTATATTATCATCATCATCATCATCATCAAATATACTAATTAATTAGCATTTTTTTTTTTTGAGAGCAAATTAATTAGCATTTGAAACTGGGGAATGTACGCAGTATGCAATATACACACACGCATCCCACATGGTTTATGCGACAGTTGATTTGATTGTCTAGGCTAGACATGGGAATTACAAATTCTTTTTGCAAGTTTAATGAATTTGATTTGACAAGTCGAAATACGAATTAGTGCTGGTCTGAAATAAAATATGTTAATTACGTACCAATAAAACAAAATAACACATTGAAAAGAATATGTTATACTTTTATATATATATATATACACATATATTGCATAAGTATATGTGCTCCTTTGTAAGTGTTGTGAAGGATAGTGAGACATCAGAATTGCCGCACGGTGCAAGCATATCGGCACTCAGTGGAAAATCCTACGGTATTCCTTAAAAAATTAATTAATATGTACCCGCCGTAAATGAATCAAATTATTCATAAACAATTTAACTCAACTTAATTTCTATAAAAAAATAAAAGTTATTTTTATTATTTTATTTGGTAAAGAATCTAAACTTAAGTCTAAAAATATTCAAATTTTAAACACATCAAGCACTATGTAATCAAGCAAGCTTGTAAGTATGTAGCTTATTTGAGGATGTGTTGTCTGTGTGTCTTATGCATATATGCATTAAAAAAACTTATATAGCTCAATTTATTTCAAATGGAAAATATTTTCTTAGACACTGATTCATCCTTTAAAAAATATTTTCAAAAAATTAACTTATTTTCTTGTATTTAGTTACAACCTTGCAATAAGTCAAAAGATATATTTTATTAACTCACACAAAAAATCATCAATATTTATTATAATTCCAAATTACCCCAATACTTTTTTAATTATCAATTAAATCATGTAATCAGGGTTCCAATGATTTAACCAATAAAAGGCACGTCACCAAATTTGGTACCAAGGCAATAAAAGCAATACAGTCATGAGACATCGACACGGTGTCAAGTAAAAACCAATGGAGAACGTATTCAAAAGAAAAACCATTATGGGGTAACGTAACCCAACTAAGGAAATCCATTAATCTAGAAAAAGACCCTTGTTACCTAGAATATACAACTCAATAGATGAACTCACTGTTGCGACCTGCAACAGTTTCAAAACTTTGAACTTCTCGTATAGGGACCTCTTCACGAAAGGCTTGTCCATGTAAACGACAAAAATATATTACTAACTTCAAGGCACCTATTGGAGCTTTAAATAGCAGTGAAATCACTGAGAAACAACACTGTGGTTTCAAGCTCTTGTTCACAACTCACAAGTATGAATACATACTGAAAATGTATCACCATTTTGTACTCACGAAATCACAAGATGGAGGCTCTGATTTTCTCTCTGTGTAGTATTTGGTTACTACCTCTATCAGCTGCTAGGAAGTACATAAATCTATTTATAAATTGCTTCAACATAAATCTAATTACTACCTACTAAAATACATTTATAAATAGATTTATAATTAGATTTGGTTACTACCTCTACCTTTAAATAATTATATGAACTAAACCTTTATTAATGAAATCAAACCTTAAATAGGATTTGAGAATCTCAAATAGGAAAACCAACCCAAAAATTTAGAATCTACACACAAAAAAAAAGTAAACAAGAAAGTAATTTATTTATATATAAAATAAAATAAAAAAAGTTAGTGGATTTCGTAAATGATAATCAATGGTCAGTCTATGGAGAGAGAGAGAGAGAGAGAGAAATTGCCATTAGGGCTTTTTTTTTTTTTCTTTTTTTTTTTTTTTTTTTTTCTTTTTTTTTTTTTTCTTTTTTTAAATGTTGTAGAGTTTATTAATTTGTGATAATTTATTCAGTCTATGATATTTTGAAATAAAACAGGACAAAGAATTTCTAATTTTCAATTAGGATAGAGTGTGGTATAGGATTATGGAAAGGAAGATAAACTCTCTCGCTTTGGTAGGAGAGAATAATGAAGAAAAATTGAGAGGAAGGTAAAACGAGTCTCAAAAGTTAAAACTGATTATCTATTCAAATTAAAGTGGAAGGATTGGAGGAGGAAAGGTTTTCTTCAAAAAATCGTATGAATTCTCAATTTTGGTTTCACCTATCAAATATTTATTTGTTTATTTTTAGCTTTAAACCATTTAATTGAATGGAAATTGTTTCTCTAGCCTCCTTTCTCCTTCCCTCTCAATTCCTCTCCTTTCTATCCTCTTGATGATTCACTTGGGCCCCGGCCCCTTTACTAATTGGTGGTTCACGCCCATGGTTATTTCTGTTTCCACACTTTTTATCTTCTCGAGTTTTGATAGAGATGTGTGCTACAAACATATACATCACATCTAAAGCTCAACAACTTTATGTAAAATTCTAAAAAATGATGCTCAATCTAAGCCATGCACATAAATGGTCTGTGATGCAACTATCCGTGCATGACTTACACGTTGATCTGTCACCTTCTCATCCCACGTTATCATCATTTTTATCCAAAGTTTGACATTCCCCACCTGCACATACCCAAAAAAAATCTAACACCACCAAAATGCACAATTCTTGCCACAATTGTCGATTTATGTGGTAGGTTATTGGAGAGGATAAAATTGAGGTAGACGAATCCGTTCAATAAAGTTAACCGTAGGCGGCGGTATTACAAGTTATGCCCTGGACAGAGAAAAAGGAAAACGAACGGACCCCCCATAGTGGACGGGTTCAAATTAGATGGATGCAAAGGAGATGGATAGTTGAGCTATGTGGCATCTACGTGGCCTAAGTGATCTCCAAGAAACCTCAAATGGAAACATGTTGCGCCCCACAATTAGCCCTAATCAACGAAATCTCTATATGGGAAGAATCTCGTAAAATACGTGTACTTATGAAGATCTTCCCTATAAGGAAACGTCTTCTTCACCAAGAAAACCAAGGTCGGTTCTACATAATTATAAAAACTCAAAGTTCCCAGATATCAAGGTACGCATAACTTACTCCAATTCTGGCACTCTAGAGTGGTGAACTCTAACTTAACCTTCATAGGGTATTTGGCCGGTACCACACCGATACTCTCTGTAAGGTTTCTTCTTCTTTGTTGCGCAAGTTTTGTCTAGAACACGTGAGGACTGTGCAGCTTACTAATGATTTTTGGTATCTTCAGTTGGCGTCGTCTGTGGGAAAGATTAGACCAAAGGCCATACTACCGCTTCCCAAATGAAGAGTTGCATGGTACTTACTCGCTCGATGGAAACCAATAATAACGAAGAGGAACCACAGATTATTGCCCTTGAAAGACAAGTACAGACCTTAGCTGCAGCAGTGGAACGCCTCACTAAGCAAAACCACAACCTGGAGGAACAGCTGCGCCAAAGGGATGCTGGGCCCAACAGTCACGGAGAAGAGCAAGAAGGCACCAACACCAAAAGGAGGGACCGAGAAAGACCGGAAGGCAACAATGCTCTGAGCAGACAAAAGCGACAAGATACCAGCTGTCCATCCATAGCAGAAATAGCACCACCACACATGGTCGCGGTGATGCAGATGATGAAGGAAATGATGGACTTCATGATGAATGCCCTCAGAGGATGGGTGTTAAGCGACCTCGATGAGTTAGTCCATTGGATGGACTTGCCTTTTACCGCACCTGTCACTTCATTCCCTCTTCCATTGAAGTTCCATATGCCACAGATAGAAGCTTACGACGGGTCAAGGGATTCCTTAGATCACCTGGAGTCATTCAAAACCCTCATGCACTTGCAAGGCGTCGCAGACAAAATCATGTGCTGAGCCTTCCCAACTATACTGAAGGGTCTTGCAAGGGTATGGTTCAGCAGGCTGACGCCCAATTCCATCAATAATTTCAAGGAGCTAAGCATGCAGTTTGCCTTGCACTTTATTGAAAGGCACAGGTATAAGAAGTCCACTGTATGCCTAATGAGCATTAAGCAATGGGAGGATGAGATGTTGAGATCCTACATAATTCACTTTAATAAGGAAGCCCTCTCAATAAACGAAGCTGATGACAAGATACTTGTTCCTACATTCACCAATGGATTACAGAAAGGGAAGTTTCTGTTCTCTTTATACAAAAATGACCGAAAGACCATGCCAGGCGTGCTTTATTGAGCTACTAAGTACATGAACGCCGAAAATGCGTTACTGGCTCAGGAGGAGAAATCCAAGAAGAGGGAAAGACAGGAAGATACATGACAGGAAAAGGGATGGAAGATGGCTAGAACCGAAGACCGACGGGAGGATAGACACTCCAAACCCCCTACAGGAAGGTTCACAAACTTCACCCTGCTGACTGCCCCGATTGATTAGGTGTTGATGTAGATCAAAGTCGATATGACCTTGATGTGGCCAAGCAAGTTGAAGGGAGATCCTAGCAAGAGATCTAGAGACAAATGTTGTCATTTTTATCGGGATCACGATCACGACACGTTTGAATGCTATGACTTAAAGCAACAAATTGAAGCCCTAATTAGGTAAGGGAAATTACAATGATTTGTCAGTAAAGAGAGAGCAGACCCACCACAAGAGAAGGCAATAAGAAGGGAGGACGAGCGCCCCAGGCCACCCCTAGAAGTTATAAGGATGATTTTAGGGGGTACCACAACCACCGATTCGTCCAGAAAATTGTGTAAGACTTATCTAAGGATGGTTCAGAACGTCCAGCTGACGGGATTCGTCCTAAAGATGGCACAGATCGACAACCCCGTAATCAAATTCACAGAGGAAGATGCACGACGTCTCCACCACTTACACGACGAGACCCTTGTTGTTAGCATACGAGTGGGGGACTTCAACACTCACTGGGTCCTTGTAGACAATGGAAGTTTCGCTAATATTCTCTACTACCCGGCGTTCCAGCAAATGAGGATTGAAAGAGAATGGCTGATTCCAACCAACGCACCACTCATTGGATTCGGGGGAATAAGGGTATACCCGCTCGATGTGGTCACTTAGCTCGTGATGGTCGACGATTACCCTCAACAGATCACCAAGGATGTCACATTCTTGACTGTTGACTGTTCGTCTGCTTACAATGCCATCTTGGGCCTTCCTACTCTGAATTCATGGAAGGCCGTGACTTCAACTTATCACCTGATGATCAATTTCCCTACTGAGTACAGAGTAGGGAAGGTATGAGGGGACCAAGTGGCAGCACGTGAGTGCTTTGTCGCCATGCTGGAGATGGATGATCATTTACAAACCATGTGTGTGGAAGAATAGCGGACGGTGGCAGAGCCTGTGGAAGGGTTGGAAGAGGTACCTCTAGATGACTCTAGGCTTGAGCGAACGACCATGATCGGCACTTTCGCTAGCCCACCCGTCCGTCAAGCGCTCAGGATATTTTTAAAGGAGAACCAAGACGTCTTTGCTTGGAGCCACGAGGACAGAATCGATCCTTCAGTCATAGTCCACAGGTTGAATGTGTCGTCCTCTTTTGCTCCTATCCACCAGAAGAAGCAAGTGTTCACACAGGAACGAGACAAGTCCATAGCAAAAGAGGTTCACAAGTTGCAGGAAGTAGAGTTTATACGAGAAGTGTACTACCCCGACACTCTCCAATGAAAAATGGAGGATATGTGTGGACTTCACGGACTTTAATAAAGCATGCCCTAAGAATAGCTACCCACTCCCACGAATTGACATCCTTGTGGATTCAATAGCAAGACACCAGTTACTAAGCTTCATGGATGCGTTCTCTGGATACATCCAAATCAAGCTGGACGAAGCCGATCAGGAAAAAACTTCATTCGTTACCAGTCAAGGCCTCTTCTGTTACAAAGTGATGCCGTTCGGACTTAAGATCGCAAGCACCACATATCAAAGGCTAATGAACAAGATGTTCGAATGTCAGATTGGGAGGAATGTGCAAGTTTACGTAGATGACATGCTGGTAAAAAGAATACAAGAGGACAACCACTTGGACGACCTCAAAGAGGCCTTCAACACCCTTTGTTCTTATAACATGAAACTGAATCCAAACAAGTGTGCATTCGGGGTGACGGTAGGAAAATTCCTAGGGTTCATGGTATCCCAGAGAGGTATTGAGGTCAACCTAGATAAAATACAAGCCATAATGGAGTTAACTCTACCAAAAAATGTCAAGGAGGTATAGAGTCTAAAAGATAAGGTAGTTGCACTAAACAGGTTCATCTCAAGAGCAACAGATAAGTGCTTACCTTTCTTCCGCACACTGAAGAAGTCCTTTGAATGGACAACTAAATGTCAGCAAGCTTTTGAAGACCTAAAAACATATCTTTCTTCCCTGCCATTGCTGAGCCCATCCAAACCAGGAGAAGAATTGTTTCTTTACATAGTCGTCTCCCTAGCTGCTGTTAGCGCGACCTTAGTCAGAGAGGAGGACAAAGTATAGAAACCCATATACTTCACAAGCCGAGCACCCCAAGGTGCAAAAAAGAGATACCCTTCAATGGAAAAGCTAGCTTTCGATCTGGTGACCACAGCCCGCAAACTCAAACCTTACTTTCAGGCACACACGATGATTGTTCTAATAGACAAAACCTCTACGGAGAGCAATAAGTAGCCCTGAAGCCACCGGATGAATGGCACTATGGGCAATTGAGTTGAGCAAATTCGACATATAGTATTGCCCACGTACAACCATTAAGAGACAAGTTATTACTGACTTCATCACAGAATTCACCAACATGGAAGGCCAGGGGGTAGAAGAGTGTCTAAGATGGAGTATCCACATGGACAGATCATTCAACAGATAGGCAGGCGGAGCTAGTGTGATACTCCATAGCCCAGAAGGGGACGAGGTCGAATGCATGGTTCGAATTGATTTCCCTACGACCAATAATGAGGCGGAGTACAAAGCTTTAATAGCAGGGATGGATCTCACCAAAGCAATGGAAGCCACGGATGTGGTCGTGTATTGCGACTCTCAAGTAGTCACAAGTCAAGTAAATGACAAGTACGAGTGTAAGGGCGAACGAATGCGGAAGTTCCTGGAGCAAGTGAAGAAACAAATGAGCAACCTCCAAGCAAAGTTTGTTCAAATCTTAAGGGAGGAGAACGAGCAAGCCAACTGTTTTGCCAAGGCTGCATCAGTAGAACATATGGTAATCCCTAGTTAGGTACTTTCCTTTATTCAAATTTCACCATTAATAAACAGCGTCAGTGTGTCGGAGATAGGTTTCGAAAGTAACTGGACTACACCAATAACCTCCTACTTAAAAGATGGCATACTACCTGACGGCAAGGAGCCCGCTAGGAAGTTAAAGGTTCAGGCAGCACGATTTGTGCTAATCAAAGGCGTCTTGTACAAAAAGGGCTTCTCCCGTCCGTACCTGAGGTGTCTTAGCTCCAAGGAGGCAAACTATGTTATGAGAGAAGTCCATATAGGAATCTGTGAAAACCATTCAGGATCACGATCTTTAGTACAAAAACTGATTAGGGCGAGTACTATTGGCCTACCATGCAAAAGGATGCACATGCATACATCAAAGTTTGCGACAAGTGTCAGAGGTTTGGCAACCTCATCAAACAACCAACGGAGGAGCTCACTCTAGTGACGGTCTCATGGCCTTTCACTCAATGGGGGTTAGATATCATGGACCCTTTCCCAACAACAATTAGACAGTTGAAATTCCTAGTAGTTGGTATAGACTACTTCACCAAGTGGGTAGAAGCCGAAGCCTTGGCCACCATCACGGAGAAGAATGTGCGAAACCTTATATGAAGGAACATCATCTGCAGGTACAGTATACCTAGAGTCTTGATATCAGATAACAGGAAGCAGTTCGACAACAACACATTCAGAGATTTTTGCTCACAGCTAGGGATCAAGAATCACTACTCATCACCCGCCCATACTTAGGCCAATGGACAGGTTAAGGTGACGAACCGATCCTTGCTCAAAATCATCAAGACTCGGCTCGAGGGGGCAAAGGGTATATGGCCAGAAGAATTGCTGAGCATTTTATGGGCTTACAGGAGAAACACCGTTTTGACTAGCATATGGAAGCGAGGCAATCATCCCGGCTGAAGTGGGACTCACGAGCTATAGAGTAGGAAACCATGATAAGAGTAGGAATGATGAAAATATACGCCTGCAACTTGATTTGGTGGACAAGATCAGATCAATGGCTGAGCAAAGGTTAGCGCAGTACCAGGACCTTATGACCAAGCACTACAACTCCAAAGTCAGACAAAGAGATTTCTAGGTTGGAGATCTTGTCCTAAGAAAGGTGACATGCGCCATGAGAGACACCTCCCAAGGAAAAATAGGACCTAATTGGGAAGGACCATACAAGATCGCATCATGGCATAGGAAAGGCACCTACCACCTGGAGACACTGGAGGGGCAAAAATTACACCACCCATGGAACACAGAGTACCAGAAGAAATAGTACCAGTAGATGACGATATGAACAACAACACTCCTCATTTCCAGTTTATTTCTTTTTTAAAATTTTATTATCTACAGTACTTATTAAGCCTAAAGGGCAGGTTTTTATTTTTTAAGAATAATTTTTATATGCACATGTTTATCACAATAAGAGGAGTCATTCAGAAATACCATGTGTATGCTATCTACATTCCTACAAAGCTATTATCAAGTCCAATAGTGGACGAACTCATCCCATGAAATGATTCAAAATTATTAAGTCCATAAGTGAACGGGTTCATCCCAAGGGGTGATCTGAAAATTATGAAGTCCAAAAGTGGATGGACTCATCCCAAGGGATGATTTGAAATTATTAAGTCCATAAGTGGACGGGTTCATCCCAAGAGGTGATCTGAAGTCCAATAGTGGACGGACTCATCCCATGGGATGATTCAAAATTATTAAGTTCATAAGTGGACGGGTTCATCCTAAGGGGTGATCTGAAAATTATAAAGTCCATAAGTGGACGAACTCATCCCAAGGGATGATTCGTGGATAGGTTCATCCCAAGGGGTGGTCTGAAAATTATGGTCCATAAATGGACAGGGTCGTCCCAAAAGGTAAACTGAAATTATAATCCATAAGTGGACAGATCCATCCTAGGACTTGATTTTGCAATCATTACTACCGTAAGTGGACAAGTATATTATTTAATCTAAAAAATTAATAAGTTCATATCCACAGATGAACGGATACATCCTAAATGCTGGCCCTAAGACAGATGAGCAAAAACGAATCACAAAAATAGGAAACAACAACCAATAGACAAAATAAGAGACGGTAGATAAAAAGCCCATGAAAGGCGAATGTTTACATCTAAAGAAACCCGAAAAAATGGGCGATGGAAGGAATGGATACTGTTCTCTCAAGTGGTCAAAAAGTTAATAATATACAAGTAAAAAAGAAAAAAGTAAAAAAGTATTGCTGGACGGCGAGGGTCTTTTCATTCTTCTCCTCAACCGTCTGATCCCCTTCAAGTTGACGGGTACCGTTCTCAATGGATTTTTCTTGATCAGCGTGAGTGGCCTCCTCGTTACCTTGAGGGTCGAGGTTGGTATCATTAGCAAATAGCTCATCGGTTCCTTCAAAGTCAACAAGACGGGTTGGAGTCTAGCTTGTGGCATCAGTGGTGATGTGGGATAGGTCCAGATCCAGGAAGGAAGCCTTGACCTGATGGAGGCAGTTGTCAAAGTCATCAACAAAAGAACCGCCTAGCTCGGCTAAGAGAGCATTGGAGTCGTGGTATTCCTTTATTGCGTCCTCCTTAGCCCGACAGAGCTACTTTTTGGACTTAGAGATTTCATCCTTCTTGTCCTTAAGCACTTTCTTCAGTACCTCCATTTGTGCCTCCGCCTCTTCCAGGAGCTTTTTCATCAAATCAAGCTTGTTCTCCTAGACGACTTTCTAGGCCTTCAACTCCGCCTCCATCACCTCTGCCTTCGCCCTCACATAATCCACCACCATTGCCTGGGACACACAACGGTCCATCAGGCCCTTCATCATAAGCACCCCTTGTAAAAATAAAAAACGAGGGTTAGAAAGAATACAGAAACAATATGACGAAAGGGAAAGAAAGACGGACACGCACCTGAGACAGACTGAAAAGACTCATCACCCCCATGGCCTCATTTAAATGGTTGTCCAAGTCCTCGTAATCATCACTCTTGATGATAGATGAAAGCTGCTTAAGGGCATAATGAGGGTCTTCGCGAAGAAGGACGGGGCGTTTCTCGGTGACGGGGTCCTGACCTGTCATTAAGCCCTTACCCTTCCCATGGACAGGCGGAGGAGGCAGCTTTCCTTTCTCAAGAGTAACCCCAGCAAACCCTACCGCCACCTTAGGTTTCTTAGGCAGACAGTTGATCTTGTCCAACGGTTTCCTCTTTATGATAGGTTGGACAAACTCGTTCCCTCATTCTTCCATGCAGACACATGTTGCTTGATGTAAGCCCTCCTCCTTCAGTCTTCCATTTCTGCATAAAGATGGCTGGGAAGAGGGAGTTAGGTAAACTACCAAAAATTAAATAATAATAATAATAAGTATTGAGCAACGGACTTATGTCGGTGCGCTTGACTATTGTGGCGACGGGCAGCTACGGTAGGTTTAGGACCTTCACAATACCAATGGATGGTGTCCAATGTAACCAGCTTCACCTACGTTCTGTTCGACAACTTAATCCTAAAGATCTACTCCAGGAAACTCCACTGCTCAAGAGTAACCTCTAGGCGATCATGAGCTGCAACAAGAAGACAGTAAGGATATCAAATAAAACAAGTAAAAGAAAATGAAGCTTAAGACGGATGGACACCAACCAGACAGGGGCATTATACCTCAAGTTTTGTCTATTAGCATGTACCTTGATCATCGGGGTGACACATCCAGTCGTCCCTTTGAAGGAAGAAGCACTGACTCTTCCAATTTCTATTTGAGTCAAGGGTCTCACACACTAACCTAAGTGACAGTTTCCTTAGTAGGAAACTATACATGCCCCTAGATTGGACAATCTCAGATGGATGGTAGCAGTGGAAGAACTCCTCCACCATCATCCTGCGCACCCCATTAGTTAAGACCCCATATAAGACTTTCGCGCCAAGGAAGACTCTCCAAGCATTCGGAGAGATTTGAGTGACGACCAGTCCTAAGTATTGAAGGAGACGACAGTGAAGAGCACTTAAAAGAAATCTAAGTCACGCTTTCAACATCTGCTCATACACTCCGATGTCTTCAGCATCTTGGTAGTAGCACTTTTCATGTTTAAAGGACAGACGGATTAGGATACCGATGGGAATCTAGTATTTTTCCCTAAGAGTATGAAGTGTTTTTTGCTTGATGGTAGAATGAAAGTCATTTATCGTCCACAATGGAAACAGAATAAACCGCCTAAAGCCATCAGGACCTATGACAGACTGAGTGGGGGGCTCGGCACTGCCTATATCTTCGTCGTTTGAGTCACCCTCTGATCTGTCCACGTCCAAGTCCTCATCCTCCTCCACGGAAGGTGAGTTGGTGGACGAAACTCGTTCATCATGGGAGGTGCTGGGGTTATCCTGACTTGACGAATACATCTCATCGTAGCCCGCCCTTCGCGGACACACAATTGATCACTCGACGCCTCACTAGACATCTGTCACCTACACGTGACGAATAAAACCCCTAAGACTTTATAGGTCTACATAGTGGATGAGCATGCAATATTTAAGAGAAAAGCAAAAAGAGAGTTCAACATAAGGCAAAGGATACTTACAGTTGAATGATGCAAAATGGGCAACAGGGAAGGTGTGGCAGACGGTCACACGAAGCAGACAGTATGTCGGTTTCTGATAGGAGACGGTAGCGCTCTAACTGGAAATTTGTTATGAAAAGTAAAAATGAAGGGGAGAGGCAACATATATATAGAGGAAACGGCACGAAAGATGAAGGAATGCTTCGATCCAAGTAATCAACCACTAAAAATATGACACATGTCCCTCCTGCATTAATGGCCCTAGGACTAGGGTATCAATCAAGGTGCATTCCCCAAGGGTTAAGTCAGACTGTCACTCCATGAGCCCGTCTGCCAAATTAGGCGATAAACCCATAGAGTGAAGGGGCAATTGGAGAGGATAAAATTGAGGTAGACAAATCCGTTCAATAAGGTTAACCGTAGGCGATGGTATTAAGGAAATGGTCGGGTTATGCCCCGGATGGAGAAAAAGGAAAATGGACAGACCCCCTATAGTGGACGGGTTCAAATTAGATGGATGGAAAGGAGATGGGTAGTTGACCTACGTGGCATCTACGTGGCCTAAGTGGTCTCCAAGAAACCTCAAATGGAAACATCTTGCGCCTCACGATTAACCCTAATCAACGAAATCTCTATATGGGAAGAATCCCATAAAATACGTGTATTTATGAAAATTTTCCCTATAAGGAAACATCTTCTTCACCAAGAAAACCAAGGTTGGTTCTATACTACTATAAAAACCCAAAGCCCCCAGATGTCAAGGTACGCATAACTTACCTCAGTTCTGGCACTCTAGAATGGTGAACATTCTCTAACTTAACCTTCAAAGAGTATTTGGCCGATACTATACTAGTACTCTCTATAAGGTTTTCTTCTTCTTTATTGCGCAGGTTTTGTCTAAAACACGTGAGGACTGTGCAGCTTACTAACGATTTTCGACATCATCAATTATGAATAATGAAGTAAAAATAATAAATTTATGTGAATATAACAAACAATCAATCACAGTCTACCACGTATTAGATTATGAATATTAAAGAAAAAATTATAAATTTATGTGAAAGTGACAAAGAATTAATCACAATTTACCATATAAGGTAATTATGATAAAAATTGTGATTTTTTATGGGATACTAATACTAAAATTACTACCCACTTATTCTCACATCACAAATACTGTAGTCTAAGGCATTTTCTTTTTCTTTTTTTGGTTAAAATAGTCTAGGGCATTTTCGTCCACACCAAAGGTTGTGTACCGTACACTGCATTTTTTTTTCCCCCTCATGATCCACTTTCGGCATTTGGCTTATCTTTAGCTAATCTCTAGTCTATAGTGTTGTAGATTCTTGGCACAACTAGGTAAAATAGTTAACAGCAAGCCACACAAGTCGCAATCATCCAGGGTGATTTTGTTTCTAAATCCAAATATCTAAAGGAATCTTCCCCTTTTCATTTCGTTTTCTTACTTTAGAATTAATTAAATGTATATTATGCAAATATATTAATATTATCCACCACCTTTGCTTTCCTAGCAGTAATATATAAGACCTTTGAGAGCTTCATTCAATCACAAACCAAGCCTAGCAACTACAACTCCTCACAAGCCTCGTAAGCCAGCAGCAATATTTGCCAGATTCTCTCACATTCCCATCAAAATTTCATCACTTCAAAGTTCAAACACTACCCAAGATCACTAACTAGCTCTGTTTTGTGCTTTAAAGATCTTTGGTCCCCACATTTTACACTAATCAGCACAAGAAGTTACATAGAAAAGAGTCTGTCAAAGACCCATAACCGAATTCAAAATTTTGGGATTAAGGTCTGATTGTTGTTATTTGTTAATACTTGTTCAATCGTGGTTCTTGAGGCTCAATGGATCGCATTGTGAAAATTGCATCCCAAAAGGCAGTGGTGATCTTCAGCAAGAGCTCATGTTGCATGTGCCATGCAATTAAAAGACTATTTTATGAGCAAGGAGTCAGCCCAGCAATTCATGAACTTGATGAAGACTCTAGAGGAAGAGAAATGGAGTGGGCTCTGATGCGACTAGGGTGCAACCCTTCAGTTCCAGCAGTGTTCATTGGGGGCAAATTTGTGGGCTCAGCTAATACGGTCATGACCCTTCATTTGAATGGTACTCTAAAGAAAATGCTCCGAGAAGCTGGAGCTTTATGGCTTTAGCAACATTTTCCTTCACAACCCTAGTACTAAAAGTTCCAAATAAGGTTAACTCAGTTGGTTTTTATTTTCTTTTCCTTTATTTTCTTCTTACTTTTTTCACTTAGACCCGGCGGCTCCTGCAAGTACATTGTATGGAAAATAATCTATATGTAGAGTCTGAACTGTAGTTTCTATATAAAATTCTCAGTTTTACGTGAAAACTTGGGTTAAGTGGCGCTTTTATTTCACTAAAAAGATATGAGCTTTAATTGACACTACATCTAGCTCCTGAGTTAATGAACATGAAAGACATAAATTTATAAATTTATCCTTTTTCTTTTTCATATTCTGGGTACGACTTTTTTTATGCTGTGACACATAATAAAATGCAATCTATATGAGGGAGTGCAATAATAGGAGTTGAATACCGTTGGTGGTAATTAAGCATAGTGGTATAAACACTTTTTTTTTGTTAGTACTGTGAAAACGGAGGTGTGGGGCTAAATGGTGTGATTCTGACCTAGCTAGCTAGGCAAATGAGTGCATGTCACATAAGCCTGTGAAATTCCTTGGCAATTGTATGTGGCATAATTAGCCGAATTATTTGATAATATCATTTCGATAAAAAATGGATATATTCTTTGATAGTTATATAAAAGTGGATCACATTTTAAGCAAATATATTCTTATTAGTGTTGTTCCATCAAGGAAGGTTTTAAGATGCTGAGGGGGTCATCAGTATGGTGTCACAGATTTCTGTTCCCATATTCCAAATTTCCAATAGCACCATGGTACCCCTTGTTTTGGTATTCTAGAGGTGTTGCTCTATCTTGAGAATATTTGGGAGTTAAAAGCAAGTATTGCAATATGATAAAGCTCCTTATGTTCCACCATCTCACTTTTAAGTAGGTTGATTGCGCGGCCATATTGTCACTAAACAAAGGGATTCCTTGCATTTTGTGGAGGGATTATCTTTGTTTAATAATCTATCTTAATGGAGTTTTTGTTCTAAACAGTTCATCATTCTTTGTCTAAAGCCTTGGAAACCTTACTATAGCTCTATTGAACCATCCAAATTATTTTAGTAGGCCATATGCATGTGGTCTCAAAGTTTCTTATTTGAAATAAGTGTCTGCTCCCCTCCATGCAAATTGTATTTTTTTTATTAAAAAAATAATTTGATAGTTAGAAGAAGGAAATATATATATTGTTGGTTGGACATTTTATTATCTTTAGCAAAAGAAAAGTTTATTTTTTGCAATATCCAGTTGATTGAATAATATTCGTCACTTTTGGGGTCTTCTTCTCAAAAAAAAATTATTACAATACCCTGTATATATATGTAGCTTCTCTCACTCCTCTCATGCATAAGTTTATTTTTCAATTTACTTCTTTAACTTCCATTTGTTTACAATATTATTATGGTTTTTCATCTAACATTAAATTCACCGAATGACTTCAATTGGAAAGTTCAAACAAATTGATCGGAAGTAAATAAAATGACTAAATTAAAAACACATTAAAGTCAAAAAGTCTGGAATGAGGGGAAAAAAACCTTAAAGGAACAAATTAAAAACATATATGTCAAAGTTAAATGGTGTAATTTGTAATTTAGCATACTTCTAGATCTAATTCTCTCTTTTTACTTTTATTTATTTATTTATTTATTTTGAGATAGCCAATCTTCTACTATAATAATATAATAAATTATTAGTAATCTGAAAAATTAAATTATTATAAATGGAGAAATTATTTATCCCTAGAAGCTACAAAAAGATGAAATAAAGATCCATATTTTGATGTGTTGTGTTTAACTCCTGCACATTATGTCTCATCAAAAAAAAAAAAAACTCCTGCACATTATGAGTGGAATTTCTCAAGTAGTATTTAATAGGACAACAAAATGCAAGAAACCTAGATGTTGGACAGATGCTAATTATTGACTCTCATTATTTGATGGAGTTAATCACTCAAGTATTTAAAGCTGCTTTTATAAGGGAATTCTAAAATGTACTTGGAGAAAATTCAAGTAGCATTAATCCTGAGAATAAGTTTATTAGATAGACCCGCACGTAGTATCACACTTCACCGAAAGATCTATCTCTTTCATGAATGAAATTGATTTGAGAATGTAAAAGAAGAAGAGTTTCAGCCACCACTTTGAGAATTCGACTTTTGGGGTATACATCCACAAAAGCAACATTGATAATGGAATGGATACTATATCAAATGCTGAGACAATCAAGCCCACCCTACAACCCCATACGCATGCTTACCTCAGCCATAAAGCCCAGAGAATATTTAGGTTCTCATTTTGTTTGTGTGTTCAAAAATACAACTATATGGTAATCAGGACTCTTCTAAAAATCTGTGGAGTGCCTTTTGCATTAGAAAAAGCAGCCACATCCATAACAGGACCACTGGACAGCAGTTAATTTTTAAGTTTCATTAAGTCTCTTTTGGATTTGTTTGTTGTATTATGGTAAATGCTACGTCAGTGACATACCCTTTCATTGTTAAATAAATATTACAAATCTAAAGATTTTTCAATGTCTATCCAATAGATAAAATGTTAATAATGAAGGGATTCTTATTTCCTGTTCAATATGCTAAATTGTCCTGGCCTTAATTAATTAGAGATTCATCACTTTTTTTTTCCCTTTTCATCTCCTATCTAGAACAGGGAATGAAGCACAAGTATGTCAGTATATTTAATTCCTAGAACTTGTGATAAGTAAATAAAAAATAAAGAAGAATATGCAAAGAACAATCGCCAGACATAAAAATTACATGGTTCAGCAATATTCCTACGCCCACGATGTTATAACGATTTTCAATATGTCATATAAAAAAATATTTATCGCTATGTCCACAGAGTTATAACAATTTTCAATATGTCATAGAGAATAATATAAAGGCAACAATATAGTACAATGATGCAGCAAACCCTAATTCTAAAACAACATATATATACCCCAAACAACGGGTTCAAAAATGGGCCAAAAAGTTCTAAGCCTAAGCCTCTACTTCATGAACTAAGCCTTACCCAAAAATAAATAAATAAATAAAAACTTATTTAAAATGTAAAAATTCCAAGTCGGGTTGTAACACAAACCGAATTGAACAAAAAAATAAAGTCTATATAGCCCAATAGTTTATATTTATGGCATTACTACAAAAAATAAAAGTTTTTAGTATTAACCTTGATTGTGCTTGAATCAAGGCAAATCAAATAGTCCTAGATTCAGGCCTCATAGGTCAATTGTTTTAAACGTTTATACATAAAAACATACAGTAACACTTAATACTGTGAAATACTGAGATTTCATCATTTAGAACATAGTTTTTTCTGTATTCCTTTTGTTATTTATACAAAGCAAATTAAAAGATATCGCTTTCTTTCTCAAAAAAAAAAAAAAAAAGAAAAGAAAAGAAAAGAAAAGAAAAAAATAAAAAGAAAAAGATATCGCTTTAATCACTGGCCTAGAAGATATATATTTGACTGTTCTTCGATAGGTACACAACAATCACACACTAGCATTTACCTATTATTGCTGCAATCTTCAAGTGTTGCTTATGGATATTATGTGGCCAACCTGAGATGCCAGTGAAAGACAAAAAGAGAGCTAGCACAAGAAAAAGAACGAAAAATATAGAAAAGGAAGGTGAAAGTGATACTTCAACTTTTGGTGTCACTCTTGTATTCTTCCATTGCCAAAAAGCTAGATAGGTAAATATTCACTTTGTCTTTAATGTGATGGAATTGATTCTACTTTATCTTATAGCAGAGAAAGCCATTACTACCCTTCCATAATCTCATATGCTTTTTTTTTTTTAATAATTTAGTCACATGAAAAACATTAACATTTTACGAGTGATTAATACAGCTTTGTCTCTGGTAAGATATATATAAGCACAAAACTCCATATCTCCTCTCTATATAGAGTCATCGACCCAAAATTACCAAATTAATGTTAGAGATGATATGGGCTTTATGGCATTATTAGCTCATTCATCCAAGACTGCCTTCTTTATCCAACATATACTTTGTCCTGGACTTTAGCTAGCGTGTATTATTGGGCCGAATCTGCTTAAAAGCCCAAAGTTTCATTTTAGAAATTACCAATCATGCGGGTTGGGCTCTTTGTCCACAAATTCTTCACTTCACGAATTGGGCTTACAAACCATATTTTTTCTACTTCACAAATTGGGTTCACAGCCCATAATTCTTTTGCTATATTAGGTAAGGCTCACAACCCGTAATATTTCTTCTTCTTCTTCACAAATTGGCTTCACAGCCCATAATTCTTTTGCTATATTAGGTAAGGCTCACACTTAGTTAAAATTACTTTAGTTACTTTTTAATCATGTTTATGTCACCTGTCATCTTGTATTGGTTCAAGTCCTCTTTGTTAAGTTATTATCAAATTCTAAGCTTCAACTCGAAGTCAAGCTCAACTCAAAGTCAAATTGAAGCCTTAGTTAACCTCGGAATAAAGCATAGGGCAAAAAATTTTCACAACAAAATTTAGGTAGCGTGATGTTAATAATAGGTATAAATATATATATATATATATATATATATGATATAAGTAGTAGGCTTATATGAGAACCAATAACAAATTATTACCTCAATTTGTTGTGAAGTTATTGTGAAAAATATTATGACTATAACACTGTTCAATCTTAAATTTTAGAAAGTTTAATTTTTAATTTAAAACCACCCAAAGCAGGGTTTGAAATATAATTTGGCAAAGGAAAAAAAAATATATATATATATATATAAAATATATATATATATATATATATATATAAAAATAATAATAAAATTAAAATTAAAAAAAAAAAAAAAAAAAAAAAAAAAGGCAAGGCAAAGAAAGGGCCTGAGTTACCACGTCCTGATAAATTCTCTCAAGACAAGAGACTCCAACAACCTGCGTAGTCACCTTCGATAAGGTTGTCACACTTTTTATCTTCTTTTTTTTTTATACTTTATTATAATTATATATTTATTTAATGCGACATATACTTAAATTAAATAACCAATCAAATGGTATTAATTGATCTTAATTTGCACAAAACGATCCACGTGTCAGCTGCTCAGAACAGAAGTTTCCACTTCGTATTCTGTGAATGATTTTTTTGATTATTATTAAGGTGACGATAATCTTAATGTTGGTCCAAATTTATCATCTTCCAAGGACGGCATGATTGGTATATTCTTTATTTTCTATAAAGATTAATACTCAATGATTTCGTCAAAGATCACTGACCTCTACTTATCCAAAAAAAACATAGATCATTAACCTTTATCACATCGCCACGTGTCTGTCAAGAACTGGATGGACGGTGGTCATAAACACCCCTAACTTACCACGCAAATTTTGCTTTATTTTTGCTTTATAACAAGGTATAGAATAGTAGCTAGAATTTGACAAAAGTGGGATGGGGTAGTGGATAATTATCACATACGGTCTCTCATTCATTAAAATGCATGTACTCCCCACCATCATCGTCGTTAATATAATTTTTTATTGATTGAGTTGCAAACTTGATGTTTGATACTTGATACCATTGAACAACTTGCATTAGATCATAGAAAGGAAATAAAAGGGGTGTGAGGCATGAATGTTCGCCATGCAATTTACCTACTCGATTCGTTCGTTTTGAAATTCATGTCATCTACTTGATTCAGCCATTGTAAAGCTAGCCCATAAAATAATCTTAACTCGATACCTAATAGCCTTAACATAAGAAACTAATAAATGTGCGAACCGATTACTTGGAAATCAACACTAATTGTTACCGACCATTATTTCTCATAACTCACAGTAGCAAAAATTAAAGAAAACCATTTTTCACAATTAATTTCAAGAAAACAACTTTAAAAGCAAAGAGTGACTAGGGGAAAAATGTATGTGGTAAAACTTATCTAAAAGTTACATCGATTTCTCATTCAAATATCGAGTAACAAGTTTAAAGTATTGGCGCACTAGTGGACATTGCATCGATGTCCTTTAATTGACTCTTTATATTTATCTTGAAATCTATTCTCCCAATCATAAAGTAAAACCAACTAATTTATTTGGATGCATTGCTACGATTTTTGGGTAGAATGTAATTTTCTTTCAAGAGTTGTTTGGGTGTGTTATATTCAATTTCTCTCTCTCTCTCTTTTGGGGAGTAAGTGAAAATTGAGAATATTTGACTTGCAGATCTAACTTCACAGATTTGTGGATGAAATGCCAATAATAGACCACATGATTATTGGCATGCTACATGAGATTTCAAACGAACAAGGATGGTGACTTGGGTGAAAATTTGTGTATTGTCTTTTTAGAGGAAGGCAGACTAATAGAGTGATGGGGGCAACACCATATAAATATGCTCTGTATGGAAGAAAGTACTTTTCTTCTCCAACTATTAATTATTGTGATTTAATTTCAGAGAATATATATCAACTCATTCTTCCTCTCCCGCCCGGTATGCAATAGCCCAATATTAATTGTTAATAGTTAATACCTCAACTTTCTCCATGGTTTACAAATATTTATTTATATCCTTTTACTTACATTAAAATTGATATCATTGGAAGCACTTAACCACCATAAAGACCAAAAAAACAAAACAAAAATGTGGAAGCAAAGCACCTTAACAAACAGTACAGGCATCAATATATAAAGTGACCATGAACCATTTTAAAGATTCCAATGCATTTCTAATGTTGCATTTTAAACATGTTAAAGGTTTTTTTTTTTTTTTTTTTTTTTTTGAGAAACATGTTAAAGGTTTATAGTAGAAGTTTGTACAAGGAGTACCAATAATTGAAAAGCATAATGGTGCTCATACACTAGCACAAACTTCAAGGAGGAAATTAAGCCAGACTTGTCAAAATTACAATCTGAAGAATGACAAGTCCCGCCAGATCCAAGCAGACATGGTGGTACGTTTTTTAATGAACTTTGAAAAAAGCTTGGAAAACCCACTTTATATATTTTTATCAATATGTATGCAATTTTTTTAGTTTTTGTTAATTGGGAATTTGGAAAGACAAAGTTTAGAAAATTGATGGTTGTGTTAGGTAAAATGCTTGAGACTAACCGACAGACAAGATTGGACACTGTAAATATTGTCATTGAGGAGTTGAGGACCGACACTGGCCCTTGAATTTGCTTTGTCAAATTTGTTATTATATTATTGTACTTTACCATCTTTAAGCTTTAGTGCCACATGAATCATGTGAGAAATTTCTTTCGGCATTCATGTTTGAAAGACTAGAAGCATGTAATATGAAAAAAATATATGTATATGTATATAGACATAATGATCATACACACTCATTTAGTAAATAAATTAAAATAAAACAACAATCAGATACACTCAGAAAATAATATTAAACAGCCATCAGTTGGCTTTTTTTAACTTCTCACATTTGCTTCTTTTTATGGAATGCTGATTCATTGGGGTCTGAGTCTATTTGATTGCCTTACCCATTTGTTTCATTGATGAATTACCTTTTCTTAAATAAATACTAATATATATGCATATACTTTTAACAGTTTACCATGAGTTTTCTCTTTGATCATCACAAATTAATCCAAAATTCAATAAGTTTCAATTGTTTACGTGGTAATTGATGGTGCATTGTTACATATATTATGGGATAATTAAGAAGCTATAAAATTGTAGGTGTTGTTCTGCTTTGGACCCATCGTTTAAAAGAACAAAAAGTTTTCATGTGATTTAAAAAAGAAAAAAGAAAAATGACATTGGAAATTTAGTCAAAGGCACACTAATAAGAGCATTTCTATTGGCAATTATAAATGGTATATGTAGGGAAAATTTAGTATAAAGGCACAAAAAGAGTCTAGCAATCGAACTTGTAAAATCTTACAATTGCAAATATTTTTGCAATTGTGCTACAGTGTCATCCGAAATGTAAGATGGCACTTTAGCACTTTAGTAAAAATTATAATATATTTTAATTGATAAAGTGGAAGAGAGATGGGAGAGAAGAAAGAGAGAGTATTGTATTGGAATATATTATATTATTTTAGTGGGTAATATATATTATTTTAATGAGTAGAATAGGAAAATAAAAGTTTGGATGTTGGTTGTGTTATAAAATAATATGGTATAATTAATAAAGTAACTTTTTGAAATGGTAAAATATAATATGATGGAAGCTACAGAGGCGGCTACTCTAAGGTGGAATGAGTTTGTTTATGATCATATCAAGGAATATGTGTGAGGATGATACTCTCCATTTGGCAAACATAGTAAATAATTTATATACTTAATAACATCAATTAACTATAAATAGACTATAATAAATTAATAATTGAAAGCCACAAGCAATGAAATATTAAAAAATTCCTTGGATGAGTTTATTTTAATTAACTTATTTTGTCTAGGTAGTGTAATTATTTAGTTCTTTTTTTTTTTAATTATTCATAAACCAAATGTGAAAATAAATTGAAATTAAGCTAAAACAAACGAAACTAATTTAACTTTGAGAGCAATAATTTTCTTTTTTCCTTTCTAAGCAACACATATATAGTAAACAATATTCACACCATTTTCCTATCTCATTTATTAATAATAATTATCTCATGTATAATATATCTAGATTCAAATATGCATTATATCTCTCATGTATGTGAGACTTACAATTATGTAAGCCTCATAACTACATGGGATATGTATTATTACGAGAGGAATGAATGATACATATATCAGATATATAAAATAATTTGTTCTTATAGGTTCTAGTCAATTCAATTAGTAAAATCTCTTATTCTCAAATAAGATATCTAAGATTTGAATCTTGCATACACAAAAAAATAATTGATCTCTTAACATGATAATAAAGATAAATTATTACTAAGCAAACAGAAATTCTATGGTGTGTGTATATATATATATATATAAATTAAAAAAAAAAAAAAAAAAAAAAAAAAAAAAAAAAAAAAAAAAAGCTTCTTCTTCCTCAATCACATTGATTGATTGAAGTGGGTGCTTGAGTACATTTTGAACTAACACTACGGAAGCAATGTACCACTTCAGAAACTGGTGGTGAAAACTTATCTGATCCATTGCAATATAGACTGGCTAAAATCCATAATTTCCTCCACACATTATGCTCTATACCAATCTCAATTTTTATATGTATATATAATAAAAAAAAGGGGTCCAATTGACATTATGTGGACTATTTGGGTTGGATGCTATCACGTGGTGGTTTGACAATGGAAAACTGCTGACCCAACCGTGTGCCCATCGCATTTTCTTTCTTTTATTACAGGACACAGGCATATGCCTTTGTGCGTGTGTCCGGTTTTGTCTGCAAGGTCTCACTTCAATCTCAAGCGTAGATAGTGGCAATGGAATCAAATTTTTAGATTCAAAACCTTAGGTCCATTGAACCCATGGTTGAGAAGTCTAAGTAGATGAGATAGCATCTAATTGCTTTTGTCTATTGGAGCAGCCTTATTAGTGAGTGAGTGCAGAGAATATATATATATATATATATATATATTCCACTCTCCAAGTCCCAACTTTTATTAACATGTAAAAAATAAAATTGTGGATTGTAATATTTCACATATTACATGCCTTTTTTTTTTTTGATGTGATACTTGCCATTTACTTCGTACAGAATATTAGATGCTTTGGTACAATGGTACCTACCTAAATGCATTGAGGCATAACCTTTATTAATAAAGATAAATGAGCTTATAATTTCCTATATATGTACAGTACAATTGAAATAAACGCGATCATGAGGTCTACGGTTTGATTCTCTGCCTAGTTTAATGTAACCATAAAGAGAGAGAAAGATTTAAATTTAATAAATTTAAATTTAGTCTTTTAAATTTTTTGTGTTTAAATATATTAATTTACATGTAAAGCTACTCAAACACAAAATTATAATATCATTTGTTTGGGTTTCTTGATAAGGAGGAGAATCTGGTTTAAGAGCCTCTTATATAGATAAAGATGCATTACTGTTGGAGATTTTTTACCAGGGTTTTCATTCCAATGTGGAAGCAAAAGAATATGCATGACATGCAAATAGAAGTTTCACATCCAACAATAAATAGCCGCATTTAAAGGTTTACTTTCCCATATACTCCTATATGATATGACTAGGAATTATGACCAAATTTTGGGCATTTGAAATTTTTATCAATTTTTTTCTTTTGTTTGAACTTTGAATTAGAAGTGCTGAAAAGAACCTTGAAATCAAACTCAGATTCAAACTATTCACCAAAATACAGCCACCTTGGATCTAAAAAGAAAAGAAACTTGAAAAAAAAAAAAAAAAATCTTTTACATTTATTTACCATGGTGTTTGACAAATTCTCTGAAAAAGGCAAAAAGCCCAGTGCACTGGGTATGCATGGATTTATATATACATTTTTTATTCTTATAAAAAAAAATTACTTACCAAGAAAAAGGAAAGGAGGAACGAACTTTTTCAACAACAATTTGAAAAATTCAAATTCTACTGGAGCCCTCAGGTCTCAAACACGTTGGATCAAGCACCGTGACGTGACACCTAACAGAACCATCACCATCCCAATCCAACGCCTCCAAAGCCAGATACTACCCATACTAAATCACTGCTAACCACACACAATCTTTACCCTTATCAAGCTCATAAACTTTCACAACTTTTTTTCACAAACTTAATGAAAAAATACTACGGTAACAAGTGTTTAAACAATAATTTTCAGTATTTAAATAATATTATATGTATTTTTATATATTTTTTCATTCATATATATCTCCAAAAAATACAAATAATGTTATTAGAAATCTCTTACCAAATGAGTTTTATGTTACTGTTTATAAATGTTTCTAAGACCATACCTTAGTCGTAACTTATTTGTCGCAATTTGCAGTAAATAATTGTGACAATGGTGTGATTATCGTTATTGTTAATATATATTGACTACTACATATTATCTTAACAATGTAAAATTTGTTGTGCCAAACTTTTGTTGTTTTATTTTTTTTCACTTGAAAAAAAAAATTTGTTGTTCATAATTTACAGATGGATAGATAAATGTTATATTTATAATATTTTTCATAACAAATTTTAAATGGTAAATTGTTAAGGCTGTTATTGGTGGGTAGAAAAGTAATTTAAGTAGTGGGATCAAATTATAATCAATAACAACTTATTGTTTATGATTTAAAAAAAAAAAAACAACTTATCATCTATAATTTGTTGTGAAAATATTATGCGCATAACATTTCTCTTTACGATAAGTCACTTATAACTTATAATTTTTTTTTTTAAGAGAACTTATAATTTCTTTTATTATCACAACAAAAAATTCCATTAACATTTTTATAGCAAGTTGAAGTGCAACTTCACTATTGTCAAAATAAACTAAAATAAGATAATAGGCCTATGACTTAAAATAAATTTGTTGCAAAAAATATTATAGGATTTAGTTGTGGTATACTTTTTTGAGAAAGTTTACACAAAAAATTTGATAATAGACTTCAAAATTGTTGTTATAGTATATTATTTATCCTAAAAAAATGATTTGAGACAAACTTATTTATAAAAATATAAGTGATTTTTTTATTATTATAGAAATTAGTGAATATTTTTTTGTGCATATTAGATTAGATCGCTCATTCTCTCCTATTACAAGTGTGGACCATGACCATCTATAAGGTGGGACCCGTACTCCGACCATGATGATTATTACCGTAATTTTCTCGCATTTCAAAGGGTAAAAAAAAAAAAAAACAGAAGCAAAAGTTGTAGTGGGTATCTTACTTAGTATTTTTCACTTATTCCGTGTTATCTAATTGTTTATCAAATAATTAATTTATAATTTAATTTCACTTTTAATTTAAACCCCTTTACTCTTTAGTCAGCCTCTTTTATATTTCCTTAAAATAATGTTATTTACTTAAAAAAATTTCCTTTTTAATTTTTTGGTTTTGGTGTGTTTTTTTTTTTTTTTTTTTTTCTCTTTCTTTACCTTCTCTTCCACCACATCATCAGTTTCTTCTAAATAATTGGTACTACTCTCAACCCAAACTTGGTTTTTCCATTCTTAAGTAGGTACACTGAATTGGACCGAAGTGATTCAAAATAGACTAAATGGACCTAATAGACCTAAGTGGACCAATTAGACTGTATTGACTGAATTGGACAGAATGGACCAAATTGGATTGAATTGGACGTAATGGACCAAATTGGCCTGAAATGACCGACTTGATCAAAGTAGAGCGAATGAACAAAAATAGACCGAAGTGAACCAAGTGGACCAAATTGGACTGAATTGACCGAAGTAGATTGAATGGACCTAATTGAATTGGAGCGGACCAAAATAGACTAAAATGGACCAAATTTTGATTTGTAATTAGCATAGCCAAGATTGTGTTTTGTTATAAACTCAAATTCTTACTTCCAAAATAATTAAGTATTAAATCAAACAAAATAAAATTGAAACTATAAAAATTACAATGATTCATCAATATAAAGTAGAGTTGCAAGAAAGAATAAAAAATTAAGAGAGAGAGAATATGAGAGAGAATTGTAAGAGATTTATAGAAAATAATATGAGAAGAAAAAAGTAAAAATTATAGTTAAAAACACCAAATTATTCAAGTCATGTTATATTATGTAATAAAATAACAATATATTATTATATACTATCTTTATAATGCAATAATATAGCATCTATGAAATCAAAGAGAAGAAAAAATATAACAACTTAAAAACATAACTTAATTATATCAACCCAAAGTAGAATTTCAAATAATGCAAAAAATTATCAACCAAAGTAGAGATGCAAGAAAAATAAAATATTTCACCAAAAAATGAAAGACAAAATTTTGAGAGAGAGAAAGAGAAAGAAAACAACCTTTTATGTGTGGGAAAATATGTATAAAATGAGAGAGGGAATTGTAAATTTATAGTAAGAGGAGCGAATAAGAAAAGCCAAAAATAAAGGAAGGTAAAAAGATAAAGGAAAAGTCATATTAAGGTATATAGTAGTGGGAAGATGAAAAAGTAAAGGGGGGGAAGTTGGAGAAAGTATAATAATAAGTTGAAAATTTGATAAGAAAAAAAAGTTAAAAATAAGAGAGGGAATGTCGAACATGGGTGGATGATGTGGCTCAATAGATATAAATTACTTAGTAGGTTATTCGGGATCCAAATAGTTGGGAAAAACAAAAGTTGGAACTTTTAGAGACTACTCGAATTTTATTTGGTGAGTTATGTATCTTTTTATGCTGATTGTATACTAAGCATGCTGCAATGGCAGCTCTGAGAATATTTTCTAGGGGGTCATTGAAATTCATGTTGAAGAGGTTGATAACGACCTCTAATAATATTTCTCATTTCATTTTGATCGTTAAGATGATAAAATGAGATATTTTCTCGTAACTCATAATCCGTAGGAAGAATTTTCAAGTCAACACGAGTTCTCTTAAAAGATGAATTTTAGATAGGAGGTGAATCTTGTGCTTTATAGGGGTGGCAAAATTGGACACGACTTGCAAACCTGACACGACACAAAATTAACAGGTTATGGGTTGAGGCTTAATGGGTTCGTGTCATATTCTGGTTGACACAACAAACTCGTTTGATAAATGAGTTGGGTTAGTGTTCAACATATGAAACCCGTTTGACCCATTTAATTAAATGAAATTTTACCAATATAGCCTTCAAACCCTAGATATATAAACTTATTAGTTATTGTGGTTTATTTTCTTTGACATATTGTGATCGATTATTTGTGATATTGAGATATGCTTTAATTTTGAATGATTATTTTTGATGCAGTTACTCATTAGTTTTTAATTTTATATTTAAAATATTTATTTGTTTGTTTTTTCATAAAAAATTTTCTTCGTTTTGATAAATCTGATAAACTGGTCAACACGACTGACCTGCTTAATAAATAGGTAGTGTTAGGGTTGAGGAATATTGACCTGTTTAATAAATTTGTCGAGTTAGTGTTGACTCATATAATTGGATACACATGAGTTGACACGACACAAACCCGATACACGAACATGAATTGCCACCCCTAATGCTCTATATGGTTGGCTGGGCGCCATGAATTCAGTGGAAGGGAAGATGTTGTTCATCCCCATTTTATTTTTCTTTTTTCTTTTTTTTCTTTTTTTTTTTTTTTTTTTTTTTCATATGAAATTAGCTCTAAACACCATTGTTTTTTTCTTTTTTCTTTTTTTTCTTTTTTTTTTTTTTTTTTTTTTCATATGAAATTAGCTCTAAACACCATTGTGAACTTTGATAAAGCTGATATCTTCAACTAGAACTTGGATGGCTAGGCTATATCTTTCTAGAAAACATAAAGCTGAGTTTGTCATTTTTTAGTCTGTCTATGATTGGTGTTAACTATAAAGCAATGTGCCATACCCTAGACTATTTGGAAGAACACACAAAATTATATTTGAGGAAAAACTTCCATACCTCCATCAAGCCCTTCATACGGTTGTTGTCCAAACGAGCTCCAAGGACAAAAACTCTTTAAGGAACTAGGACCCAACCTCAACAAGAGTACACTAAACTACAACATTACTTTCATTTAGGGAATAGATATTACATGGTAAATCCTAATACTTGTTGGAAGTAGTCATCTAAGATTTATTAACTATTAAAAAAAAATGTAGTAGTCTAAGATGAACAATCTGGGATGGCTGCCTTCATAATAAAATATTGTGCAGGCCAATTGATAACAAAGGGATGCTTCGATCTCCTAGTACGTTCAGAGGAAGGACAATTCACACTACCTCCCTACTGACAAGAAAAGGAATACTATACATAGCCTGGAGACAGGGATACAGAGAAGCCTTGTATTGGTAGAATTTGAGAATCTAGCAGCCACACTCAACACAATCAAACAGAGCACAAGGGATCATGCAACTACCCTGAAAGACAGATGGATCCAAATGGCCATGCTCCACTATGTATACTTTTGAGGGCTCCTCGACCAACAATCAAGGAAGTCCAAAGCTGGCAGGAGAGAAGACCCAAATCTACACTCGCAACATATGGCCCTAATTCTATCCCTTTGCTAAGTACCAAGAAGAAAAAGAAAAATTATATATATGGCATTATTCCTCACATTTATGTCTTTCTTACATATAATTAAAGGTAAATAATTTGATACATAAATCAAATTAAATTTTCTAAAATAATTGTTAAATAATTTTGAATTATGTTCAAGAAGTCACATTCGGTGAAGTAAAATTTAACATTTAACACTCTAAAAAGTTACTTTATCTACTTTTATACATCACGTAAAAATACACCCTACATCTCATCCTCTATTTTTGCATGTAAAACATTAAAATAATAGAAATAAACAGCATTTTAAAATCAATCATACCACCGCAATAACCACAACTAACCACAACAACCACCGCCATTGCCACCACCCACAACCACATCTGCCAACCACCGCAATCCATACAAAGTCACAACCTACCACACCCAAAACATAATGGCCATCCAAAACCACCACCACCATGACCACCACCCAAAATCAAATCACACACCCACCAAACCCACATTACAACCACTAATCCAACCTAGCTACAACTACCAACCACCATGCAACCTAGCAAAACATAGAGGTCTCACTCACACAAACTTATATTGGTGGCAACAGCAAAACCCAAGTGAGCCACCAACGAGTGATGATCGTCACCACACCCAAAATCACAATGACCAACATCAACCCAAACCAAATCAAACTTGAGGCAGGAGAGGAATTTAATGTGGTGGAGAGGTGGGTTTGCTAATCTAGAGTAGAAATCTAAGATGGC
The DNA here is from genome assembly GCF_002906115.3 of Quercus suber. Taxonomy (NCBI): domain Eukaryota; kingdom Viridiplantae; phylum Streptophyta; class Magnoliopsida; order Fagales; family Fagaceae; genus Quercus; species Quercus suber. Next base: position 676,880 of record NW_027069528.1, on the reverse strand, counting down.
CTTGGTGGTTCGCAATGGAAAGGAGGTGGCGAGAGGAGGAATAAAGAGAAAGGGGTGACATAGGATGGAGTATAGAGGAGAGAGAAGAGTCTGGGAGAGAGAAAGAGAGAAGCACAATAGAGACAAAGAAATAAATTAAATAATAGCAATAAAGATCATTGTAGCATGCTGCTTGTTTTTTTAAACTTTGGCACCTTTGATGTAGCAAAATTTTTGGTGTTTGGGGTGCCAAAATAATTATTTCAAAATTTTATTTTTAATAGCTTATTAGGACATCATACCTTGAAAATCAAAATAATTTATTCCCTTCAAATATTTAAGTGATTCCTAACAGGAGATATAAATAGAAAGCTCTCATTATAGTTGTTCCAAAAGTGTGAAATTTAAATTGACATCATTAAAATTAATTAATGAGTTTAATTTGTCATTGTTAGAGCTGCCTAAAAGTTTAACTATGGTCGTAAATGAGCCTAACTTTGTCGAATAGTAAATGTTCAAGCTCAGCTCGACAATAAAATTAGAATGTTTAAACTTGGCTTGAATATGAATCAAGCCTACAAATAATGTTCAAAAAATTATTGAACATTAAAAATCAAGCCTACAAATCATTTTCACGAAGATCTGCATTTGGGTTTAATAAACAAACCTAAAACATGGGTTTTAGTTAACTCAACTAGTAAAATTTTTGATAGTTGAATAAGAAATCTGAGGTTCAATCTTCGCCTACACCAAAAACCAATTAGTGTCTTGGTTTGATAATAAAAAGTTATCATCGGGAGCGGACACGATAGGGAGAAATTCTCTTTAAAAAAAAAAAAAAAAAAAAACCTAAAACCAAAACGAGCATCTCTAGTAGCTTCTCTGTATTTTTATACTGTTTGAACAGTAAACAGTAACATTTACCTTTTACCTACCTACTTTTTCAAATACATATTCTAACATATTCTTTATCATTTCTCTATCTAATTTAAATATTATTTCTTCATTTATTATTTATTTATTTTTTAACACATGATATCCCCATACCCCCATCTCCACTCCTTTCTTTGCTAATTTTTTATTCTGTTTTATTCTTTACTATTGAACAGTAGCACATCGGGTTTGGAGAATGACTGTTCATCAGCAATTTTTCTTTTTTTAAAAAAGTTTTAAAGAAGCTGTTGGAGGACTATTTTATGGTTAGAATCTCTAAAATAAAGATGATTTTGTGTTTGCCGATGCTATTGGAGATGCTCTTAAGCTTGACTTATTTATAAATAAGCAAATATGAATAAACTTTTTATAAAGCCAAGTTTGAACTGTTTATAAATATGACTTGGTTCATTTACAGCCCTAAATTCAACCAATCGGGTGACTTGGTGAAAATTTCAATCAGTTTCACCCATTGATTTGGTCAAAAGCAAGTTGTCATTTATAGATGTATTAGCTTATGTACTCTGTTAGATCTTTTTTTAGAGAAGTGTTACGTCTCTAATATTTTTACAACAAATCATAGGTTATTAGTTATTATTGGTTCAAATTTGAACCTAACACTAAGATTACTTTTTTGTCCTAACAATAATAATCAGGAACAACCTCCCACTTAAAATTTATTGTAAAAATATTATAAAAATATTATAAATATATCAATTCTCCTCCCCGTAAGAGTCAACCTAACTATTTGGTCGACATTACTCGTGGTTGTAGGTATTCAGGCAGCAAGTCAATTTAAACACCGCTCCTTACCTAATTTAAGGGTTTTATTTATTTTTTATTTTTTATTTATTTTTAAATTGCATTTGACAACGGTACACAACCAAGAAATTTCTAGAACTTTATCAAAAAATTGAAAAAGAATAAAAAATTTCTAGAACTACTTGGAGGGAACGTACAATATAATTTCCTAGAAATGCTAGAATACCGCTGCTTTGTCGTAAGTTCCGGGTCGGATCACACGCATCCCATTACGTCAGTGAGTCGGCTTATACTACGTCTTCTATATAAATCACCTCTGCTCTACTTCCCCAATTCTCTCATACAAATATCTCTCCAATTTCATCGTCTGCCTAATAAATCTCTCTCACAATCTCGCTTTTTCTTTTACTCATATCCATCCAAATATGCAGATCTTCGTGAAAACCCTAACCGGAAAAACCATCACCCTGGAGGTGGAGAGCTCCGACACCATAGACAACGTCAAGGCCAAGATCCAGGACAAGGAAGGCATTCCCCCGGACCAGCAGAGGCTCATCTTCGCCGGTAAACAATTGGAGGACGGCCGTACCCTCGCCGATTACAACATCCAGAAAGAGTCAACGCTCCACCTCGTGTTGAGGCTCCGTGGAGGCATGCAGATCTTCGTCAAAACCCTAACGGGGAAGACGATCACCTTGGAGGTGGAGAGCTCCGACACCATCGATAATGTCAAGGCGAAGATCCAAGACAAGGAAGGGATCCCTCCGGACCAGCAGAGGCTCATCTTCGCCGGAAAACAGTTAGAGGACGGTCGTACCCTCGCCGATTATAATATTCAGAAGGAATCGACTCTTCATCTGGTGTTGAGGCTCCGTGGAGGTATGCAGATATTCGTGAAGACTCTGACGGGGAAGACGATTACTCTGGAGGTGGAGAGTTCTGATACGATCGACAATGTGAAGGCGAAGATTCAAGATAAGGAGGGAATCCCTCCGGATCAGCAGAGGCTGATCTTTGCGGGGAAGCAATTGGAGGATGGGAGGACTCTCGCTGATTATAACATTCAAAAGGAGTCCACTCTTCACCTTGTTCTTCGTCTTCGCGGTGGCCAGTAAAAGATTTTCTCTGAAACAAGAAGGTTTAATGTGTTTGAATTGTGGCTTTCTTAATAAGTGTTGTTGAAAGTTATTTTAAGAACTCTGTGTTGTGGTTTCATCAATGTATTTATAATATCTAGTTTAAATAATAGTACCTTTGTTTGTTCAAATTTCTGTGTTTTCTATGCCTTAATTTAATATGATTAATAGATATGTTCGATGAATAGAATGGACATTCAAATTGGTCCTCAAATAGCTAGGTGAAATGCCTCCCTAGGCATATTGGAATTATGATTTGGATGGTTAGAGCTTTTTACTGCCAAGAGTGTTGTTGAAAAGATTAGCAGCCTCTCATCACAGATTTCACAATCACCACTGTGTTATCTGTTGCTAATGTCGAGATTGTTCCTGTAATGCATTCATAAGTGAAGTGAAGTGAAGCATTTTAGTTAGATCTTTTAGTTCTGTGCTCATGTGGTGTGGGTATGGTTATATATTGTGTTTTATTTGCTGTATTCTTGAGGGGGGTGGGGGGTTTAACCTGGACATCTTCCTGGGAAACATCAATTGGGTACAAGCTTATTTGTGATATCGTTTATGTCGTAAGGTTCCTGTTCTAGTTCTGTGCTGATAAATCAAATGATATGATAGCAACTAATGGGGCGTTAGAAAAGCCATTTTTATATAGTTATATCTAGTTTTCTAGATTCTGGCAGTACATATAATAGTATGCTACATGGATAAAACTAGTAGTTTGGGTTATGGACTATTTGGTTCCTATAAGAAGTGGTTTTTAAGTATGCTTTCCTTAGTTCTTTCGTGAATCTGTTCTGCTTTAACTAGTTATTTTGATTCTGAATAGAAGCATGTTTAATTATCTGTGTTTGGTTCAAGATCTTTTATTTGATGAAATTTATACTTGGTGCTTTTAATGTCAAGAATACAATTATATGATATTTCTTATCTATATAGCATTTGTCTCCCTTCCCTATTCAATGTGTTAAGTCACTTAAATTGCAATTTCTTTGAGCTATTGCTCTGCTGACAGCCACATGCTACTTGTGAGACTGTTGGTGAGTGTGATTGATTGGTTTGCAGTGTGTTGTTTTAGTATGTACATATGTATTTGGTTTGCAGTGTGTTGGTTTGCAGTGTGTTGATTAAGTGTTGAAATTGAAAATGTTTTCTAATCTTCCAAATCCAGTAGCTTTCAATATTATATTGTTCTAGAGAATTGTTGAATTCATTTGGTCAGGGAAGAATAATTGCTTTGGTAGTAGAGTGGTGCTTGATGCTTTCATTGTTAAATAAGTGACTTCCTAGCGCTAGAGGAGAATGTCCTGATCTTTATGATTCTCTATTGTTATTCTTTTTTGATAAGTTATTCTCTATTGTTATTCCTAAAATGACTTATGAAATGTTTTTTTTTTTTTTTTTTGGTATGTAATGAATTTGGCTTGTCATGATTCCAAAATTTCCTCTGTTATATTCATTCAGTACCTTGGATTTTTGGCACTTATTAGTATAGCTGTAGGAAGTCTGGATTCGGCAGTTACTTTTATGTGTGTACACTCTTATGTTTCTCCTCCCTCACTTTTATGTGTGTACACTCTTATGTTTCTCCTCCCTCGGGTAAAGTTTAGCTCCAAACTGGGATGGAGCTATCACCTCCCCACTACATGGTGATTTATAAGATTATGTATGTATATATTTAAACAAGTCTCATAACTTATTAAAAAAGTTATGTGATCAAAACTACACGAGTGGTTTCTTCAATCGCCACATTGAGTTGGAGCAAGATAGCTCCAAACTAGTTTGGAGCTAATTCTTTCCTTTGCTCTAAGGGGTGGCTGAGCGCCATGAATTGAGTGGAAGGGAAGAAGATGGTCTTCCTTTTTATTATTCCTCTCCTGAAACAATCCTCTAAACACCATAGTGAACTTTGATGGTGCTGATATCTTCAAATATAAATCTTTCCAGAAAGTTTTATCATTTTTTAGTCTATGATTGGTGTTACATAATGAACAAAGATACAAAGTGTTGCCACACCTACAGAATGGCTGCTAGGCAGGCTGGTGACTACCTTCTGGTTCCAAAGTCTCTTCAGACCTCTAGATCTCTATCTCTACATTACCTATTTTCCTCTTTATTTTTATATAATTTTTTTTTTCACTTATCTGTAATTTTTTAATCTAGGTATTGTCAAATGAGAAATCTATTGAGTGAACGTCACTTTCATGCTGAACATGAAATGAATGACGAGATGAAGGCGAATGTATGGAGCTTGGCTCATGAGAACTGCTCTCTTCTTGTCCATGGTTTCTCTGGTTCTTGGGCATTGATATCTGATCATGGTGGTGAGAGGATGAATGGGGGCCATTCATATCCCAACCTTCATTATTGAAATTGGACATCCTTTGCGTTTTATGAATGCTGTCTAGTTCACCTTGGTAGTGATGAAGAAGATGGACAGGAGACATGGAATGCATTGGGGTTACTGGCGTACTGGTTGAATGTTGATTCTGTTTTATGTTTTTCTTTGCTTTGTGGTGCCACTTTCGTAGTGCATTTGCCACTCTTTCGTTGAAGATTGTTGGCTTCATGGTCGAACCCATCTGTCAATTGTCGTGAATCATTTAGATTTCTTCATGCCAATGAATAAAAAGATTGACAATCAACATGGAATAATACTTGGTTGATGAATTATTGAATTTTTTTATTTCCTCTGCGTATTTAGGGCAGCAAGTCTTACCTGTGTTACCAAAGCATATAGAGGAAGAGTCACATAGCTGCATAGAATCTGTATGAGGACCCTGCTCAAATGGCAACAATCACCAGCATCATTAAATTCAAGTTTCATTCGTTTAGGGAATTGTCAGTATGAAACTCACCCCATAGATATCCTGATGATCACATCTTCCAACTTCTCATGGAAGCAAGATTTTAAGCCAAATTGATGCTGGTTACATGGGAAATAGTAAAAATCAATTTTGGGATTTTGTTAGGAAAACCAGTCAATTTTTTAAAACTAGAGTTAGTAGCTGGATGGTTTACCCAAGTCCACACAAAGAAGGCCAGTTGAAAGGCATTCTGCAAGAACAAAAGAATGATCAGTAATGGATGAAAATATAAAGTGGATTAATGGCATACAATACAATATTTGATAGTAGTACCTGAAAGAGAACAAAGTGGATAAGATAAATAATGAGGCGAGGGCGATTGAACCAAAAAAGGTCATCACCAGGCTGAACTAGTGGAGTTCCTTTAACTACCCCTCCCCTCTCTTCAATTCTCAAACCCATCATGGTTATAATGACTTGTAACTTTGTCCCAACCAGTAAAATTATCTACAGATCGAAGTACCATATCAGCAATTAGATGCGTTTGCTGGAATGTTGAACAAAGTGAATATGTGAAATGTGCCAAAATGATGCTTACAATCAGTGGAAGGAAGGGCAGCCACAGATAAGAATACCAACCTGTAAATTAAAAAAAAATAAAAATAAAAGAACAAGAAGAAGAAGATGACTAACTTTTATTTTTGGGGGTTAAAACGGGTAGGGGGATTTGAAATTATCTACGTAGGGGAGTTCAGGTAGTGTCACTAAACTCTTGGCTAAGTTCTATGACTAATATAACATGATATCTTTGTTCGTTTGTTTCGTATCCTTCAAAGGGTAAAAGATTTTGGACTTAATAAGTTTACATTTTATTAGTAATGTAAATTTAAATTGTACACATCTTGGTTCTACACTATAATGTAAGTTTACATTTAGTACAGTGTAAACTAAGAACTTTCCAAAGATTTTTATTAGGAAACTTCTCCCTTCAAATTACTAGCTCCTGTGAACGAGAATGTTGCACTCACCATGCTCTTGCCCTCCCTCAAAAAACAATCGAAAGTAGAAAAAGAAAGGAAGGCTTACCATGGGTATTAAATAGTAGAAACAGTACGGCAAAAAACCAAATTGCTGGGCTGCAAGTGTGAAAAAGAATGTCAATTGTCCTAATTAGTGATAGTTCTTTCACAATGCACACAAATATCAAATGCTGCATTTTATTCTCTACAAAAACATAAGTAGAATTCAATCTGTACATGATCCAGCATAACATTTGTAAATTATTTGGATGGCTCAACAGCTAAGAGCACGCACCTTATACCAACAACGACTTTGAAATCCTCTTCAAGTGACCTCTTGATGTATCTCTGGAAATTAAACTTTGTTCGACTCTCAGGTGCTAGATGTGCCTGAAGAAATCGATTATCAAATGAATCAGGAGCTCTTGGCAACAACAAAAAATGGCATTGTAGACTGCAAGTATAGGAGGCTAGCTTACAACAATAAAACCATGGCGCAGGGTCAAGTAATCAACTTTGGGGACTGATCTAAAAAACTGTCGGAAGAAACAAACCTGCAAATTTGGAAAATGCAAATTGTATGTATTTTTTTTTTCTAGCTTTTAAAAAGTAATATGTAGACAAGCCTTTTGGAGTTTTGGTGCTCACTGTCCATAGGAGGACTGATGATCGGCTCCAAAAGCTTAAGTGCCGCCGCCCAAACGATGTGTCCCTGGCAAACCTAAATCTTTCTGGATCTGCATCAAAATCCTCATTTTTTTTAATCACACATGCAGTATCATAAGACGTTCGTGTAAAAGCTTGATACTAAAGCTTGAGCTTTAATTTTGTGACGAACGGTTATCTAACTTAGTATCATTGTATTGCTAATTATCTATGAAATCTTTTGTTAGAAGTTCATATTTTGGGACAATCTCTAACGATCTCATCTAACATTAGAGGAACGCAGAATAATTTATAACTAGGGATAAAGGTACATACAATATGTTTGCAACTTTGTAAGCAAATGCTTGTTAGAGGTGTTAAATTGTAATTGAAAACATTATTTTCACATGAAAAATATTATAATTTTTTTTTTATATCACAAGACCTATTATATGTTGCTCTCATGGTACGTAGGTGAAACCTACCATTGGAGAAATGGTAGTCAGCTGTCCTTGTTTCCATTTCCCATGCCTTCCACTTTCCCATCTGCAAAAGGCAAAAAAGTTCAGCAAAATGTTGCATTGATGAGAGAACGATTCAGATTGATTATTGATACCTTTGCTTTGCCTAAAGCCATAGTGATTATACAGTAAAGCACGTGGAAAACCGCAAGCACAAAGATGAAGATATGGAGTTGGTGGATGCCTTTCGCTGAGACAAAAGAAACTTTACCCTGCAAATATTCACCCAAAATGTTTATATTATAAATGATGTGGTTGATTAGTATGCTTAGTCCCACATTTAGACGATAATAACAAAAATTATTGATTAATATTTATTATTGAGTCTAAATTTATTAACTACATTGGATTAAAAATAAAATGGTGTCCTGACATATTGTATTAGCAACTTACAAAGAAATATGAGAATAAAAAAACTACATAAAACGTTTGGAGTAAAATGTTGTTTTTGTCATATTGTATTAGCAACTTAATTACAAAGATAAATGAGAATAAACTACATTAAATTCTTGGATTAAAAAGGGTGTCTTTGATATATTGTATTAGCAACTTACAAAGAAATATGAGAATATATCAAAACATGAGGAATGGTGACCCGCATGAAAGGGGGAAGAAAAAAAGGTACAAGTATAACTATATCGACTCGTACAAATTTCAGATTAAATATTACGGAGGCAAAATATTTCATGCAAAAATAATACTATGAGGAGGAAAATAATTCAACATGCCTTGTCTGCGCATTTGTCATATCCTGCAGCGGCTAAAACACGTCGAGTATTACCACCGCCGCCAAAGTCTGAAATTGTTAGAAGCCTCCGGTGGCCATTCTCTTCGTCCTTGTTTAGTTTTTTTTCTTGAATTTTATTACAGGGATGCCATGCTGCCCCAACAGCCTTTGTTATGCATATACTCGAAATGGGTCCTTGTCCTACTGTTAGGAGCAAGGATATGAAGCCCAATATCATAAGCTCTGGGAAAGAAATCCTTGAGTTAAATATATACTAGCTGACTCAAACTACAAAATATTATGTTCTAAATTATATGTTTGATAATTAGAGATCTAGCAAACCTGATTTTATCTTTTCAAGAGCTTCATAAAGAGCACTTTTATGTCTCTTTGTTAACCACTACAGGGTGCAAAAGGCACATTATCATTCATTACCAACCCAACTAATTACACTTACAAAGAAAAACAATATATAATTGTATAAGCACTAGCTAGAGAGACTTCTAATATAGCCTTTACCTTTCCTATTAAGTGAATAGCATGTTCAATGATGATAGAAACTACAACCAGCACAAAACACACTACTGCTACTGCCCAAGTTGGCGTTTGCTCCAAGGATTGTCCTCCCTCTGCTCCTGCCATCTACTACTATATTTCCTATTTCTTTTGGCTTGTAATAAGTTACCGTAAAAGAAATTGAGAGAGCTAAAGAATTGGCCTTTTTACCGATTCAACGAGTTGGTTGAGCAAGAAATAGTGAAATAAATGTAGCAAGAGAGGAAGCTATAGATAGGTGACCACTGAAGCTTGCATTCCAATAGAGAGGTGAAGACTAATATATAGGGAAGAGTCCAAGGTGGGGCAGTTGGGAGACCTTGACTTTGACGTTAGCTGCGGGAATGGAAAGGAGACTGGGATTGAGACGTGGAAATAATATGATTTTTTTCTTTTTTCTTTTTGAATTTAAGATAAATGAAATTGATATTATATCAATCACAACTAATGATCTCAACAAAACAAAAATGATGTCTTTCAGTATATTTTATTTTACAATATTTGTTGACTAGTCTCACACCACATTGGAATTTGTAATATTTTTTTTAATTATAAGTCCTATTCCTTTTTCTTTCCTTTTTTTTTTTTCCTTTTTATTTCTTTTCTTTTTGGGCTTAAATAAGCCTTATTCCATTTGCTTGATAAGTTCGTGTGGTTATTTACGATATAAATACATAGCTTTGGGTCATTTTTAGCATTACATTTTACAGTATGATTTAGTCAAAAATTATCACCATATCGTATCTCAATTATGTAATCACATTTGTAGTGTGGTGCAATTCCATTCAGTGTAGTGTATAAAATGCAGTTTGATCGGTTTTGGGTTGGTATATTTTTCAAAATTTTATGGCCAATTGCTAGTTTATTATTAATAACCATAACAATAAGTGTAATAATAATAATAATAATAATATGTGTAACAAAAAAAATAACATAAATATATACAAGACAAAAAAAAAAAAAAAATTCATAACAGATTAACAAAAAACTAAAAGTACCACAAGTATATACAATAAATAAATAATCAATGACGGTAAATCATACACAATTATACACCTGAAAGTGAGAGGGTATTGGGAGAGAAGAGTGAAAGAGTGAGACAGAGAAGTAAATGAGGTTTGAACTTTTGATTTTGTATTTAACTAACTTCATATGATATTAAATTATTAGTATACATTTAATATATATATATATATTTATATGGGTACGGTGTAGTGCGGTGCGGTTCACTACCACTTGCGGTGTGGTGTGATTACTCCATTTTGCAGGCTATTTTGGTCGGTTTTAGTGCAGTTGTATTGTTTAAGTGGTATGGTGAACACACTTACACCTATCGTAATCAACTTTTTTTATGGTTGGATTACATTTTTTTTTTCTCAACATACCTATCAAATTTCATATTATTCATATGTTATTTAATATTTAATTCATAAACTCATGTTTTAAATATTATTTTAAAATTAAAAAGACTTAAAATTTAAACATTTTATGATAAGAAAGTTATTATCTCTAATTATCTTGATATTTTGTAAGTACGAATATAACAAGATCACTATCGATTTTTTAAAATACTCATTTAATTAAAATTATGACATAATTTAACATTGAAAAGACGATATATATATGATATGGTGTTAATTTTATGAAATGGATCACAAGTGCGTTAATTTTTCATTTGTATGCATGAACAAATTATGGTATGGCATTCCCATCAAAAAAACAATTATGGTATGGTACTATCCCATCAATATGATATGATATGGTGTCAACTATTTTTATATAGATCGATAAGTGGTTAGATTGCTTGTTATCCAAATTGTTCAAATATATCTACCATTCTATATATAAATCATAATACTGAACAACTTTCATTTTTTTTCTTTGTTGTGCATATATAGAAAGGACTTTTTTTAAATAAGCAAAGAAAAAAAAATGATCTCATCATAATTTATGCCTTCCATATGTATGTCTTATTCTTCTTCTTCTTCTTCTTTTCTTTTTTTTTTTTTTTTTTGGAGAATCATATGTATGTCGCATTCAATTAGTCTACATGTGAATAATTTTGAAACATATTTAATCTTGCTTTGCATAACTTCGAAGTGGAGAAGCCAAATTAACAAATGATCGATTGAATTGCATTCTTTCTACCAAAAAAAGAATTGTATTCCGATCAACTAATTTGTACTTGGCGTTTATATGTGCCGGTGTCCACCCGTGACCTTTAATAAACTATGATCATTTTATTCTAGATGAATACCATATCATATAAAAGTACAAATTAGTCTACATATATATAACTTTTACTAAATAATGTTGACCGGGTAGGGATGTAATGAAAAAAAAAAAAAAAAAAAAACAGAGTATTTTATTTCATTCGTAGAAACTCTCCAAATTACATTTCTCTATTAGTCAAAATTTGATGGTGGACTCAATTATGGACAATACAAGTAAATAAGGAAAAGTTGGAAATTGTAAAAAACGAAAAGTGAAAGAGAAGTTGCAAGCCAATTTACAAAAACCAAACGTTCTTCTAGGGAAATAAGACGTGATTTTTGGGAACAAGACCTCCCAACACAACAGATTGACATTTGACCTTGTAATTTAAGACTGTCTCAACTCTAAATTTAATAAAAGTACTTACCAATAGCGTATTCATTAGTACTAATATATTCCACCATGTGATGAATGGTTTTTCCTCGTAGCTACGACTAAAAATTTATTTTTATTAATTGTGTAAAAACTAAAAATACAATTATATCTTATAAATATGATTTTTTATAAAGCTTGTATGTTCCTTTTGAAATGAATTTAAATTGAACCAAACGATTAGTCCTCAAAGAGCTTGGTGTCAAAGACAAACCTTATATCATCATGTCTACGTGCCTTCAATTCAAACATGTCATAGGTTCATAAATTAGTTTAGTACTCACGTCTCTTGACTTTTGAGTTTGTTGGCCAAGGAAGCAATCAAAATAATAGGTTTTTTTTTTTTTTTTTTTTTTTTTTTTTTTTTTTTTTTTTTTTTTTTTTTTTTTTTTTTTTTTTTTTTTTTTTTTTTTTTTTTTTTTTTTTTGTCTTT